>NC_051335.1:39825685-40182532 GCF_015220235.1 Choloepus didactylus | reverse complement strand
CAATTTGCCATTCTCAATGGACAGGAAGGCATGATGCTTTTGAAATTTTAGTGGAAATCCTGCAAGCACTTGTTTTATGTTTAAATGGTATAAATAGTGACACAAATATTAGATGGAATAACTGCATAGCTGGCCGAGCATTTGTACTCTGTAGTGCAGTAACAGATTTTGATTTCATTGTTACCATTGTTGTTCTTAAGAATGTCCTATCTTTTACAAGAGCCTTTGGGAAAAATCTCCAGGGGCAAACCTCTGATGCCTTTTTTGCAGCCAGCAGCTTGACTGCAGTGCTACATTCACTAAATGAAGTGATGGAAAATATTGAAGTTTATCATGAATTTTGGTTTGAGGAAGCCACAAATTTGGCAACCAAACTTGATATTCACATGAAACTCCCTGGCAAATTCCACAGAGCTCAGCAAGGTAAACTGGAGTCTCAGTTAACCTCTGAGAGTTACTATAAAGAAACCTTAAGTGTTCCAACAGTGGAGCACATTATTCAGGAACTTAAAGATATATTCTCAGAACAGCACCTCAAAGCTCTTAAATGCTTATCTCTGGTACTCTCTGTCATGGGACAGCTCAAATTCAATACGTCGGAGGAACACCATGCTGACATGTACAGAAGTGACTTACCCAATCCTGACACACTCTCAGCTGATCTTCATTGTTGGAGAATCAAGTGGAAACACAGAGGGAAAGATATAGAGCTTCCATCCACCATTTATGAAGCCCTCCATCTGCCTGACATCAAGTTTTTTCCTAATGTTTATGCTTTGTTGAAGGTCTTATGCATTCTTCCTGTGATGAAGGTTGAGAATGAACGCTATGAAAATGGATGAAGGCGTCTCAAAGCATACCTGAGGAACACTTTGACAGACCAAAGGTCAAGTAACTTGGCTTTGCTTAACATAAATTTTGATATAAAACATGATCTGGATTTGATGGTGGACACATATATCAAACTCTATACAACTAAGTCAGAGCTTCCCACAGGTAATTCAGAAACCATTGAAAATACTTGGGACTTTTAAAATAGGTTTTCTCTTATATTTGGAGGAAGAGCTGTAAGGTGTATGTAGGCTGCTTAATCACTGACTATCTTTGCCTGTAGGTCTCCCAATGAATACATTTGTTATTAATAATCTACCTATTTAAAGGGCCCTCATTTGAACTCTCATGCTTTGAAGATCTGTCTGTTCTTGCAGAAGGTAGCATTGAAAGTGCCACGTTTCATTTCTGCATGCTCTCCATTAGTGGCACTCTGGAATTATTTTAGTGAAGTCATTTTAGACATGACATTAATTATCACTGTGGCTCCAATTGTCAAGTTACCAGTCCAGTTATCAGTACTTTGAAGAAATAAATTTTGACGAGGTATGGAAGGAAGGAATGCATTTTGTAAAGTGTTACAATGAGGTTCACTATTGACCTTTAACTAGAAAGACTTCAAAGTATGTTGTTAAAATTTATATTGGACAGTTTTAAGGGAATTACCAGAGAGTGAGAGAAACTGAGCTCGCCAAGCAAGGATTTCAGTGTAGATTTTGTCTTTATCAAATGAACCTAAAGGAACAAGTTACAGTTTGAATGCCTTTTTCTACATCTGGTTGTTGCTGTTTACATTCCTTTATTAAGCCCATGCCTTCATAAGCTGTTTAGCAGGTATGTGTTGAACATTTCTGTTTCATGGTCAAGATAGAATCAGAGGCCATGGACACTGACCGCTGATTTGTCTGATTTCTTCTGTCTATTTCCATGACTATGTCTACTGCCTCATCTTGATTATCAGCAGAACCTGGAAAGCCTACAAAAATAAGTGTTTTGTGGTTTATCTAGGAATAATACAGAAAATATTGCTATTATTTTTGGTGAAGAAAATCAATTTTGTACAGTTTATTTCAATCTAAACAAAATGTGAATTTTGTTTTAAAAAAAAAACTGTTCTTGGATGTAGGAGAACAAATGAACATCAACCATGCAGAGTGTTGGAAAGGGGATGGTAGTGGGGAAAAATAATCAAAGCAAACTGGAGTCTATGGTCAACAGTAACACTGTAATATGCTCCCATTAAATGTAACAAAGGCAATATACCAAAGCTAAATAATACGAGAAGGGGATATAAGTTTGGGATATGGGATTCTTGGTAGTGGCATTGTTGTCTGACCCTACTATTAATATCTTCCTGGCAATGCAGGATATGACTCCCCAAGATGAATCAAGGCCTGTCATTGTGAGATTGAGAACATCTTCTTGACCTAAAGGGGGATGAGAAATGAAACAAAATAAAGCTTCAGTGGCTGAAAGATTTCAAATGGAGTCAAGAGGTCACTCTAGTGGACATTCTTATGCACTATATAAACAACACTTTCTATGTTTTAATGAACTGTAATAGCTAGAAGTAAATACCTGAAATGATCAAACTCCAACCCAGTAGCTTTGACTCTTGAAGATGATTGTATAACAATGTAGCTTCCAAGGAGTGAGAGTATGATTGTGAAAACCTTGTGGATTGCACTCCCTTAATCCAGTGTATGGATGGATGAGTAGAAAATGGGGACAAAAACTAAGCAACAAACAGGGTGGGATGGGGGGATGATTTGGGTGTTCTTTTTACTTTTATTTTTTATTCTTATTCTGATTCTTTCTTGTGTAAAGGAAATGTTCAAAAATAGATTAGGGAGATGAATGCATAACTATATGATGGTACTGTGAATAGTTGATTGTACACTATGGATGATTTTATGGTATGTGAATATATCACAGTAAAAACTTAATTTAATTTTAAACACTCTACCTACAAATAAAAACCCAGGACAAATGGCTTCACAGGGCAATTTTACCAAACTTTCCAAAAAGAATTGAAACCATTCCTGCTCAAACTCTTTCAAAAAATTGAAGAAAGAGGAACACTGCCTAACTCATTTTATGAAGCTACTATCACTCTGATATCAAAACCAGATAAAGACACTGCAAAAAAGGAAAGCTATAGGCCAAGATCCCTAATGAATATAGATGAAAAAGTCCTAAACAAAATACTTGCAAATCAAATTCAAAGGCACATTAATACAATTATACACCACAACCAAATGGGGTTCATTTCTGGCATGCAAGGTGGTTCACCCTAAGAAAATCAATTAAAGTAATTAAACACATTAACATATCAAAATGGAAAAATCAAATGATCATCTCAACAGATTCTGAAAAAGGATTTGACAAAATTTAATATCCCTTTTTGATAAAAACACTTCAAAAGGTAGGAATTGAAGGAAACTTCCTCAATAAGATAAAGAGCATGTATGAAGAAAAACCACACCCAGCATAGTCTTCAATGGTGAGAGGCTAAAAGCCTTCCCTCTAAGATTGAGAATGAGACAAGGATGCCCACTGTCACCTCTATTATTCAACATTGTGATAGAATTTCTAGCCAGAGCAATTCACAAAGACAATGATTGTGCCAGTTTGAATGTATTATGTCACCCAAATGCCATTACCTTTGATGTAATGTTGTGTGGGCAGACCTATCAGTGTTATATAGCTTGTAATTCTTTGAGTGTTTCCATGGAGATGCATCCCACCCAACTGTGTGTGATGACTCTGATTGGATAATTTCCATGGAGGTGTTGACCCACCCATTCAGTGTGGGTCTGAATTAAATTACTGGAGCACTATATAAGATCAGACAGAAGGAACGAGCTTGCTACAGCCAAGAGGGACACTTTGAAGAAAACACAGGAGCTGCAGATGAGATACATTTTGAAGATGGCCATTGAAAGCAGACTCTTGCTCCGGAGAAGCTAAGAGAGGACAAATACCCCAAGTGCAACTAAGAGTGATATTTTTGAGGAACTGCAGCCTAGAAAGGAACATCCTGGGAGAAAGCCATTTTGAAACCAGAAGTTTGGAGCAGACACCAGCCATGTGTCTTCCCAGTTAACAGAGGTTTTCCGGACACCACTGGCCATCCTCCAGTGAAGACAGCCAATTGCTGATGTGTTACCTTGGACAGTTAATGACCTTAAGACTGTAACCGTGTGACCAAATAAATCCCCTTTTATAAAAGCCAATCCATCTGATGCTTTGCATTCGGCAGCATTAGCAAACCAGAACAAAGACATAAAAGGCATCCAAATTGGAAATGAAGAAGTAAAACTGTCATAATTTGCAGATGATGTGACCTTATATTTGAAAAATCCTGAGAATTTGACCACCAAGTTACTTGACCTAATAAACAAATTCAGCAGAGTGTCAGGATATAAGATTAATGCACATAAGTCAGTCAAGTTCCTTTACACCAGCAATGACTTAACTGAAGAGACAATCAAAGAAAATACCATTCACAATAGCAACTAAAAAAATCAAGTACCTAGGAATAAACTTAGCCAAGGATGTAAAAGACCTCTACACAGAAATTACAAAGTTTTACTAAAAGAAATCAAAAAGGATCTATATATGTGGAAAAAATATTCCATATTCATGGATAGGGAGGCTAAACATTGTTAAGATGTCAATTCTAGCCAAACTGCTCTACGGATTCAATGCAATTCCAATCAAAATTCCATCAACCTACTTTGCAGACTTTGAAAAGGTAGCTATCAAATTTATTTAGAAAAGAAAGGGGCCTCAAATTGCCAAAAACATCTGTGCCAGTTTGAATATACTGTGTCCCCCAAATGCCGTTATCTTTGATGTAATCTTGTGTGGGCAGATGTTATCAGTGTTGATTAGATTGTAATTCTTTCTGTGTTTCTTTGGAATGTGCCCCACCCAGCTTTGGGTGATGACTCTGATTGGATAATTTCCATGGAGGTGTTGCTCCACCCATTCGGGGTGGGTCTAAGTTGAGGAATGTCCTGGGAGAAAGCCATTTTGAAACCAGGACTTTGGAGCAGACACCAGCCACGTGCCTTCCCAGCTAACAGATGTTTTCTGGACACCATTGGCCATCCTCCAGTGAAAGTACCCGATTGCTGTTGTGTTACCTCGGACACTTTATGGCCTTAAGACTGTAACTGTGTAACCAAATAAACTCCCTTTTATAAAAGCCAATCCATCTCTGGTGTTTTGCATTCTGGCAGCATTAGCAAACTAGAACAACATCCAAAAAAGAACAATGTGGGAGGACTTACACTTCCAGACTTCAAACTACAAAACTACAGTGTTCAAAACAGCATGGTATTGGCATAAACATAGACATATTGATCAATGGAATCAAATTGAGAGTTCAGATACAGACCCCCAGATATACAGTCAACTGCTTTTTGATAAGGCCCCCAAATCCACTGAACTGGGACAGAGCAGTCTCTTCAGAAAATGGGGCTGGGAGAGCTGGATAGCCATAACAAAAAGAATGAAAGAGGATCCCTACTTCACACCCTATAGAAAAATTAACTCAAAGTGGGTTAAAGACCTCAATATAAGACACAGTACTAGGATTGTTTTACAAATTCAATTTCAAGATCAATGTTAATGTGTTATTTAGGAGATATTTATTTGGTACTGTTCTAGTTTGCTAATGCTGCCAGAATGCAAAACACCAGGGATGGATTGGCTTTTATAAAGGGGGTTTATTTGTTTACACAGTTATAGTCTTAAGGCCATAAAGTATCCAAGGTAACCCATCAGCAATTGGGTACCTTCACTGGAGTATGGCCAGTGGTGTCCAGAAAACCTCTGTTAGCTGGGAAGACACATGGCTGGTGTCTGCTCCAAAGTTCTGGTTTCAAAATGGCTTTCTCCCAGGATGTTCCTCTCTAGGCTGCAGTTCCTCAAAAATGTCACTCTTAGTTGCACTTGGATATTTGTTCTCTCTTAGCTTCTCTGGAGCAAGAGTCTGCTTTCAATGGCCATCTTCAAAATGTCTCTCATCTGCAGCTCCTGTGCTTTCTTCAAAGTGTCCCTCTTGGCTGTAGCAAGCTTGCTCCTTCTGTCTGAGCTTTTATAATGCTCCAGTAATTTAATTCAGACCCACCCTATATGGGCAGGCCAACACCTCCATTGAAATTATCCAGAGTCATCACCCACAGTTGGGTGGGGCACATCTCCATGGAAACAGTCAAAGAATTACAATCTAATTAACACTGATAGGTCTGCCCACACAACATTACATCAAAGGTAATGGCATTTGGGTGTACGTAATACATTCAAACTGGCACAGGCATGGTATATTCTCTGTAGCACACTATCTAATTTAACCTGTATGGTCAATCAAACAACATAATTACATGGAAAGTAGAATAGAGAATGAGGTCTTGTTATTCCATACAGGTAAATGTAATTCCCCAATACATGTCAGAGTATTGGGGCAGAAAATAAAAAAGCATTTGCAAAATCCCTTTGAGGGACTTGGGGAAAATGTGGAAATATTAAACTTCCCCACCTGGGGAATTCCTGATATTCTTTCAAGCATTAGGGACTCCCAATTTAATAAGCAAAGACCTCAATCTTGGAGCTTGCCCTTATGAAACTTATTCCTGCAAAGGAGAAGCTAAAGCTACTTATAGTATGCCTAAGTTTTGTCCCTAGTGAACCTCTTTTGTTGCTCAGATGTGACCTGTCTCTCCCAGCCAACTCTGCAAATGATCTCACTTCTCCCCACTACGTGAGAGATGACACCCAGGGGTGTAAGTCTCCCTGACATGTGAGACCTGACTCCCAGGGATGAACCTGGCCCTGGCATTGTGGGATTGAGAATGCCTTCTTTACCAATAGAGGGAAAAATGAAACAAAATAAAGTTTCAATGGCTAAGAGATTTCAAATAGAGTTGAGAGGTCATTCTAGATGTTATTCTTATGCATTACATAGATATTCCCTTTTTGTTTCTAGTGTATTAGAATAGCTAGAGTGTAATATCTATATCTGTTGAACTGTAATCCAGTAAGACTGATACTTGATTGTATAACTACATAGCTTTGATCATGGGACCATGTGATCATGAAAATCTTGTGACTGACACTCCCTTTATCCAGTGTATGGACAGATAAGTAATAAAATAAAGAGAAAAATATATAAATGATAGGGGAGAATATGGGTCATGGGACATTTTGGATGTTCTTTTTTTACTTCTATTTTTATTTTTTTCTTTATTTTGGAGTAATGAAAATGTTCTAAAATTGACTGTGGTGATGAATGCATAACTATATTATGATGTGAGCACATTGATTGTATATTCTGGATGGATTATATGGTGTCTGAATATATCTCAATAAAATTGCATTTAAACAATAAGAGAGACAGTACCATAAAACTCCTAGAAGATAATGTAGGGAAATATCTTCAAGACCTAGTATTAGGAGGTCTCTTCTTAGACCTTACACCCAAAGCACAAGTAATGAATGAAAAAATAGATAAGTGGGAATGCCACAAAATCAAAAGCTTCTGTACCTCAAAGGAATTTGTCAAAAAGGCGGAGAGGCAGCCAACGCAATGGAGAAAATGTTTGGAAACTGTGTGTTCTAGTTTGCTAATGCTGTGGAATGCAAAACACCAGAGATGGATTGGCTTTTATAAAAAGGGGGTTTATTTGGCTACACAGTTACAGTCTTAAGCCCATAAAGTGTCCAAGGTAACGTATCAGTAATCGGGTACCTTCACTGGAGGATGGCCAATGGCATCTGGAAAATCTCTGTTAGCTGGGAAGTCATGTGGCTTGTGTCTGCTCCAAAGTTCTGGTTTCAGAATGGCTTCCTCCCAGGACATTCCTCTGTAGCAAGCTTGCTCCTCTTCAAAACATCACTTTCAGCTGTTCCTTCTCTTCGAGTCAGCTCATTTATATGGCTCCACTGATCAAGGCCCACCCTGAATGGGTGGGGCCATGCCTCCATGGAAATATCCCATCAGTTATCATCTACAGTTGGGTGGGGCACATCTCCATGCAAACAACCTAATCCAAACGTTCCAACTTAATCTCCACTATTATGTCTGCCCCACAAGATTGCATCAAAGAATATGGCTTTTTCTGGGGGACATAATACATTCAAACCAGCACATTCCACCCGCTGGACCCCAGAAAAACATATTCTTTCCAAATACAAAATACATTCATCCCACAATACCACAGAAACTTAAATCATTTCAGTAACAATAGGTAAGTACAAGATCCCATCAGAATCAAACATAGGCGTGGTCAGTCCTAAGGCATACTTTTCCTTTAGCTTTGGATCTGTGAACTTAGAACAAGTTATATGCTTCCAATATACAAAGGAGGGACATTCATAGGATAAACATTCCCATTGCCTTAAGGAGAAAGAGTAAGGAAAACAGGGTTAACAGGACCAAAACAGTTCCTAAAACCTGCAGGATGAACTCCATTAGATTCCAAAGTCTGAGAGTCATTAACAGAACGATGTTGCATCCTTGGGGCTTGAGAGAGCGGGAGTCTAACCCTTCCTAAGGGCCTTTGTGGCAGCCCTTTCCTCTCCAAATACTTGGGTGAGTGCTCCAACATATCCACACACTGGGGAGACCACATTCTTGGCCCCACCCTCCTCAAACATCGGGGCAGCTCCCAGATTCCCTTCCATCTCTGGGGCACACGCTCAACCTCTTCAGAACAGTGTGGTGGTGGCCATGCTCTCCCCAATTTCCTGGGAATGTGCTCCACCCTCTTTGGGGCTTGGGGTGGCAAGGCATTTCCTGAGCATCGAGGCGGAAGGCCCACCCTCAACCTCCAGGGCAAACTCACCTTTTTCATGCGTGTGGGCCACTCCACTCTCCCAACCCAAGACCTCTTGACTCCAGATCTCAATCTCCTTGGCTCTGTCCTTGAAGAAAATTTTCCTTCAGTTTGTTCCTTGTCTGTCTTCTCCAGTCCAGACTGGCAATGGCTCTGTCTGTAAAGATCTCACAAAAATTCTGTTGGCTTTGCATGAAGCATGCAGGGGTCAAAGCCATCAGATAATAGGACTTTCCACAAATCCTTTCTGGATAATTTCATCTCCAATCTTGGCTTGTACTGAAATGGCGGCTGAGTTCCATGTTTGGTTACATCCTCACATTGGGCTGTAGCTTCTGGAATTCCACCCCCTGGAAGCCTGTAATTTTCCAAGCCGTCAGCTTCTGGTTTCTTTGAACCCAAGAGTTCAGTTCTAAGTTTATCTCTCTCTGCTCACATTTTACTATAAGCTGCAAGGAGAAGCCAGGATACATCCTCCACAGGTAGTCTGGAGATCTCCTCATCTAAGTATTCCAGGTTGTTGCTTCCAAATTCTTCCTTCCATCTGACACCAGGACTCAATTTTGCCAAATTCTCTGCCACTTTAAAATAAGGATCGCCTTTCTTCCAGTTTGCAACAACACATTGATCATTCCTGCTCAAGTCCTCGTCAGAAGTATCTTTAGAGTCCATATTTCCACAAACAGTCTCTTCAAAACAGTTTAGGCCTTTTCTGTCAAGCTCCTCCCAATTCTTCCAGAATATTCCCCTTATCCATTTAAAAAGCCATTCCAACATGTTTGGTATTTGCAAACACAGCAGCAAAAGCACCCCACTTCTCTGGTACCAAAACTGTTCTAGTCTGCTAATGCTGCAGAATGCAAAACACCAGAAATGGATTGGCTTTTATAAAAAGGGGGTTTATTTGGCTACATAGTTACAGTCTTAAGGCCATAAAGTGTCCAAGGTAACATATCAGTAATCGGGTACCTTCACTGGAGGATGGCCAGTGGAGTCTGGAAAACCTCTGTTAGCTGGGAAGGCATGTGGCTGGCGTCTGCGCCAAAGTTATGGTTTCAAAATGGCTTTCTCCCAGGACATTCCTCTGTATCAAGCTTGCTCCTCTTCAAAACATCACTCACAGCTGCACTGTGTTCCTTGTCTTTGAGTCAGCTCATTTATATGGCTCCACTGATCAAGGCCCACCCTGAATGGGTGGGGCCATGCCTCCATGGAAATATCCCATCAGTTATCATCTACAGTTGGGTGGGGTGCATCTCCATGCAAACAACTTAATCCAAATGTTCCAACTTAATCCCACTATTATGTCTGCCCCACAAGTTTGCATCAAAGAATATGGCTTTTTCTGGGGACATAATACATTCAAACCAGCACACCATGTATCTGGTAAGAGACTGATATCTTGCATATATAAAGAAATCCAGCAACTCAATGACAATAGTACAAACAGCCCAATTATAAAATGGGCACTAGATATGAAAAGACATTTCTCTGAAGAGGAAATACAAGTGGCTTAAAAACACATGAAAAAAATGTTCATCTTCACTAGCTATTAGGGAGATGCAAATCAAGACCACAATGAGATATCATCTCACACCAGTAAGAATGGCTGTCATCTAACAAACAAGAAACTACAAATGTTGTAGAGGATGTGGAGAAATTGGAACTCTTATTCATTGCTGGTTGGACTGTATAATGTTACAGCCACTCTGGAAGACAGTTTGGCAGTTTCTCAGAAAACTAGATATCGAATTACCCTGTGATCAGGAAATTCCACCTCTCAGTATATACCCAGAAGATTTGAAAGCAGTGACATGAACAGACACTTGTACCCTAAAGTTCATAGCAGCATTGTTCATAATTGCCAAGAGATGGAAACAACCTCAGTGTCCTTCAACAGATGAGTGGATCAGCAAAATGTGGTACATATGTATGTTGGAATACTATGCAGCAGTAAAAAGCAACAAGGTCCTGAAATATATGGCAACATGGATGAAGCTTGAAATTATAATTCTGAGTGAAATAAGTCAGACACAAAAGGAGAGATATCATATGTTACCACTTCTATGAACTACCTGAAGAATGTAATATCAATGTCTTATAACATAGAATTTGGGAGACCTAGTGATAGACAGTAGCTAGTGAGGGGGAATGATAATCTAATATGATCAGATATGTTAATGATGGTAAATTTAGAGGTATGGTAATGGATAGAGGTGATAATTGTTAATGGGATTATAAGTATCAGAGCTGTATTGAAGCCAAATAGGATTGAAAGGGGTTGTTTAAAGTCATGTTTCCCATAGATCAGCACCACAAATATAAATAGGTGCTTGCATGATATACTTCTAAAGTATGACACTAGCACAGAAAGTTGACAACAGATGGGTATATGGGAAAAATTCACGTATTGCATACTAGGGATTATAATTAATAGGAATACCATACTAATATGCAAATACTAGGGACAAATAATTAAGGGCTGACAAGAACTACAAGATGTTTTGGGTCATGAGGATTGTTTAAAATGGAGAGTGATGAGGATTGTACAACTAAGTGATGATAATGTGAAATATGGATGGACTATCATGGACATAACATATGCTATGTGAACTTAGGAACCCCCTACTTTACAAGTCAAGCCCTCAATATTGAGGCTTGCTTGAGTGAAACTTATGGTTGTAAAGGGGAGGCCAAGCCCACCTATAATTATGCCTGAGTCACCTCCAGAGAATCTTTTGCGGCTCAAATGTGGAGTTTCTCTCTCTAAGCCTAACTCTGAAAATAAATTCATCACCCTCCCCCTGACATGGGACAGAACCCCCAAGATGAATGAGACTTCCTGGCAATGTGGGACATGGATTCCATGAATGAACCTGACCCTGGAATCAAGGGATTGAGAATACCTTTTGACCAAAAGGGGGAAAAGAAAGGAAACAAAATAAGGTTTTAGTGACTAAGAGAATTAAAATAGTCAAGAGGCTGTCCTGGAGGCTACCCCTATTCAAGCTTCATCTATATATGCCAAATGACTACAATATGATAAACCCAAGTCAACAGTAACCCCAAAACCTTAAAGAATACACAGATCCCTGTCTGAGACTATAAGTTTCACTCACTAAGTTTGTTCTTCAGAAACTTAAATTCTTCAGAGTGCTCCTATGCCAGCTAAGTCCTGAAACCCAGAGGCAATAGCCTCTTCAAGAACATCAACTAGATGTGTCCCCTTTGCTCTTCAAGAACATCAACTAGATGTGTTCCTTTTCAACAGGAACAGATTAGGCTGGTCACTGTCTAGACATCCCCGAAGATTGGGAAAGTGATTAAACTAGAGGAAGGGGTAGCAACAGACAAGGTGGAATTTAACAAAAGATTATGAATACTGAATCTTTATATAATTTTCTTTTTCTTAGTTGTTACAGTATCAGAACAGCTAGAAGTAAAGAACTGAAATGGTGGAACTGTAACACATAGCATCCTTTGAAATTGTTCCATAAATTGTAATTTGAATACTATAACTTTTTGTATATATGTTATTTTTCACAATAAGGAATAACTGAAACTATGGTACCATAACTTATAACAACTTTGGAAATTTCCTATATATCTACTCTTTAAATCATACTTTGAAAGATATTACCTTTTTGTATATAAGATATGTTTCATAATAAGGAAATAACTATGGAAATGTAACCTATAATATTCTTTGAAATTTGCTATTTGTTAAATTGCACTCAGAAATTCATACTTCTATGTATATATGTTATAATCTATAATAAAAAATATGATTAAAAAAGAAAAAAATTTTACCATCTGTAGCCTCCACCATCACCCCCAACCTCCTCCTCTGTCAATCTTCTCCATCTCAGTAAAAACCAATTACTCAAGCCAAAAATGAAGAATCATCAATATTTCACTCTTCCTCATTCTCCATTTCCTATTCATTAACAAGAACCATTAATATCCAAATAGCTCTCAAATA
The DNA here is from genome assembly GCF_015220235.1 of Choloepus didactylus. Lineage (NCBI taxonomy): Eukaryota > Metazoa > Chordata > Mammalia > Pilosa > Megalonychidae > Choloepus > Choloepus didactylus. The sequence goes on along the minus strand of NC_051335.1, from coordinate 40,169,875 downwards.
CAAACACTTCTCTCCATCTCCACCACCACAATCCTAGCAAAAGTCACCATCATTTCTCATCCACATGATACAATGGTCTCTCAATTCTTTGTTAATCCTTCCACTCTTCTCCTCTCAAATCCAATCATAGCATTGCAGGCAGAGTGATACTTTCAAAATGGAAATGCTGTCAAACTCATTCTCCTGCCTAAATCCCTTCTATATCTTCCATTCTGGGAGATATCTTGCATTCTGGGATAAAAATCAGATTCTTAAACACAGTGTATAAGGCCCTGCATATTCTGGTCCCTGCTCTCTCCAGACAGCATCTCTCATCATTTTGCTCCTCACTCTGTACTCTAGTCTCACTAACCTTCTTAAGTTCCCTATCTGAATTACACTCCCTCTTGTGTCAAGGTGTTATAAATATAGTTCCCTCTACCTGGAACTCTTCTTCACCCACTACTTCTTTTTTTTTTCTTTATTTAAATTGTGGAAACATATTTGCAACATAAGTTTTCCCATCTCAATCACCCTCATGTGTACAAGTCAGTGGGATTAATCACCTTCACAAAGTTGTGCTACCCTTCCCGCCACACATTACCACAACCTTCCCATCACATCAAACATAATCCTGCACCCATTATGGATTAACACCCAATTCCCCCTCCCCTCCCTCCACTTCTGGTAACCTGTATTCTGCTTTCTGTTTCTACATTTTATCTATTTCGTGTAAGTGAAATCATGCAATATTTGTTCCTTTGTGTCTGACATTTCACTCAACATGTCTTCAACATTCATCTATGTAGTGGCATGTATCAGGACTTCATTCCTTTTAGAACTGAATACTATTCCATTGTATCTATATACCACATTTTGTTATTCATTCATTCATCCACTGATGCATATTCAGGCTGCTTCCAAATTTTGGCTACTGTGCACCCTATACTTCTTGACCTCCATTCCTCTTTTTAACTCCCATTTATCCTTCAGCTAAATCAACATCACTTTCTCAGGAAGTCCTCTCACCCTGCCTCTTCCATATCCAGATAAGGAGATGCAGTGGATGGAGGTGACCTAAGGGCACATTGACTGATGAATGGAATGGTGAAATGGAATATTGAGCTGCTACAAGAAGGAATGAAGTTGTAAGTAATGCAACTAGGTGAATGGACATTGAGGACAGTATGTTGAGTGAAATAAACCAGAAATGAAAATACAAACATTATAATGCCTCACTAATATGTATTAATTATAGTGTGCAAACTCTGAGAATTGAGTCTGAGATCATAGGTTATCAGGGGAAGACTTATTGTAAAGGTTCCTAGATTGTAAGTTGTTAGAGCAGTTACATCTATTCCTGAGTTATAATGGCTATTTCTAAATTCTGAGATGCTGAACTCTTTGTGTATAACCTCGTCAGTCCCTGGAATTTTGGGTATCTCTTTGACACCTGAGACTCTGAGCCAGAGTCTGGCAATTATGAACATCAGCATTACCCCATACAGCAAATGTTAAGGAGTCTGAAAAAGGAGATCAGACTTCAATTAGAGATATAAATGAAATGGACTTTATTAGGACTAAGGTAAGTCAGACTAAAGGGAAAAGGAAGTTTTAAAACTTTAACTTCTATATGAGATGAAAGGAAGAGATGTTTATTAGGGGCAAAATCTATATATTTTGTAACACACTACATAATTTAACTTGTATGGTCAGTTTATTCAAACAACATAATTGCATGGAGCATTGAATAGTGAGTGAAAATCTGGGTGGTTTGTACAGGTTCGTGTGAAGCTCAAACACATCTAAAAGTAATTTGGGCAGAGAATAAAAATGTACTTGCAAATGAAAAATAGGGTGGGATGGAGGGAATGATTTGATTGTTCTTTTTTTACTCTTATTTTTTATTCTTGTTCTGATTCTTTCTGATGTAAGGAAAATGTTCAAGAATAGATTGGGGTGATGAATGCAAAACTATATGGTGGCACTGTGAACAGCTGATTGTACACCATGGATGATTATACAGTATGTGAATATATTTCAATAAAACTGATTTATAAAAAAGGAAAGAAACTGTCAAACTGTTTTCAAAAGTGGCCGTACCGGGAGGCGGGGCAAGATGGCGGACTGGTGAGCTGTATGTTTTAGTTACTCCTCCAGGAAAGTAGGTAGAATGCCAGGAACTGCGTGGACTGGACACCACAGAGCAATCTGACTTTGGGCATACTTCATACAACACTCATGAAAATGTGGAACTGCTGAGATCAACGAAATCTGTAAGTTTTTGCGGCCAGGGGACCCACGCCCCTCCCTGCCAGGCTCAGTCCTGTGGGAGGAGGGGCTGTCAGCTCCGGGAAGAAGAAGGGAGAACTGCAGTGGCAGCCCTTATCGGAAACTCATTCTACTGATCCAAACTCCAACCATAGATAGACTGAGACCAGACACCAGAGAATCTGAGAGCAGCCAGCCCAGCAGAGAGGAGACAGGCATAGAAAAAAACAACATGAAAAACTCCAAAATAAAAGTGGAGGATTTTTGGAGTTCTGGTGAACATAGAAAGGGGAAGGGCAGAGCTCAGGCCCTGAGGCAAATATGCAAATCCCAAAGAAAAGCTGATCTCTCTGCCCTGTGGACCTTTCCTTAATGGCCCTAATAGCTTTGTCTCTTAGCATTTTCAATAACCCATTAGATCTCTGAGGAGGGCCCATTTTTCTTTTTTTTTTTTTTTTTTTACCTTTTTTTTCTTTTTCTAAAACAATTACTCTAAGAAGCCCAATACAGAAAGCTTCAAAGACTTGCAATTTGGGCAGGTCAAGACAAGAGCAGAAATAAGAGATCTCTGAGACAAAAGGCAATAATCCAGTGGCTGAGAAAATTCACTAAACACCACAACTTCCCAAGAAAATAGGGGTGTCCGCTCACAGCCATCATCCTGGTGGACAGGAAACACTCCTGCTCATCGCCAGCCTCATAGCCCAGAGCTGCCCCAGACAACCCAGTGTGATGGAAGCGCTTCAAATAACAGGCACACACCACAAAACTGGGCGTGGACATTAGCCTTACCTGCAACCTCAGCTGATTGTCCCAGAGTTGGGAAGATGGAGCAGTGTGAATTAACAAAGCCCCATTCAGCCATCATTTCAGCAGACTGGGAGCCTCCCTACACAGCCCAGCAGCCCAGAACTGCCCTGGGGGGACAGCACTCACCTGTGACATAGCACAGTCATCCCTCAACACAGGACCCGGGGTACACAGCCTGGAAGAGGGGCCCACTTGCAAGTCTCAGGAGCCATACGCCAATACCAAGGACTTGTGGGTCAGTGGCAGAGACCAACTGTGGCAAGACTGAACTGAAGGATTAGACTATTGCAGCAGCTTTAAAACTCTAGGATCACCAGGGAGATTTGATTGTTAGAGCAACCCCCCTCCCTGACTGCCCGGAAACACGCCCCATATACAGGGCAGGCAACACCAACTACACACGCAAGCTTGGTACACCAATTGGACCCCACAAGACTCACTCCCCCACTCACCAAAAAGGCTAAGCAGGGGAGAACTGGCTTGTGGAGAACAGGTGGCTCGTGGACGCCACCTGCTGGTTAGTTAGAGAAAGTGTACTCCACGAAGCTATAGATCTGATAAATTAGAGATAAGGACTTCAATTGGTCTACAAATCCTAAAAGAACACTACCAAGTTCAGCAAATGCCAAGAGGCCAAAAACAACAGAAAATTATGAAGCATATGAAAAAAACACGATATGGATAACCCAAGCCCAAGCACCCAAATCAAAAGATCAGAAGAGACACAGCACCTAGAGCAGCTACTCAAAGAACTAAAGATGAACAATGAGACCATAGTATGGGATACAAAGGAGATCAAGAAGACCCTAGAAGAGCATAAAGAAGACATTGCAAGACTAAATAAAAAAATGGATGATCTTAAGTAAATTAAAGAAACTGTTGACCAAATTAAAAAGATTCTGGACACTCATAGTACAAGACTAGAGGAAGTTGAACAACGAATTAGTGACCTGGAAGATGACAGAATGGAAAATGAAAGCATAAAGGAAAGAATGGGGAAAAAATTGAAAAAATCGAAATGGACTTCAGGGATATGATACATAATATGAAATGTCGGAATATAAGACTCATTGGTGTCCCAGAAGGGGAAGAAAAGGGTAAAGGTCTAAGATAGTATTCAAAGAAATTGTTGGGGAAAACTTCTCAAATCTTTTAAACAACATAAATACACAAATCATAAATGCTCAGCAAACTCCAAATAGAATAAATCCAAATAAACCCACTCCGAGACATATAGTGATCACACTGTCAAACACAGAAGAGAAGGAGCAAGTTCTGAAAGCAACAAGAGAAAAGCAATTCACCACATACAAAAGAAACAGCATAAGACTAAGTAGTGACTACTCAGTAGCCACCATGGAGGCGAGAAGACAGCGGCATGATATATTTAAAATTCTGAGTGAGAAAAATTTCCAGCCAAGAATACTTTATTCAGCAAAGCTCTCCTTCAAATTTGAGGGAGAGCTTAAATTTTTCATACACAAACAAATGCTGAGAAAATTTGCTAACAAGAGACCTGCCCTACTGGAGATACTAAGGGGAGCCCTACAGACAGAGAAACAAAGACAGGACAGAGAGACTTGGAGAAAGGTTCAGTACTAAAGAGATTCGGTATGGGTACAATAAAGGATATTAATAGAGAGAGGGGAAGAATATGACAAACATAAACCAAAGGATAAGATGGCTGATTCAAGAAATGCCTTCACGGTTATAACGTTGAATGTAAATGGATTAAACTCCCCAATTAAAAGATACAGATTCGCAGAATGGATCAAAAAAAATGAACCATCAATATGTTGCATACAAGAGACTCATCTTAGACACAGGGACACAAAGAAACTGAAACTGAAAGGATGGAAAAAATATTTCATGCAAGCTACAGCCAAAAGAAAGCAGGTGTAGCAATATTAATCTCAGATAAAATAGACTTCAAATGCAGGGATGTTTTCCCAGACAAAGAAGGCCACTACATACTAATAAAAGGGGCAATTCAGCAAGAAGAAATAACAATCGTAAATGTCTATGCACCCAATCGAGGTGCCACAAAATACATGAGAGAAACACTGACAAAACTAAAGGAAGCAATTGATGTTCCCACAATAATTGTGGGAGACTTCAACACATCACTCTCTCCTATAGATAGATCAACCAGACAGAAGACCAATAAGGAAATTGAAAACCTAAACAACCTGATAAATGAATTAGATTTAACAGACATATACAGGACATTACATCCCAAGTCACCAGGATACACATGCTTTTCTAGTGCTCACGGAACTTTCTCCAGAATAGATCATATGCTGGGACATAAAACAAGCCTCAATAAATTTAAAAAGATTGAAATTATTCAAAGCACATTCTCTGACCACAATGGAATACAATTAGAAGTCAATAACCATCAGAGACTTAGAAAATTCACAAATACCTGGAGGTTAAACAACACATTCCTAAACAATCCGTGGGTTAAAGAAGAAATAGCAAGAGAAATTGCTAAATACATAGAGATGAATGAAAATGAGAACACAACATACCAAAACCTATGGAATGCAACAAAAGCAGTGCTAAGGAGGAAATTTATAGCACTAAACACGTATATTAAAAAGGAAGAAAGAGCCAAAATCAAAGAACTAATGGATCAACTGAAGAAGCTAGAATATGAACAGCAAACCAATCCTAAAACAAGTAGAAGAAAAGAAATAACAAGGATTAAAGCAGAAATAAATGACATAGAGAACAAAAAAACAATAGAGAGGATAAATATCACCAAAAGTTGGTTCTTTGAGAAGATCAACAAGATTGACAAGCCCCTAGCTAGACTGACAAAATCAAAAAGAGAGAACACACATATAAACAAAATAATGAATGAAAAAGGTGACATAACTGCAGATCCTGAAGAAATTAAAAAAAATTATAAGAGGATATTATGAACAACTGTATGGCAACAAACTGGATAATGTAGAGGAAATGGACAATTTCCTGGAAACATATGAACAACCTAGACTGACCAGAGAAGAAATAGAAGACCTCAACCAACCCATCACAAGCAAAGAGATCCAATCAGTCATCAAAGATCTTCCCACAAATAAATGCCCAGAGCCAGATGGCTTCACAGGGGAATTCTACCAAACTTTCCAGAAAGAACTGACACCAATCTTACTCAAACTCTTTCAAAACATTGAAGAAAATGGAACACTACCTAACTCATTTTATGAAGCTAACATCAATCTAATACCAAAACCAGGCAAAGATGCTACAAAAAAGGAAAACTACCGGCCAATCTCCCTAATGAATATAGATGCAAAAATCCTCAACAGAATACTTGCAAATCGAATCCAAAGACACATTAAAAAAATCATACACCATGACCAAGTGGGGTTCATTCCAGGCATGCAAGGATGGTTCAACATAAGAAAATCAATCACTGTATTACAACACATTAACAAGTCAAAAGGGAAAAATCAATTGATCATCTCAATAGATGCTGAAAAAGCATTTGACAAAATCCAACATCTATTTTTGATAAAAACACTTCAAAAGGTAGGAATTGAAGGAAACTTCCTCAACATGATAAAGAGCATATATGAAAAACCCACAGCCAGCATAGTACTCAATGGTGAGAGACTGAAAGCCTTCCCTCTAAGATCAGGAACAAGACAAGGATGCCCGCTGTCACCACTGTTATTCAACATTGTGCTGGAAGTGCTAGCCAGGGCAATCCGGCAAGACAAAGAAATAAAAGGCATCCAAATTGGAAAAGAAGAAGTAAAACTGTCATTGTTTGCAGATGATATGATCTTATATCTAGAAAACCCTGAGAAATCGGCGATACACCTACTAGAGCTAATAAACAAATTTAGCAAAGTAGCGGGATACAAGATTAATGCACATAAGTCAGTAATGTTTCTATATGCTAGAAATGAACAAACTGAAGAGACACTCAAGAAAAAGATACCATTTTCAATAGCAACTAAGAAAATCAAGTACCTAGGAATAAACTTAACCAAAGATGTAAAAGACCTATACAAAGAAAACTACATAACTCTACTACAAGAAATAGAAGGGGACCTTAAAAGATGGAAAAATATTCCATGTTCTTGGATAGGAAGACTAAATGTCATTAAGTTGTCAATTCTACCCAAACTCATCTACAGATTCAATGCAATCCCAATCAAAATTCCAACAACCTACTTTGCAGACTTGGAAAAGCTAGTTATCAAATTTATTTGGAAAGGGAAGATGCCTCGAATTGCTAAAGACACTCTAAAAAAGAAAAACGAAGGGGGAGGACTTACACTCCCTGACTTTGAAGCTTATTATAAAGCCACAGTTGCCAAAACAGCATGGTACTGGCACAAAGATAGACATATAGATCAATGGAATCGAATTGAAAATTCGGAGATAGACCCTCAGATCTATGGCCAACTGATCTTTGATAAGGCCCCCAAAGTCACTGAAGAGAGTCATAATGGTCTTTTCAATAAATGAGGCTGGGAGAGTTGGATATCCATATCCAAAAGAATGAAAGAGGACCCCTACCTCACACCCTACACAAAAATTAACTCAAAATGGACGAAAGATCTCAATATAAAAGAAAGTACCATAAAACTCCTAGAAGATAATGTAGGAAAACATCTTCAAGACCTTGTATTAGGCGGCCACTTCCTAGACTTTACACCCAAAGCACAAGCAACAAAAGAAAAAATAGATAAATGGGAACTCCTCAAGCTTAGAAGTTTCTGCACCTCAAAGGAATTTCTCAAAAAGGTAAAGAGGCAGCCAACTCAATGGGAAAAAATTTTGGGAAACCATGTATCTGACAAAAGACTGATATCTTGCATATAGAAAGAAATCCTACAATTCAATGACAATAGTACAGACAGCCCAATTACAAAATGGGCAAAAGATATGAAAAGACAGTTCTCTGAAGAGGAAATACAAATGGCCAAGAAACACATGAAAAAATGTTCAGCTTCACTAGCTATTAGAGAGATGCAAATTAAGACCACAATGAGATACCATCTAACACTGGTTAGAATGGCTGCCATTAAACAAACAGGAAACTACAAATGCTGGAGGGGATGTGGAGAAATTGGAACTCTTATTCATTGTTGGTGGGACTGTATAATGGTTCAGCCACTCTGGAAGTCAGTCTGGCAGTTCCTTAGAAAACTAGATATAGAGCTACCATTCGATCCAGCGATTGCACTTCTCGGTATATACCCAGAAGATCGGAAAGCAGTGACACGAACAGATATCTGCACGCCAATGTTCATAGCAGCATTATTCACAATTGCCAAGAGATGGAAACAACCCAAATGTCCTTCAACAGATGAGTGGATAAATAAAATGTGGTATATACACACGATGGAATACTACGCGGCAGTAAGAAGGAACGATCTCGTGAAACATATGACAACATGGATGAACCTTGAAGACATAATGCTGAGCGAAATAAGCCAGGCACAAAAAGAGAAATATTATATGCTACCACTAATGTGAACTTTGAAAAATGTAAAACAAATGGTTTATAATGTAGAATGTAGGGGAACTAGCAGTAGAGAGCAATTAAGGAAGGTGGAACAATAATCGAAGAAGAACAGATAAGCTATTTAACGTTCTGGGGATGCCCAGAAATGACTATGGTCTGTTAATTTCTGATGGATATAGTAGGAACAAGTTCACAGAAATGTTGCTATATTTGGTAACTTTCTTGGGGTAAAGTAGGAACATGTTGGAAGTTAAGCAGTTATCTTAGGTTAGTTGTCTTTTTCTTACTCCCTTGTTATGGTCTCTTTGAAATGTTCTTTTATTGTATGTTTGTTTTCTTTTTAACTTTTTTTTCATACAGTTGATTTTAAAAAGACGGGAAAGTTAAAAAAAAAAAAGAAAAACACGGAAAAACAGTTGTAACGCCCCCTTGAGGAGCCTGTGGAGAATGCAGGGGTATTCGCCTACCCCACCTTGATGGTTGCTAACATGACCACAGACATAGGGGACTGGTGGTTTGATGGGTTGAGCCCTCTACCATAGGTTTTACCCTTGGGAAGACTGTTGCAGCTAAGGAGAGGCTAGGCCTCCCTATGGTTGTGCCTAAGAGCCTCCTCCCGAATGCCTCTTTCTTGCTCAGATGTGGCCCTCTGTCTCTGGCTAAGCCAACTTGAAAGGTGAAATCACTGCCCTCCCCACTACGTGGGATCAGACACCCAGGGGAGTCAATCTCCCTGGCAATGTGGAATATGACTCCCGGGGAGGAATGTAGACCTGGCATCGTGGGACGGAGAACATCTTCTTGACCAAAAGGGGGATGTGAAAGGAAATGAAATAAGCTTCAGTGGCAGAGAGATTCCAAAAGGAGCCGAGAGGTCACTCTGGTGGGCACTCTTATGCACACTTTAGACAACCCTTTTTAGGTTCTAAAGAATTGGGGTAGCTGGTGGTGGATACCTGAAACTATCAAACTACAACCCAGAACCCATGAATCTCGAAGACAGTTGTATAAAAATGTAGCTTATGAGGGGTGACAACGGGATTGGGAAAGCCATAAGGACCACACTCCACTTTGTCTAGTTCATGGATGGATGAGTAGAAAAATAGGGGAAGGAAACAAACAGACAAAGGTACCCAGTGTTCTTTTTTACTTCAATTGCTCTTCTTCACTCTAATTATTATTCTTGTTATTTTTGTGTGTGTGCTAATGAAGGTGTCAGGGATTGATTTAGGTGATGAATGTACAACTATGTAATGGTACTTTGAACAATCAAAAGTACAATTTGTTTTGTATGACTGCGTGGTATGTGAATATATCTCAATAAAATGAAGATAAAAAAAAAAAGTACATCGGGGCTTATGGAAGCCCAGCTCCGCATTTCACATCCAGACTGGTAAACATGAGACTAAACAGTTCTTGTCAGAGACGTGCCTACATACTCTGCATCTGCATCAGGCATAACTCATTAATCTTAGTCATACAATGCACAGCTTAATGAAGAGAACATAACACACACTCCCCTTAGTGCTGAACTAACTCTATCTACTCACCTCATTCAGCTTCTTCATATTAACATAAATCATTTGAGTCAAGAACACTTATAAATTTATTACTGTGGGACCAGAACAAACATTAGATACCCAGACACCCACTCTCCTGCACTTACTGAATTTTAAAATCCTTGCCAATCTGAAGAAAAAAACCTCATTATGGTCTTAATTATAAATATTAAAATATAAATTAGAAGCAAGGTTAAGCAAGATTTTCACAAATTTAAACCAGTGTCTAATTATTTTTCTGTAAACTTTCTGTACTTTGGGATATATCCTTGTCCTTTACTTTTTTTAAGAAAACATTTTTATTGTGAAATATAATAGTTGCAGAAAAGTGATATGTTTCAAAGTATAATTAAATGATCCTGTTAAAAAAAAAAAGTGGCTGTACCATTAAAAATTTCCACCAGGAAAAAAAAATGTTTTCGCAAAGCCCCCTTGAGGGACTGGGAGAAAATGTGGAAATATTAAATTTCCCCACCTGGGGAATTAATGACATTCTCACAAGCACTGGGTGCTACCCATTTAGAAAGCTGAGCCCTGAATCTTGGGGCTTGCCTTTATGAAGTTTGTTACTGCAAAAAGAGGCTAAGCCTACTTATAAGTATGCCTAAGTGTCACCCCCAGAGAACATCTTTTGTTGCTCAGATGTGGCCCTCTCTCTCTAAGCCAACTCTTCAGGTAAACTCACTGCCCTCTCCCCTATGTGGGACATGACTCCCAGGGGTATAAACCTCCCTGGCAACTTGGAACAGGACTCCCAGGGATAAGCCTGACCCTGGCATCATGGGATTGAGAATGCCTTCTTGGACCCAAAGGGGGAAGAGAAATGAAACAAAATAGAGTTTCAGTGGCAAAGAGATTTCAAATCAAGTTGAGAGGTTATTCTGGAGGTTATTCTTATGCATTATATAGATATCCCCTTTTAGTTTTTAGTGTATTGGAATAGCTAGAAAGAAATACCTGAAACTGTTGAACTGCAACCCAGTAGCCTTTACTCTTGAAGACAATCATATAACTGTGTAGCTTACACTGTTTGGCTGTGATATTGTGAAAACTTCGTGTCTCCCACTCCCTTTATAAACTGTATGGACAGATGAATAGAAAAATGAGGACAAAAGTAAATGAATAATAGGGAGGGATGGGGGTTATGAGATGTTTTGAGTGTTCTTTTTTACTTTAACTTTTATTCTTTCTCTTTTTTGTGTGTGGTAATGACAATATTCAAAAATTGATTGTGGTGATGAATGCACAACTTTATAATGGTACTGTGTACAACTGTTGTACACTTTGAATGATTGTATGGTATGTGAATATATCTCAATGAAATTGAATTTTAAGAAAAGAAAAAAATAAGTAAGCTTACAGTGGCTAAGAGATTTCAAATAGAGTCAAGAGGCTATCCTGGAGGTTACTTTTATGCAAGCTCCAGCTAGATATCCCAAATGGCCATAGTATGCCAAGCCCTAACTAATGTAGTCCCAAAATACCTAGGTGTCTGAGAAACTTAAATCCACCAGAGTGTTCTGATGCCAGACATGTCCAAAAACCCAGAGGCAACAGCTCTTTAAGAACAACAATCAGATGCAGCCCTCTTCCCCATAATATTGACATTCCTTTTCAATATGAGCAAGTTAGGGTTGTCACTGCCTAGACACCCCTCAATATCAAGAAAGTGATTAAATGAGAAGGAGTAGCAACAGACAAGATATGATTTAACCCAGTAACCTTGATTCTTGAATGCAATCTTGTAACTATGTAGGTTACATGGTGTGACCATGTGATTGTGAAAACCTTGTGGCTCACACTCCCTTTATCCAGTGTATGGACAGATGAATGAAAAAATGGGGACAAAAAGTAAAGGAATAATAGGAGGAGGAGGAGGGGCATGAGATGTTTTGTGCATTCTTTGTTTTCCTTACTTTTATTTTTATATTTTTTTATTTTTATTTATTATGTTTTTTGGAGCAATGAAAATGTTCAAAAATTGATTATGGTAATGAATATACAACTATATGATGATATTGTGATCAACTGTACAATTCACATGATTGTATGGTATGTGAATATATCTCAATAAACATGCATTTAAAAAAAGGATTTAACAAAGGATTATGAATACTGAATCTTTACATAAGTAGATTTTTTTTTCTTAGTTGCTAGGTTGTTAGACTAGGTAGAAGCAAATAACTGAAATGGTGGAACTGTAACCTATAACATTTTACAAAATATGCTCTATAGCTATTCATTGAATTGTTCTTTGAAAGTTATCACCTTTCTGTATATAGTTTATAATTTACAATACAGAAATAACTGAAACTGTGGAACTGTAACCCATAACATTCTTTGAAAGTACCTGTATAACCACTTGTTAAATTGTACTTTGAAGTTTATCATCTTTCTGTATATATGTCATATTTCACAATAAGGAAATAACTGAAATGGTGGAACTGTAACCCATAACATTCCTTGAAATTGCTAACTACTTGTTAAATTGTACTTTGAAATTTATCACTATTATGTATATATGTTAAATTTCACAATAAAAAACACATTATAAAAAAGAGAGAGAGTTGGTAGAAAGTCAGGAATTGTGGGGACTGGACACTGCAGAGGAATTTGAGTTTGCACATGCTTCGTACAACACTCACAGATGTGTGAACAGCTGAGATCAGTGAAATATATGAATCTTTGTGGGCAGAGGGCCCATGCCCCTCCCTGCCAGGCACAGTCCTGAGGGAGAGGGGCTGATGGTGCTGGGAACCAGGAGGGAGAGCTGCAGTTGAAGCTCTGATTGACAAGCTCAGACTCCTGAACAAAACTCCAACCATAGATAGACTGAGACCAGACAACAGAGAATCTGGGAGCAGTCAGCCTGGTGGAGAGGAGATAGGACTAGAAAAAACAGCAAAAAAATAAATAAATAAAAATAAAAACAGAGACTTTTTGGAGGTGAACATAATACAGAGAAGGTCAGGGCTAAAACACAATCAGGCATATATACAAATCCAGGGGGTGAGAGCCCTTGTCTGAAAAGCTGGTTTCTCTGCTTTCTTGATTGCTCCTTAATCGCCTTCAACTCCTTGTCTTTTAGCATTTCAATAGCCCATTAGATCTGCAAGGACTGTAAATAGTTCATACTGGGCCCTTCTTTTTCTTTTTTCTTTTTTCAAGTCTTTTTCTCTTTTTTTAAAATAATTATTCTAAGAAACCCATTACAGAAAGCCTGAAAGACTTTCAATTTGGGCCCAGGCAAGAGCAGAGGTAAGACAGCACTGAGAGATAAAGCAATAAGCCTCTTAGTGGAGAAAATTTGCTAAACACCATAACTTCCCAAGAAAAGGGGGTTGTGGCCCAGCTCCAGTGGTAGCCCTCCTTTTGGGAAGTCAGACCCCAGGGGCTGGAATTCAGAAACCAGCTTCAGTCAGCTATGCCCCTGACAGGGTCAGGGTCACTGGGAGAACTAAAGGCTCCATACCTCTTTACACTGGTGGGGGAACTGCAGGCTGGCAAGCACAACCTGCCGGATGGCATAGGAGAAGCACAGAGTCTAAAGGGTCACAGGAGGGTCTCACTCTCAAGGAAAATGCATACCCTCCTGCTGAGAACTAGGTCTTTCTGGACTGGGAAAACCTGACTAGGTTTGACCATATCTGAGGAGACAATAACACAAAAACACTACATAGAGGCAGGGCAAGAAACAAACAAACAAAAAAAGAGGTGAAAAACTCTGATCAACTAAACAGAATCTAAGTTAAAGTTCTAGAATAAGCTGAACTGAACACCAAAAGTTAGAGAACAAAGCCAACCAAGAAGAAAACTCTAGGTAAAACAGTGAAAACAAGCTCCCCCCAAATAATCAAGAAAGTCAGGTGCCTACGCAGCTTAAGATAATGAGGCATACTAGGAAACATGAAAATATGGACCAGCCAAAGGAACAAATTAATAGTTCAACCAAGATACAGGAGTTGAAGCAATATTGCTAAATCAATTCAATGAATTGAAGGAAGAACTAATTGGAGACATTCAAACAAATCTAAACCAATTCAGAAATCAAGTCAATGAATTCAGGGAAGACATAGCAAAAGAGATGAAGGATATAAGGATGACAGAAGATGACCATAAGGAAGAATTCATAAACTTGAAAAAACAAAAGGCAGAACTTACGGGAATAAAGGGTATAATGGAAGAGATTAAAAAGACAATGGAGGCATACAACCTAGATATGAACAGGCAGAAGAAAGGATCAGTGAATTGGAAGACCAGACATCTGAATTCACACACACAAAAGAACAGATGGTGAAAAGAATGGAAAAATATGAGCAAGATCTTAGGGAGCTGAGCAACAACATCAAATGCACAAATATACGTGTCATGGGTGTCCAGAGGGAGCAGAGATGGGAAAGGTAGCAGAAAGAATAATAGAATAATCACTGAAAATTTCCCAACTCTTAGGAAAGACAGAAAATTAGAGACTCAAGAAGTACAGCACATCACAAACAGAATAGACCCCAATAGACCTACTCCAAGACACTGATCAGATTTTCCAAAGTCAAAGACAAAGAGAGAATTCTGAAATCAGCAAGAGAAAGCAATCCATCACATACAAGGGAAGCTCGATAAGACTATGTACAGATTTCTCCACAGAAACCATGGAGGCAAGACAGTGGTATGATATATTTAAGATACTGAAAGAGAAGAACTTCCAACCAAGAATTCAATATCTGGCAAAACTGTCCTTCAAAGATGAGGGAGCAATTAAAATATTTTCAGACAAACAGACACTGAGGGTGTTTGTGAATAAGAGACCAGTGCTACAAGAAATACTAAAGGGAGTGCTACAGGCTGATAGGAAAAGACAAGAGAAGTTCCAGTGATGTACCAGCTGGACAAGGTCTACTAAACCCACAGGGACTGTGCATTTGGTGAAACCAGGAGTCTGCATTCTGAAATGAGAGAGTGAGCCAGCTGAAAGTCCAGCAGCCACACTGTGGTATGGGGAAACTGTGGGTTGGCATTTGGAGATGGACTAGTTCTTTAAAAAAAAAAAAAACAAACAAAAAAACCTGGGACTGACTGCAGATACAATGGTGAGAACCGTGCAGTGAAGCACAGCAGGAGCAGGCTCTCCCAACACCTCGGTGTCTGGCATGAAGGATAACCCTACCCACACCTACTGCTGATTGTCTTGGGGCCAGGGGGGCAGAGGAGAGCCAAAAGGAGAAAGAAACCTCCTCTTGCAACTGTCTCTGCTGCAAGTAGGGATGCTCCCACCTGGGGCCAGACCCACAGCCCAGAGCCGTGCCAAGAAACCCAGTGTGACAGGGAGGAATTCCCACAGTACCGCGCACACACCACAATATCGGCTGTGGACAGTGGCCTTTAGGGAACCCACAGCTAATTGTCCTGGAGCTGGGAAGGCAGAGCTGTGCAAAGAGGGGGATATTAACATGCCCCATTCAACCATCTTTACAACAGGCTGGGCATGCCCCTGCATGGCCCAGCAGCCCAGGGCTTCCCTGGAGGGCCAGCACACACTTATGATGTGGCACAGCCTTGCCTTGGCAGGGGTCCTGGAAGGGCACAGCTGAGAAGGGGGACCAGCTCAGAAATCCCAGGGAACCTATGCCAGTGTCAGGGACTTGTGGGTCAGCGGCAGAGACGATCTGCGGTGGGACTGAGGTAAAGGCTTGGACTCTTGCAACAGCCTTAAATCTCCAGGAATACCTAGGAGGTTTGATTATTAAAGCTGCCTTGCCTCCCTAACTGCTCAGATACGTACCCCACATTCAGGGAGGACAGCGCCAACAACACACCCAAA
Organism: Choloepus didactylus; assembly: GCF_015220235.1. NCBI lineage: Eukaryota > Metazoa > Chordata > Mammalia > Pilosa > Megalonychidae > Choloepus > Choloepus didactylus. The sequence continues at coordinate 40,153,953 of NC_051335.1, read as the reverse complement.
CTTGGTGCACCAATTGAACCCCACAAGAATCAGATCCCCACACACCACAAAGACAAAGTTGGGGAGAACTGACTTGAGGGGAATAGGTGACTCACAGACGCCATCTGCTGGTTAGTTAGAGAAAGTGTACGCCACCAAGCTGTAGATCTGACAAATTAGAGATTGGTATTTTATAGACCCTGAAAGAACCCCATCAAGTAAAGCAAATGCCAAGAGGCCAAAAACAACAGAAAATCTTAAAGCATATGCTAAAACCAGATGATATGGATAACCCAAACCCAAACACCCAAATCAAAAGATCAGAGGAGACACAGTACTTCGAGCAATTAATCAAAGAACTAAAGTCAAACAACGAGAGCATGGCACAGGATATAAAGGACATGAAGAAGAGCATGGCACAGGATATAAAGGACATAAAGAAGACCCTAGAAGAGCATAAACAAGAAATTGCAAGAGTAAATAAAAAGATACAAGATCTTATGGAAATAAAAGAAACTGTTGGCCAAATTAAAAAGGCATCTGATACTCATAATACAAGATTAGAGGAAATTGAACAACGACTCAGGGTCCTCGAGGACCACAGAATGGAAAATGAAAGAACAAAAGAAAGAATGGGGAAAAAATCAAAAAACTCAAACGGATCTCAGGGATATGATAGATGAAATAAACTGTCTAAATTTAAGACACATTTGTGTCCAGGAGGGGAAGAGAAAGGTAAAGGTCTAGAAAGATTATTCAAAGAAATTGCTGGGGAAAACTTCCCAAACCTTCTACACAATAGAAATACACAAAGCATAAATGCCCAGCAAACTCCAAATAGAATAAATCCAAATAAACCCACTCCAAGACATATTCTGATCAGACTGTCAAATACTGAAGAGATGGAGCAAGTTCTGAAAGCAGCAAGAGAAAAGCAATTCACCACATACAAAGGAAACAACATAAGACTAAGTAGTGACTACTCAGTGGCCACCATGGAGGCAAGAAGGCAGTGACATATTTAAAATTCTGAGAGAGAAAAATTTCCAATTAAGAATACTTTATCCAGCACAACTCTCCTTCAAATTTGAGGGAGAGCTTAAATTTTCCACAGACAAACAAATGCTGAGCAATTTTGCTAATAAAAGAAGAGAAGTGGGGGAAGGGGCAATGAGGAGTTAAGAAAGGAGTGTAGGTTTCTGTTTGGGGTGAAGGGAAATTTCTATTAATGGATGGTGGGAAGGCGATAGCATTGCAACATTCTAAATGTGATTAATCCCACTAATGAAATGCTAGGGAGGGGTTGGAGTGGGAAGATTTAGGCCGAACATGTGTTTCCACAAGTGAAAAAAAAAAGACAGTCTAAATAGACAATGACAATTAAATGCCAAGGATGATCCTGGATGGGATCTGAAGATGGAGGAGAGGAGGCTCAAAGGGACACAGTTGGAACATTAAAAAAAAGGAAATGTAGAATGTAAGCTTTGTAACAATGTTGAATTTCTTGAACTTCTTAGCTGCGCTTAATGGACATGCATAAAAGAATGTTCTTGTTCATGGGAAATGCATATGCGAATTATATTGTTTGTTCAAGGATGTGTGCAGCCTGCTCTCGTATGTTCAGAAGACAGAGCAATAGATGACGGATGATAGATAGGGAGGGAGAGAGGGAGGGAGAGAAAGAAAGAAATGGTGTGACCAGATGTTAAAGTTGGTGGATTGGGGTATCAGGGGAAGGGGGTCGGGGTATGCTGGAGTTCTGTGTATGGGGTTTGTATTGTTTTTGCAACTGTTCCTGTAAGTTTGAATTTATTTCAAAATAAACTTTAAAAAAAAAAGACAGGAGAAAGAGGTTTGGAGAAGAGTGTAGAAATGAACATTATCAGGAAGAGTAAAAAGAAAGAGGAAAAAATAAGACATGACGTATAAAATCCAAAAGACAAAATGATAGAAGAAAGTACTGTCCTTACATTAATAACACTAAATGTTAATGGATTAAACTTCCCAATAAAAAGACACAGACTGGCAGAATGGATTAAAAAACAGGACCCATCTATATGCTGTCTAAAAGAAACTCACCTTAGACACAAGGACAAAAATAGGCTGAAAGTGAAAGATTGGAAAAAGTTATTCCATGAAAACAACAACCAGAGAAAAGCTGGAGTAGCAATATTAAGTATCAGACAAAGTAGACTTCAAAAGTAAAACAAAAGAAACAAAGAGGGACACTATATATTAATAAAAGGATCAATTCATCAAGAAAACATAACAATCATAAATATTTATGCACGAAGCCAGAGTGCCCCAAAATTCATGAGGCAATCACTGAGAACACTGAAAGGAGAAGTAGATAACTCCACAATAATAGCTGGAGACTTCAATACAGTGCTGTCATCAATGGATAGAACATCTAGACAGAGGATCAACAAGGAAACAGAGATGTTGAATTGTATGATAAATGAACTAGACTTGACAGACATTTATAGAACACTACACCCCACAACATCAGGATACAAATTTTTCTCAAGTGTTCATGGAACATTCTCTATGATAGACCACATGCTGGGTCACAAAGCAAGTCTCAAAAAATTTAAAAATATTGATATTATAAAGAAAAACTATCTTAGATCATAATGGAATGAAGTTGGAAATAAATAACAGGAAGAAGATTGCAAAATTCACAAACATATGGAGACTAAAAAACACACTCTTAGAAAACCAGTGGATAAAGGAAGAAATTACAACATATATTAGTAAATATCTTGAGGCAAATGACAATGAAAACACAGCATATCAAAACTTATGGGATGCAGCAAAGGCAGTGCTGAGAGGGAAATTTATTGCCATAAATGCCTACATTAAAAGAGAAGAGAGAGTAAAAATTGAGAAATTAACTGTTCACCTGGAGGAACTAGAGAAAGAATAGCAAACTAACTGCAAAGCAAACAGAAGGAAAGAAATAACAAAGATCAAAGCAGAAATAAATGAACTGAGAACAGGAAAACAATAGAAAGAATCAACAAAACCAGAAGCTGGTTCTTGGAGAAAATCAACAAAACTGATGGACCTTTAGCTAGCTAACCAAAGAAAAGAGAGCACATGCAAATAAGTGTAATCAGAAATGGGAAAGGAAACATAACTACTGAAATAAAGGAGATAATGGAAGATACTATGAGGAATATATGCTAATAAACTGGACAACTAACAAAAAATGGAAAACTTCCTGGAAAAGCATAAATAACCAACATTGACCTGAGAAGAAATAGATGACCTCAACAAACCAATCAGAAGTAAAGAGATTGAGTCAGTCGCCAAAAAGCTCCCCCAAAAGAAAAGTCCAGGACCAGATGGCTTCAAATGTGAATTCTACCAAGCATTCAAGAAAGAATTAATACAAATCCTGCTCAAACTCTCCAAAAAAAAATTGAAGAGAAGGGAAAGCTACCCAACTCATTCTATGAAGCCAACATCACCCTAATACCAAGATCAGAAAAAGATGCCACAAAAAAAGAAAATTATAGACCAATTTCTTTAATGAATATAGACGCAAAAATCCTCAACAAAATTCTCACAAATTGAATCCAGCAACATATTAAAAGAATTATACACCATGACGAAGTGGGGTTTATTCCAGGTATGCAAGGCCGGTTCAACACAAGAAAATCAATTAATGTAATACACCACATCAATAAATTAAAGCAAAAGAACCACATGATCATCTTGATCAATGCAGAAAAGGCATTTCACAAAATTCAACATCCTTTCTTGATGAAAACACTTCAAAGGATAGGAATAGAAGGCAATTTTCTCAATATGATAAAGTCAATATATGAAAAACCCACAGCTAACATTGTACTCAATGCAGAGAGACTAAAAGCTTTCCCTATAAGATCAGGAACAAGACAGGTATGCCCACTGTCACTATTGTCATTCAACATTGTGCTGTAAGTTCTAGCTAGAGCAACTGGGCAAAAAACAGAAATAAAAGGCCTCCAAATGGAGAGGAAGAAGTAAAACTTTCACTCTTTGCAGATGACATGATTCTACATGTAGAAAATCAAAAAAAAATCTACAGCAAAGCTGTTAAATCTAATCAATGAATACAGCAAAGTGGCAGGCTACAAGAGCAACACACAAAAATCTGTAGTGTTCTTATACACAAGTAATGTGCAATAAGAGGAAAAAACTTTTTAAAAATCCATTTCCAATAGCAACCAAAAGAATGAAGTATTTAGGAATAAATTTAATGAAGGCCACCAAAGACCTATTTAAAGAAAATTACAAGAAACTGCTAAAAGAAATCGAACAGGACCTAAAAAACTGGAAGAACATACTGTGTTAATGAACTGGAAGACTAAATATAATTAAATGTCAACTCTACCTAAACTCATTTATAGATTCAATACAATACCAATTAAAATCCCAACAACTTACTTTGCAGAAATAGAAAAACCAATAACCAAATTTATTTGGAAGGGCAAGGTGCCCCAAATAGCCAAAAGTATCTTGAGAAAGAGGAATGAAGTAGGAAGTCTCACACTACCTGACTTTGAAGCATATTACAAAGCTACAGTTCTCAAAACAGCATGGTACTGGCAAACGGACAAAGATACTGACCAATGGAATTGAATTGAGCGTTCAGAAGTAGACTCTCACATCTACGGACAATTGATCTTTGATAAGGCAGTCAAACCAAAGCAACTGGGAGAGTGCAGCCTATTCAGAAATGGTGTTTGGAGAACTGGATATCCATTTCCAAAAGAATGAAAGAGGACTCCTATATCACACCTTATAAAAAATTAATTCCAATTGGATCAAAGACCTAAACATAAGCGCTAAGACCATAAGACTCTTAGAGGAAACTTAGGGCGATATCTTAAAGATCTTGTGATAGGAGGTGGTTTCCTACACTATACACCCAAAGCGTGAGCAACCAAAGAACAAATAGACAAATGGGATCTCCTGAAAATCAAACACTTTTGTACATCAAAGGCCTTCATTAGAAAAGTAAAAAGACAGCCTACACAATGGGAGACAATATTTGGAAACCACGTATCAGATAAGGGTTTAACATCCTGAATATATAAAGCAATCCTACAACTCAACAACAGAAAGCCAACCAACCCAATTAAAAAATGGGCAAAAGACATGGATAGATACTTTTCTGAAGAGTTAATACAAATGGCTCAAAAACATATGAAAACATGCTCAACTTCTCTGGCTATTAGGGAAATGCAAATCAAACCACAATGAGATATCACCTCACATCTATGAGAATGGTCATTATCCAAAAAGCAGAAAATTACAAGTGCTAGAGAGGATGTGGATAAAGATGCACACTTATTAATTGTTGGTGGGAATGTAGAAAGGTGCAACCACTCTGGAAGACAGTGAGGAGGTCCCTCAGGAAGCTAAGTATAGATTTGTCATATGACCCAGCTATTCCATTGCTATGTATATACTCAAAGGAACTTTAAGTTAAGACACAAATGGACATTCATAAACTGATGTTTATTGCAGCATTATTCACTATTGCCAAGAGATGGAAGCAGCCCAAATGTCCATCAATGGACAAGTGGATAAACAAACTGTGGTATATACACAAGATGGAATATTATGCAGCTATAAGACAGAATAAAGACATGGATCATGTAATAATGTGGATGAACCTTGAGGACATTATGTTGAGTGAAGTTAGCCAGAAACAAAAAGACAAATACTGTATGGTCTCACTAATATGAACTAACATTAATGAGCAAACTTTGAGAGTTAAAAGCTGATAACACAGGCTATCAGGAGACAGAAAGGGGGTAGAGATCAGGCATTTGATGCTGAAGGACTACAGAATGTTCAGCAGGATTGATTGTATAGATCCAGAAATAGATAGCATAATATTGTGTGAATGTAGCACAATATTGTAAGTACACTAAACAAAGATGGCTGTGAGTAAAGCTGAAAGAGGTGGGATAGGGGAATGTATGCAACCAGAGGTAAAGATAGATGATAAAGACTGGGACTGTATAACTTGGCAAAAACTGGAGTGGCCAATGACTGTTGCTAAATGTTCAAATATAAAAATGTTTTTACATTTGGGAGAAGAAATGAATGTCAACCATGCAGAGTGTTGAAAAAGGGATGATATTTGGGAAAAAACATAATCAAAGCAAACTGGAGTCTGTAGTCAACAGTAGCACTGTAATATGCTTCCACAAAATGTAACAAAGGCAATATACCAAAGTTAAATGTGTATGAAAGGGGGATATAAGGGAGGGATATGGGATTTTTGGTAGTGGTGTTGTTTTCTGTCCTTACTATTATAATGTATGACATTTTATTTTTCTTTTTATTATCTTTTTTATTATTCACCAAAAAAAACTTTTTCATAGCAATCAATATGTTCAAGTGCTGACTGTGGTGATAAATGTACAACTATATGATGAAACTATGAACTGACTGTACACTGTAGATAATTGTATGGTATGTGAATATATCTCTATAAAATTATAGGAAAAAATATAAATAGGGGTTAAAGTGCTGGAGAAAACATGGAGAGAGGGATGCACCTATTTACCATTGATGAGGAAGAGAATGCTGTAGCCTTCCTGGAGATAACTGTGGTGGTTCCACAAGAAGGTAAGTATGTGGGGGCCATAAGGTCCTGCAACTTCATTATGGGGTCTGTACTTGGAAGAACTGAGAGCAGAGACATGAATGGACATTTGCACACTGGTGTTTATGGAGGCAGTATTCATGATTTGCAATGGGTGAAGGTGGCCTAAGGGTACACTGACTGAGGAACAGAATGGTGAACTGTGGTGTATGCATACAATGGAATATTGACCAACCACGAGAAGGAGTGAAGTTGTGAGACACACAAGGAGGTGAATGGAACCTGTAGACAGCATTTTGAGTGAAGGATGCCAGAAACCAAGGCAAACACTACAATGCCTCACCAATATGGACTAACTACAATGTGTAAACTCAAAATTGAATCTTAGAGTACAGCTTAACAGGGAAATGCTTATAATTGTGCTTAATAGTCTTCCTGAGTCCTCTTTGTTACTCAGATGTGGCCCTCTCTCTCTAGCTGGAGCACCTCAGTGGGTGAACTCATTGTCCTCCCCCCTACATGGGACCTGACTCCTAGGGGTGTAAATCTCCCTGGCAATGCAGGATATGACTCCTGGGGATGAATCTGGACCCAGCATCCTGGGATTGAAAACATCTTCTTGACCAAAAGGGATGCAAAATGAAACAAAATAAAGCTTCAGTGGCTGAGAGATTTCAAATGGAGTCAAGAGGTCACTCTGGTGGACATTCCTATGCACTATATAGATAACCCTTCTTAGGTTTTAATGTACTGGAATAGCTAGAAGTAAATACTTGAAACTATCAAATTCCAACCCAGTAGCCTTGACTCTTGAAGATGATTGTACAACAATGTAGATTACAAGGGTTGACAGTGTGATTGTGAAAACCTTGTGGCTCACACTCCCTTTATCCAGTGTATGGATGGATGAGTAGAAAAATGGGGACAAAAACTAAATGAAAAATAGAGTAGGATGGGGGGACAATTTGGGTGTTTGTTTTTAGTTTTATTTTTTATTCTGATTCTGATTTTTTCTGGTGTAAGGAAACTGTTCAAAAATAGATTGGGGTGAGTCTGGCAAGATGGCAGCATAGAGAGGAGTGGAAGCTAAGTAGTCCCCCTGGAACAACTACAAAAAACCAGAAACAACTAGTAAATAATCCAGAATAACTGCGGGGGGACAAACGAGAACATCCATTCATCATACACCAACCTGAATTGGGAGGAATGCCCGAGAACACAGCATAAAATCTGTAAGTAAAACCAGCGGAACCAGGTCGGGAGACCCCCTCCCCCATAGCCCGAGCTGCAGAGCCACGTGGTGCCACAGAGAAGCTCTCTCCCAGCAAGCGAATACAGCTCAGCTGAGCTCCAACTGGGGTTTTAAGTAGCGAGTGTGAACTGCTCACTACAGGTACACAGCCCCAAAAAACAGACAGAGGCTTTGGGTGACGACTGACCTAGGAGAGCTGGAGGGTTGCCTTGGACTGGGTCTGAAGCGGACTATCTGTTTCTTTTTCAGCTCAGTGGAGAAAGCCCCAGTCATTTTCAGTTTCCAGGGCTGTGACTCTGGGAAGGGTGGAGACACCACAAGCAGAGAGCGAGACCATTGAAATGCTAATGACCTCCACCTGAGGGGTCTGTCTTCTCCAGGAGGAAAGGGGTGGGGCCCTTTCCATTCAGAAACAGACCCCAGAGCCTGGGGGAACACGGCCATACCTCCTCACACAAGTCAAGAATTATAGGCTAACAGGCGTCACCTGCTGGGCAGAAAAGCACAGTGACCCGAGGCATCAAAGGGTGGAGCAATTTTCTAAGACACACCTGCAGGGAAACCAGATACTGAATATTTCTTCCCTCTGGGACCTGAGCCTGTTCTGGTCTGGGAAAACCTGATTTGGATAACCAAGGAAACCATGCCTAGACAACAGAAAATTACAACCTACACTAAGAAAAACAAAGTTATGGCCCAGTCAAAGGAACAAACGTACACTTCAACTGAGATACAGGAATTTAAACAACTAATGCTAAATCAATTCAAAAAGTTTAGAGAAGATATTGCAAAAGAGATAGAAGCTGTAAAGGAAGCACTGGGCATGTATACAGCAGAAATAAAAAGTTCAAAAAAACTACTAGTAGAATCTATGGAAATGAAAGGCACAACACAAGAGATGAAAGACACAATGGAAACATACAACAGCAGATCTCAAGAGGCAGAAGAAAACACTCAGGAACTGGAGAACAAAACACCTGAAAGCCTACACGCAAAGGAGCAGATGGAGAAAAGAATGAAAAAATATGAGCAACGTCTCTGGGAACTCAAGGATGAAACAAAGTACAATAATGTATGTATCATTGGTGTCCCAGAAGGAGAAGAGAAGGGAAAGGGGGCAGAAGCAATAATAGAGGAAATAATTAATGAAAATTTCCCATCTCTTATGAAAGACATAAAATTAAGATCCAAGAAGCGCAGCGTACTCCAAACAGAAGAGATATGAATAGGCCTACGCCAAGACACTTAATAATCAGATTATCAAATGTCAAAGACAAAGAGAGAATCCTGAAAGCAGCAAGAGAAAAGCAATCCATTGCATACAAAGGAAGCTTAATAAGACTATGTGCGGATCTCTCAGCAGAAACCATGGAGGCAAGAAGGAAGTGGTGTGATATATTTAAGATACTGAAAGAGAAGAACCACCAACCAATAATCCTGTATCCAGCAAAGCTGTCCTTCAAATATGAGGGAGAGCTCAAAATATTTTCTGACAAACAGACAATGAGAGACTTTGTGAACAAGACACCTGCCCTACAGGAAATACTAAAGGGAGCACTACAGGGTGATAGAAGACAGGAGTGTGTGGTTTGGAACACAATTTTGGGAGATGGTAGCACAACAATGTAAGTACACTGAACAAAGGTAACTATGAATATGGTTGAAAGAGGAAGATAGGGAGCATGTGAGACACCACAAGAAAGGAGGAAAGATAAAGACTGGGACTGTGTAACTTGGTGAAATCTAGAGTATTCAACAATTGTGATAAAATGTACAAATATGTTCTTTTACGAGGGAGAGCAAGCAAATGTCAACCTTGCAAGGTGTTAAAAATGGGGAGGCATTGGGGGAGGGATGCAATCAGCATAAACTAGAGACTGTAACTAATAGAATCATTGTATTATGCTTCCTTTAATGTAACAAAGGTGATATACCAAGGTGAATGCAGAAAAGAGGGGGGGATAGGGGAGGCATGTTAGACACTTGACTTTGGTGGTATTGTCTGATTCCTTATTCTACTTTGATTTAAGGTTATTTTTCCTTTTGCTGCTTCCTAGCTGTCATTTTTGTTTCCTCTTTCTTTTGCCTCTCTACCTTCTTTGACTCTCCCTCCTGCCTTGTGTAGATGCTCTTGCTTAGTATGAGCAGAATGTTCAATTAGGATGAACTTAAATGTTTGGAAATGAACAGGGGTGTTGGTAGCAAGATGTGAGAATAACTAACAGTGCCAAATGGTGTGTGAATGAGGTGGAAAGGGGAAGCTCAGAGTCATATATGTCACCAGAAGGAAAGTTGGAGGTCAAAAGATGGAAATGTATAAAACTGAATCCTGTGGTGGGCAATGTCCATGATCAACTATACAAATACTAGAAATCACTTCATGAACCAGAACAAATGTATGACAATACAATTAGAAGTTAATAATAGAGGGGCATATAGGGAAGAACCATATACCTATTACAAAGTATATACTACAGTTAGTAGTATTTCAACATTTTTTCATAAACAGTAACAAATGTACTATACCAATACTACGAGTCAACAATTGAGGGGGGTTGGTTAAGGATAGTAGAGGATTAGAGTTTCCTTTTCTTTTTTTCTTTTTTCATCTTTCACTTTATTTCTTGTCTGGAGTAATGATAAGTTTGTAAAAATTGAACAAAAATTAAGTGTGATGGATGCACAGCTGTATGAGGGTACCCAGGGGCAAGTGATTGTACACTTTGGATCTTTGGATAATTGTATGGTATCTGAACAATCTCAATAAAAATGAAAAAAAAAATAGATTGGGGTGATGAAGGCATAACTATATGATAGTACTATGAACAGCTGATTGTACACCATGGATGACTGTATGGTATGTGACTATATCTCAATAAAACTGAATTTTAAAAGAGAGAGAGGGGTGGGAGCAGGAGGAGATTTGACACACACAAGAGGACTTGGCAATGTGACCAGTGGAGGCAGAGAGTGATGTGGCTGCTAGTCAAAGAATGCTGACAGCCACCAGAAGCTGGAAAAGGCAAGGAACAAAATCTCCCCTAGAGCCATCAGGAGTGTGGCCCTGCTCACACCTTTATTTCAGACTTCTGGACTTCAGAACTGTGAAAGAATAAATTTCACTTGTTTTACGCCACCAAGTTTATGATAATTTATTACTATACCCCTAGGAAACTAATACAGGTAGAGTAATAGAAGTTGGTTGATACTAACTAACTTAGGCATTGTTATCCTGCCTGCTATGCTCACTGGCCTATACCAGCTACTTACAATTTGGTTTTGAATGAATGAGTAATGATAACTCCTGGGATTTTCCTCTGGTGAAAAACCCCACATCCTCATGCAGGGAGCTGCAAAGAAGCAGAGTTTGAGCACCTCTGTCCTGTGGCTGCTGGATGCCATCCACCCAGATTCAAAGGGCAGCATCCTTCAGGAGTCTTCAAGCCTTATCTCCCATGTGGGACCCAGGGCCAGGCCACCTAGGGGAATCCAAACACAAATCTGCTTCCCACTCTGGGTATTGACTATTGGGCCTATTGGGAAACAGCTTTCAGAATTCTGATGAAGATACTCAAAAATTTCTGGGCTTTGAAAAGTCAAAAACAAAGAAAAAGAAAATACTCAAAAGTAGAGATCTCACTAGTATCCCATTATACACTGAGGGATTTAAAAGGTGATATTTTTATTCCATTAGCCAAGAGATGGTACACAGTGGTCCTGTAGACCCATCTTAGAGATGGGTCTTTTTGCTGAAAACACTGATTTGGGCTGGATGGAATTCATGTGTGTGGCATGATCAGCCTTATTGGCTATGGCAAAATGTACTAAAACTTTGGAACGGTGGGGTGATTTCCAGAACATTCTTCCCCTGTCACTTACCTGTACAGGTGATGGGTTGGAATCTCAGCAGAGGAAACTGTTTGCTCCTGTAAGATGAAAGCTGAGTGCTGTCAAGTTGTGCACCTGGGCATGGCTGGAAATGGGCTCAGTTGAACTGTGGTCTCTTTCCTACTGGCCCCTCGGCCAACTATCCGTCCTTTCAGGAAGTAAGTCTGAGCCCTGGTGGGCTCTAGGGGTGTCCCTGCCTTGCCACTGCCCTGTGTTTCTCCTCCTCTTTCTTTCTGCAAAGTCATGCCTACCCTTCCCTTTCAGTCTCTTTCTTATCCCTCTAAATTTAGATCTAAATCCAAAGGTTTGCAGGATGTAAGAAATTGTATCTGCACTGGAACCTGGCAATTCTGGAGTTACAGAATTGTTACCAAGATGACTACTGCCTACGAAATTCATCTACTGAAAGTTGATGAGTGTTATTGGGTAAATTTGGAATTTACTTAATACGTGACAGGTACTGTTTCAGCTTGCTACATTGTACCAAATTGCAACAACACTATTAACCAGGTATTATTACTACTTTCATGTAACAGATGATAGAACAGATTCAGAAAGGTAGTGTCATGTTTAAAGCCAGAGCCAATTAAAAGATTGAATCAGGATGCTGACCTATGTCTGTCTGACTGGTAAGCACTGTTTACTTCCTCCTGATACAGGAAAAAAGTGGTGGGTTCTCTGTCCAATGTGCTCAAGTGACCAATTTCTGAGACACCAGCGTTTCAAAGGGAGAAAGAGTTCATTGCTAGGTGTAAAGCAGGAGATCAGATGGCCCATCAGCCTAAAAATCTGCTCCCCGAACTGCAGTAACTCTGATGGTTTTCTAGTATCCAAAGATGATGGGCAGGTTTTAGGATAAGGAGCACAATGTCTCTAGATGATATAATTAGAAGTGATCTAATTACTGAGCATGTGCAGATTGATTACATGCTTGGTCACAGAATGTATGTAAGAAAATGGCGACCTTATCATAATGGGTGTGATTCTTAGTATTATAATGAGGTATAGGTCACTTTATAATGAGGTATAGGTCACTTTAACTACAGGTTAAAGTTTAAGCTACTGTGCATATCAGGGGGGGCATTTTAGTTAGATTCAGCTTCGGTTAACAAGACAGCCTTGGGATTGGGGTGGGTTAGTTCTGGACTGACTCAAGGCCCTTCATTAATAAAGATAAGGGGCTGTCTTTAGTGATCATAAGACTCTAAAGTTGAAAAACCGGATAAAACGGGTACAAGTGAGTGTCAGTCACAAGGTTTTTACAATCACAAGGGCACAAGATAAAGGCTATACAATCATTATCAGAGATCAAGGCAGTTGGATTAGATCCGAGATTTCAGAAATTTCCCTCGGTCTACTCTAATATACCAGAAAGTAAAAAAGCAATATGTATAGAATGATTCAGTAATGATAAGCATCCGTTAAATTCTCAGTTACACTCCTAAGATAGAATTCCAACCTAACAGACTCCCCAGTGCCTCCACTAGCAACAGTGTAAACCTGAATTGCCCCTAAATTCTAAATTTTAGAAACAAATTGTTTAGAGTCCACACACAAAAGTGATAATCCTGGTGGGATATTGAAGCAGCTGTGCTGATTCATCATGCCTACAGTTCTGCCCCCAACCCCACCATACATCCCACTACCTACAGGAGAACATTCAAAATAATAGCATATCCTTTGCCTGTGCAGCCTTCATTATTTCCTCATCCCTTTCAATCTCTGTGGTCAAGGACCTGTTTTTGCCGATTTATCCTAACTCAGCACTCTTCTGTCCATTTGCCTCAAGCAAACCTTCTTGCTGGGACCTCCCTTTAGGCCAAAGTTGAGCCAAAACTATGTATTCTTAGAAGGCATCCTTTCTTCCATTCCTGAATTTCAGGAGCTTTACACGGAAGCTAAAATCCCCTGCCAGCAGAACCAAGCAGACTTGGGGAGGAGTGTGCCCTCGGGTGAAGAAAATGAACAAGGAGAAAGTGGTGGGTGGGTGGGGGGGAGGGATGGTCTGGGGAAGGCTAGCAGTTTGACACCAAAGGAGACATACATTTGCCGAATTTACCAAGGTCTTCAGCATAGCAGATGTCAGAAACCTGCTTTGGTAGGATGGATCTGTCTCCCCAAGACCAGAAGCATATGTCCATACTTAGGAATCTACCGGGACTAGGCATATTTGGCAGGAGACCTTGGATGGGTGGGTTGGGGAGCCTCCTTGGAAGGAATTCATGACTTTTGTATTTTGGGGGAGGCAAGGGGGTGCTGGTGGTCAGATATCCCCGGAGCATGTCTGGAGAGCTAACTGGTGAAACAGGCTCAATGGAAGTCTACTGCCAACAGAGCCTGAGAGCCTCCAGGAAAGAATTCAAGCTTTGTTAGCTGATTGAATCAGGGCACACCTGGTGAACTGCCCAGAGGCCTGAAACAAGACTATTTTCAGGTCATATGGGGGTGGCCTGCTACAAGAGAATTCATCCTGAGGAACAGCAGAGCCAGGTGCAATGAGCTCAGTTCAGGAACAAAGCCTAGTCATTAGGATAGTACAGCTATTCTAATGGCAGCACTGGAATTGGGATTATCTGTTTCTGTTTCAATACCCCATGGTCTAACATAGGTAAATGGCTCAGAAAATACTTACTGACTATATTCTTTCAGAAGCCTAATACGTCCTTATCAGAAAACTGAAGGGATACGTGTTCTCTTTATCTGTCTGTGCTGAGGACTCCTGGGGGGCATCTATATACAGGCTTCAGGTAACCCCCGCCCCTCCCTGGTGGGATACTGTAACCTGCTAACATGGTGACTTTGTGGACAAAGCAGCTATGCCTTCTTGAGACTCCATGTTGGTCAATTTAAGAGCAGGTTGTGAAACAAGTCTTGTGACAACCCGTTTGGTATCCGGCACAGCATGTGGAATTTCATACCATCAGCAGCTAGCTGTTTTGCAATAGGCCTTGAGGCCCATCTTGGAGAAATCCTCAATTTTGCTGACCATGCTAGGAATTATTTCTGATGGAAAAGGAAATGATTTGTAAATGAATTTGAAAAGTATTTCCATATCAATTTGCTTGGAGCGGGGGAGAAGATGTGCCATATTTACAGATTGGATTATCTCCACTCTGGTTATCTCCTTTATTGTTGGATAAAAAAATACATGAACGTGATTGGGTGAATACAGGACTCCACACATAAGCCAGTGGTTCAGTGCATCAGTATCACTTGGAGGTCACCTTAAAACAGATAGTTGGGCCCTGCCCCCAGTTTATGAGTTGGTGGGGGGTCTGGGGTGAGGTCTGAGAATTTGCATTTCTAACAAGTTACCAGGTAATGCTGATGCTGCTTGCCAGGTACCACATTCTGAAAACCACTGACATAAGTCATCAATGACTGGCATAAGTCCTCAATGGAGATAGACCAAGATTACTACCATGACTTCAAACTTTTGGCCAGATCCTGCCAAGGAGCTCATGTGCACGGTGTAAAATGAATCCTGACTTGGTGGTTGGAGGTGTTGGTGGGTGGCCCACATTGGATCACCAAGGGTACGTGTGTGTGAGCATTTGTGCTGCTTTCCTGACAAGTATTGCCATCCCTTTCCATACCATTAGTGCTAACCGCTACCTTCTCCAGGACGTCCTTCCTTTGACTGCTTACCTGAGCCCTTCTGAGTTTCTTATACAGCAAAGAAGAGGAAGCGAACACCTATGATCTCTGGGCCCAGCCTATCCTTTCCTGGAATTTGATGACATCTAGTGGCTAACTGGAGAATCCTGACTCAGAGAAGGTTCTGGAAAATTAACTCTGAGCAGCCTGGAAACCAAAAACCACCGACTCATGAATCCTTTGAGAAAGGCTTCCTGAAGAGCTTAGGAGAGCAAGGTAATGCCTGGCTTAGTATAGAATAAGAGTGAAATGGGTTTCTTGCTCTCCTGGCAGCTATGATAGGAACTGGAAGTCATCAAAGAATCTTAAATTACCTCCCACTGCATCTCCAGTTTAAATGATTTTCTAGAAATAGTTCTCAATGAAAAGTGCCCCTGAATAAACTGGAGTCAGTTAATACTAATTTAGTATGTCTCGGATCTCAGGGCATTTCCCTGGTCCCCAAGCCCAGGATAACAGTCCAGTTCCAGGCTCATCAGATCTACGAAGAGGTCTGTAGAGGTTCAGGTACAACTGGAACTGCCCTGAGTTAATCAAAGCCTAAAGTTCATTGAGTTGCAGGATTATTAATACTGTTGTGATCACGAGAGAAATGCAACATAACCCCAGCTGCTAGGGGAGTTCAGAGTCCTCTTGAGAGGTGCAAGGAAATTGTACATACATAGTCATATGTGATCTGTACTTACAGCTTAAGCATTCAAAGATCCTGAAGGAAGCTCTGTTCCTCAAAGTTGCTGTTTGGGGAAAACAGAGAGTTCATGTAAGCATTAGCCAATGGAGAGCCATGACGGTTCTCAAAGCGTTGGCCTCAGGGCAGCTGCATCAGCAAATTCTCAAGCCCCATCCCAGAACTACTGAATCAAAAACTCTAGAGTGGGATGGGGCCCAGCAATCATTTTAACAAGCCCTGCAGGTGTTTCTGATGCACGCTAAAGTTTGAAAACCACTGGTTTAAAACAAGCTTTAGATGCCCTGAGAAACCTAAAAGTAAAGGGCTAATAGGCTCTATTAATGAATTCAGGGAGAGACGGAATGATTTCTATAATAACATAGGCCTAATTATTTTCTAAAACATAAAGGTTACTTAGGTCTTCTAGTTTGTAGTTAAATGAAAGGAAAAGGATTATTATCTATTTGCTTTTATTTCTTTGGATTTTGGAGAACACTATCTTGATGAAGTACAAGGTCTCCAGTGTAGCTCAATAGTCCTGTGGACATAGTGATAATGCATTTAGAAATGAACAAAAAAATGCTCAATCTCAATATTAATGAAAGAAATACAAATTAAAATATCAGTAGGATTTTTCAACTAATAAACTGGCAAGGATGAAAAAGAATAATGTGCATCATTGAGGAGAGTATGGGAAAAAAATAAAACATGCAATCCTGGCAGAAACACAAAGTACCATAATCTCTCTGGTAATACTCGTCAAAAGCCTTAAAAATGTGTATACCTTTGACTCAGCAATTCCACTTCTAGGAATGTATCTTAGAAATAATAATATGTGCAAAGACATGTTTAGGGCATTAAAAGTTTCAAAAAATAGTAATAAGTGGCAGGGGATTAAAAGTAAATTACAGTGTGACTGTATGACAGAACATCATAAAAACTCAAGCTGTACAAGATTATTTGTCCAGTTTTTAAAAGGAAGGTTTATTTAACAAGTTTCACTTAGTACAATACATCTAAATGGAAATCACAATACAAGGAAAAATCTAAATCAAAGCCTAGGAATTTCATACAGACAACACGACCAAACTCCTAAAGTACTGGTATTACATCTTAAAATTGTCCCAGATCTTTAAAAAAAAAAAGTAAAAGTGTACACTCACGTGCCTTACAGGATATTAAAACAAAAAGCTAGAATTAACAAACATGACAAATGTTTTCACTTTGAATCATAGACACAGCTCCTATATTTGAGTTTTACAGAAAAGCATGTTTCCCAACATGCATCCAAAGTTTTCAATGTATTGTGGTATAAGAGCAACATTTAACATAAGTGAAACTGCTTTAACCTAAATATGCTTACTGCTTAGGTACACTCCTATAACATAACTAACTTGAGGAAAGCTGAAAATTGTTTTATAATAGTTATGGTCAATACTGAACTTTGTTATTACATCCTAGATGAATGTTTCAGTGTTCAAAACTACTGAGCTTGAAGTTTTAAAACAATCCTGACTTCCACTTATAGTAAGCATGAATCACAAGCCTGTAATGCAAAACTGTTAAACTGAATTTTTTATTTTCTTAAAAAAAAGAGAGAGAAAGGAAGAAAGAAAGAAAGAAAGAAAGCTGACCAAGAGTGATCAGAATCAATTACATTTCCCATTTATCAAACCATACCAGATATGCTAGACATCCCTCCCATTCTATTCAACTCCCATAAATGCACAGCTTTTATTTCTGTAGTAGCTGTTTGGTGCACCTTCTCTACCTAAGCAAGGTTCGATTGATAATCACTGGAGTTTTCCTGCAGAACTTGGTCATATCCACTCATACTGCTCTGACCACCATAACCACCTCCATACCCACCACTCAGCTGCTGGCTAGCAGGACCCCCATAACTAAACTGGTTGGATAAGCCCATCCCTCCCATCATTTGGCTACCATAAGCACCACCACTTGCCCCTGCTGTAGAATTCAAAAACAGCTCTACATAGCTGTGATCATAAGCACCCCCACTTGTTCCTGCAGTAGAATTCAAGAAGAGCTCCACGTATCTGTGCTGCATATTGGCTTTGTCTCTTACCATAGCTGCCACAGCATCTTCATGAGTAGCAAATTCAACATCTGCATCACCAGTAACTCTGCCATCAGGTCCAATTTCAATGTGTACTCTCATGGGGTTAAGAGGTGAGAAAAAATTGTAAGTATCATTCTCAGTGGCTCTGTAAGGTAACCCTCTCATATGCACACAGTGCCCTGTGGTGTTCTGGAAACTGGACCCACCATCTCCATATCTATGATCAGACATTCCTGAAAAACAGTAATTGAGGTCTCTTCCAAATCTATCAGACCCAAAGCCATACCCATCATTACAGCCACCACAGTCATCATAGCCTCCATACCCTCCACCATAGGCACCCCGTCTCATCCTTTCAAATCCAGCTCCTCTGCCAATGCTGTTATACCCTCTGCCAGCCCCTGGCCTATCATAGGGACCAGGCCGCTGCATAGCCATGAGCTTTCGAGGAGGATCATAGTGGGTTCGAACTTCAGCTCGGCTACTCTTGAAGATTTCAATGTACCTGTGCCCTATTCTTTCCTTGTGTTTCTTTAAGGCCTTTTCAGCTATCTCCTGTGAAGCAAACTGCACAAAGGCCTCCCCTGTGCTCCGCCCCTGAAAGTCCATCGGCAGTGTCATCCCATTTGGCACAATTTCCAACCCTGAAAAGAACTGAACAATTTCTTCCTTGCTACAGCCAAATGGGAGTCCTCTAAGCCGGACAAAGCCATCATTGGCGGTATCAGGACTATTCGTACCTGTATGCTTCAACACCCAATCCATTTCAACACTGTTGGACTTGAATACTTCAAAGTATCTGTGTCCCATGGTTTCTCTGTCCTTCTTCAAAGCCAATTTCACTTCATCTTCAGATCCAAGTTCAACAAATGCTTCACCACTTGGTCTGCCTTCTCTGGTGTAGATGAAACGAATACCTGATGTGCCATTTTGGATTTTGCAATCAGAGAAGAAGCGCATTACTTCATCGGCTGAGTAGGACCAGGGTAGGCCCCTGACCTTGACCACGAACCCCTGCCTGCCTTCCGTGCTCAGCATCATGATGACTGTTTGGCTCTTGGTGGCAAGCTAGGCTTAATGCAATTTCGGTGTGGCTGAAAAAAAATTAGAAGACAACCACTGTCATGGGAAAATATTCATGATATATTAAGTGAAAAAAGCAAACTATAAACACAAAACTTAATTACACTGAGCTTTTTTTGTAAATAATGGTATAAACAAAAGACAGCACTAAATCTTTAACTAATTCATTCATTCAACAATTATTTATTGACAGCCTATTATGTATCAGGTACCATTAACGGTGGTTATTTCTGAGTGATACGATTATGGGTGCTTCTGTTGTAGGGAATTATTTTCTTTGGACATTTCTGTATGTTCCAAGTTTTCTGCACTGAATATGCATTAACAACAAAGTCAGAAAATAAGAAGGCTTAAAAATTAACAGCAACAAAATCAGTGGAAGATGTCAATAAATAAAAGATGGCTGTATCTGATGGAATAAAAATGGAAAACTTTAGATCAAAAGTAAGATTAAACAGAATTAAAAGGCAAACCTCATGCTTATGAAGATACTGGCAACAGGTACATTAATGTCTTTATAACATAAAGAACCAATGAAATCAGGAAACATTAAAAACTAAGAGATAAATGGAAAAAAGACTACAGGCAATACCCTCACTCATTTTGCAGACATTTCTTAGTTGCCAGGTCCAGCACTAGGCTCTGCTTACAAGGACCAATAAGCCTAGAGAGGGCTTATGGTCCTATAGGGGGCCTGTATGTCTTCACTAATGCAAAAATACATTATAGCAGTTGTTAAATTGTAATTTGAAAGTTATTACCTTTTTGTATATATGTTACATTTCAAAATAAGGAAATAACTGAAATTATGTTACTGTAACCCATTGCATTCTTGGAAATTTCCTATATAACTACTTCTTAAATCGTACTTTGAAAGTATCGCCTTTTGCATCTTTCTTATATTTCCCAATAAGGAAATAACGGAAACTGGAATTGTAACCCATAACATTCTTTGAAATCTGCTCTCTACTTGTTAAATTGCATTGGGAAAGTTATCATTTCTACGTAAATATGTTATATTCCACAATAAAAAAAAAGAAAAAAAAGCATTTTATAGCTGCTATGACAGAACTCTGTGAAGGGATGTAGGATGGGTAAGTGAAACAGACTAACCAGTTCAGGGATCCAGAAACAAATAAAAAATTATAACGGAACACAGCATAAGAGGGGGCAAGGCAAGACAGATAAGGCTGGCAAGATAGAGTACATAATCCAGAAGGCCTTATTTGACAAATACTAAAAGCCTTTTAAGGGTTTTAAACAGGGCAGACAGGGAAGTGACATCATCAGAACCCTTTCAGATAAATCACCCTGGCAACAATGTGACACTCAAAGGGAAGGGGGTTGGTTTGAAACTAGCTAAGATCAGTTAGAATGGGTCTCTTGAAGATGTGGTAAGGATATTCTCCTAGGGCAACAGCATCAAAAAGGGAAAGGGACGTGATTTAAACACATCAGAAATGTGGAATCTACAGGAGTTGATGAAAAATTGCATATAGAAAGCACAAAAGAGGAGTAGTTTGGGAAATATCAATGTCTAATAAACACTAGCATGTTCAAATTAAAACCAGAATTGATCACTATTTTTCACCCATCAAGACAGAAGAAAATTGAACTGTGAGAATAAGTCAATGATATACAGAGTTCACAAACTGATACACTCCTAGAGAGAGTGAAAACTGATGCAGTATTTCTGGAAAGCACTTGGTAATATGTATCAGGTTTCCCACTTTTTGACACAGTCAAGTTTACTTTAGGTTATGTGCCCTAAGGAGATGATTTGAAATTCAAGTGAAGATTTATGGAGTTACATATTCTTTGAAAAGTATTTTACAATAAATAAACATGGAATATTAAAATCTTTAAAAACTTACGCTATAATCTTAAATGACCCAAGATCACAGCTACTTTATAATCTCAACTGTACTAAAAATATTATGTCCTCATACCCTTTGACCCTGGGATTCTACTCCTAGGAATCACCAACTGAAATATCCACAAATGTTCACTTTAGCACTGTTAGTAATGGGAGAAAACTAGAAACTTAAATATCCTTTAACGGGGGAGGGGGAGTGGCTTAAATGAATTATGCTTAATCCTTAAAATGGAATGCTATGCAGCTGTTAAAAAATTTTTATCTGCCTGACCTAGAAAGATTTCCAAAATACATTAAATGAAAAAATATGCACAGTATGACCCTACCTATATTAAAATATAACTAGGCAAGTATACATGTATGTAAATGCCAGGAAAAAGATCCGGAGGGATATAATATAAACTTGTATCTGTATGAAAAGAACTGGAGGATACAGGGGAAAAAAGTGGATTTTCACTATATATTTCTATATTGTTTTGATTCTTTAAAATCACTGTAAATGCAATATAAAACAATATTAAAAAATATGCCTAGGGAATATGTAAAATACTAGCAGTGATTACTTTGAGTGGTAACTTTATGGCTTTTTCCAATTTTATTTTTTCAACTTTTTGTACGTTCTTCATTTTCTAGTGAATTATTACTTTCATTTCAGCAAAAATATAAAATAAACAAATTAAAATGTTTGCTTTTCTAGGATTGGTAAATCCCAGATTTTTTTCTTGGGATTTTATAAAATCTTCTAATTTTTATATGTGGATGGCGTATCTGACATGGTCAGGGAACACTGGGCCTCTTGCAAGGAAAGTACAAAGTGTAATAACTGCCATAAAACTCTACTAAGGATTCAATTCAATAAACATTTACTAATTGCCTATTATGTGCCTGGCACACTGCATCTGCAGTGAAAACAGTCTTTCTATAAAACATCCTTCCATCTGAGTGGCAGACTTACAGACTGATTTTTTGCCTGCCTTCTCCCTGAGATGGCCCATCCCATTTAATATCCCTGCAGCATCCTATGTCTTAGCTACCCCTCTGTACTGACAGAGGTTGTGCTTCATTACCGCATCTCCTGGGAAGACCACCAGAACTCTGACGGATTCCATTTGTGAGTTACATATACTTTTCAAAAACTGTAATGACATGTGGAATGAGTGTATTTTCTTTCCAACATTTTCTTTTTGGGAAGAAAATACATCCTCATGTTGGGCAGTTATTTCCGGGTGGCGAATTCTTTTTATAGTATACTGTTATTTTTCAAATCCTCGAAAACATGTAAATCACTGTTACAAGCAGAAAAATAAACGTTATTTAAATATTCAGTAAAAACATTTATCGGGCGCCTCTTTTCAGGCACGCAGCATTTGCCTAGATGTAACTCTACAGATATAATTCACTTGGTGCCTACTCCTACAATCAGACAGTGGAGATTGAAGGCTTGTATGGGTGGACCAGCACTCAGACCACTGGTTTCAGTATCTGTTTTTCCAAATTCAGGATCGTGGTTTTAAAACGTTTTTCAGCTTATGGTCGTTCTTAGGGATTCCCTGATACCCGCCCAGACAGACAAATACAAAAACACAGACACAGTCGCGAACGTCCACCATTTCCGCACCAGGCGCAGCAAAGGCTGCTTCCCAGCACTGAGATGGGAGGCGGGGAGGTGGAGGGGGTAAGAGGCGGGGGAAGGGGTAGGCAAGGAATGAAAAAGGCGGAGGCGGCCCCTTGGCCCCACTTTGGCCTCCATCACCACCCCTGGGTCCCCAGTTCCCACCCACACACCAACTTCTAACGAAATCGGATAATTTTCCTCCTTCTTCCCTCAAAGCGCTACAGCAAGACGACAGACGACCAGAACTACTTCTGCTAACGTAAGCGGTTGATCACGTGAGCACCTACGTCATGTGAGATCTCGGTCACGTGAGCAACTCTCGGCTTAAACTCGGTATCACTGAGATGCCGCACTTCCTTCTGGTATGAAAAAATTGGGCGGGTCAATATCAAGAAAGGAAGAGTGTGATTGGTTATGGTGCGTCTTATATGATTAATCATTGGTCTGCCTCTGGGGATAACTATCCCAGTTGCCTGAGAAACAATAACGTCGTTATTTAATAACCCAACGGTGATTGGTCCGCCTCTTAAGGTTAAACTTCAAAGTCCGGGCTGCAGGCGGATGATCTTGGAGACAATGAAGCTGATGAGCAGAGACCTGCGACTGGACCGAGCGCTTTCGCTTGGAATCCTGGCGCTGGTTCTCTGGAACGTCCGTAGGGCCAGGGCCCTGGACAGTGGCCTGGCGGTGACCCCTACCATGGGCTGGCTGCACTGGGAGCGCTTCTTGTGCAACGTTGACTGCCAGGAAGAGCTGGATTCCTGTATCAGGTGTCAGAGATATTGGGTGCCCCCTCCCATCGCCTTTTCGTGTGACTGTCGTGGTGTGTTTTCAGGTATGGAGAGTCACAGCGGGAATGTTTGATCTGGAATGAGAGCTGCCCTACCGCTGCAGCTTTTTTATCCGCAGCAAATTGCCCCGGGTCAGGACTAGCCCTAAACGTCTTCTTGTTACCCCATCTGGGGTAGAAGTCAGACCAGTCGCCCCTACTTCTCCTCCACCTCACCCCACCCCCTCCCATCCCAGTCACCCAACTGGGGACTTCGTTTACCATCCAGTTCCATTCATATCCTTCTTGTGAGCTTCTGCTTTGCCTGTGCCTGTGGATAGCATTGAGCACTGCTGGAGTGGGTAGGAGAGACGAGGGATTAAGACCCGTGGCCATTTCTTCCGCTTTGGGGTCACGGGTTCCTTGGCTGTAACTCCAGGAAGTTAGATCATAAGATACGTGGTCTCTGAGATCTCCCCCACCTCCTCGCCTTTTAATGTGGCATCAGGCTGGAAGGTTGCCTTCAGGGACTTTATCAATAGGCGAGGGTTGAGGCAGGATAAGACAGATAGAAAACCTATCTGATTCTCACATTCCTTGTCTGTAAATTGGGAAACCAGTTCTCACCTCACAGGACCGATTCAAGCCAGTAAGCAGCAGCTTGGGCAGACTGGAAATTGACATCATCAGAAAGGCTCGGCAGTCAGGTCACACAGCCAGAGATACATATGTGGGTGGCTTGTTGTCAGGAGTCGGGGGGTTCCATCCAAGCCCGAGGTCCCAAATTTATTCTGGAGGAATTTCCAAGTAAAGTCTAGAGTTGGTAATGGGGTTGGAGGTAGAGGTGGATTGCTTGAAGGGAAATAAGGCCCTCCCTCAATCTCAGTTTTCTTTTCAGTGAAATAGAAATAGTTGTTATCTTGCACTGGTGAGCTTTCAATGCAGTAATCCAGGTAAAGCACATAGCATAATAGGCATCTAGACCAAATTTTCTTAAACTGGAGTCCATGGGAAAATGCACATTTGTATGTGTTTTTCTGGAGAGAAGTTCTCTAGTTTTCATCAGATTCTCAAAGGGATCTGTGATCTACGGGTCTACAAAAGGGTAAGGACTTCCAAGAGGTATTATTAACAATATAAGGTTATCCATGATGTAGAAGCCCCTCTAAAGGCAGCAGTCCTAGTACATCCCTGTGTCCATAAGTGATTCCCATGAAAGTCTTCACAGATAAAGTCAAGGTATTGGTCAGACATGACAGAAGAAATTGGCCTTCCAGGTTGCAGACTAAGTCCATTGTGACCCTGGGTACAGTGTGTGGCAATTGTGCCATCATATATTTCTTTTTGTCTTTTTTTTTAAGCAATTGTTGTCTTTTCATTGTTTTCAGTAAAAACAGTATCATGTTTATGTAGTGGTTAACAGCAAGACTAGAGCCCTCCTGTCTGGCTTCAAATTCTACTTCAGCATTACTTACCTGTATGACCTTGGGCAAATTAATTTAAATGCCTGGAATAGAATAAGAGATTCATAAATGATAATTGTCTATAACCTGTTTTTTTGTTTGTTTTAGCTGTTTAGAACATGCCATTTTCCATGAAAAGCTAAAGATCTTTTTCACTTTGTATTCTATTGTATGTATATTCCATAATTTAAGCAATCCCTTGTTGATAGCTATTCAGGCTCTTTTCAGATTTTCATTTTTATAAACAAAGCTGCAATTATCATCCTCAGACATAATTTTATTCTTATCTGATTCTTTAGAATAACTTTTAAAACTTGTTCAGGCTTCCATTAAATGTATAGAATATTTTAGGGTTCCAGGGTATGCTCAACAGTGTATGAAATTGCCTGTTTCCCCACACCTTGGCCAACATTGCATTTTTGTCATTCGTTTAAAACTTTGCCAATCTTATGGGTGAGAAATGATTTTTTTGTTTTTATTTGCATTTTTCTGATTACTAAAGAGATCGGATATCTTTTCATATGTTAAATTGGCTTTTTGCATAATTTCTGTTATGGATCCCCTGTTTATGTTCCCTATTTTTCAATGGGAGTGTCTTTTGTTTCTGTTTTTGGCCTACCATACATTGCAAATATTTTTTACAGTGGTTTTTCCTTTATGTTTTTATTTTTATGTAAACAAACCCATCAATATTTTCCTTTGTGATTTCTGGCTTTATGATCATGCTGAGAAAGTCCTTTCCTACCTTAAAATATTGTCACCAACATTTTCCTATTAACTTTGTTTACATCTAAATCTTTAGTACATCTGAGCTTTATTCTTCTATAAGGAATGCCACAGTTATAATATATACTAAATTCCATGGTATCAGATGGCTGGAAGGATCACTTTCTGAACTTTCTCTTTAATTCCACTGATCTGTTATTTTAATTCTAGTTGTACTTCACCAGCTTCATTTATGTTTTATGGACTGTTCACATTTAATCCTTTGGGGGGAACTTTTTAAATTATTTTCCCAAGTTCCTTAAAAATTCCTTTTGGGATTTGTTCAGGGTTTCATTAAATGTATAAAATATTTTAGGGAGATTTAGCTTCTTTTTATTGACTTTTCTTATCTAAGAGCAAATTAACACTCTATTCAAATCCTTTAGGAGCACCACTGACTTATTCATATGGACTCTGCACATATCTTAAATTTACTTCTAGATATTTTAGGTTTTTCTGTTGCTCTTGCAAATGGGCTCTTTTCTCTCCAAATCAGTTATTGTTGATATGTAAGAAAGCTGTTGATTATGTTAACTTTGTAATTAGTTACATTACAGTTACTTTACTGAGCTTTCTTAATTGTAATAGCCTTTTCAATTTAATCATTGTTTGGGATTGCTGAGGAGGAAGAATTAAGGGGGTAGGGGAGACAGAAGAGAAGGGCCCAATGAAAAATCCATCAAATTATAAAACCCCATAGTACCTGACAAATAGGAAGTACCCAGGTGTTTGTTGAATGAATTGTGATTCTTGGACTTTGGGTTTCAGTGAGCAACTCTTCATGCAAATGGCAGACCTCATGGTATCCAATGGCTGGAAGGATGCAGGTTACGAATACCTCTGCATTGATGACTGTTGGATGGCTCCCAAACGAGATTCAAAAGGCAGACTTCAGGCTGATCCTAAGTGCTTTCCTGGTGGGATCCGTCACCTGGCTAATTAAGTGAGATTATAGATAAATCTCTTTTACATTCAGGGAACCATAAGCACTTCTGAACAGAGCTTGTTCAGAAACAGCCCTAGTGACACTTAGAAAGTAGAATAGCTGCAGTTATCCAAACACTGAATTGTGAGGCTCCTCAGGGGGAATTTTCATCTCATCCACAGACACAGACAAATGTTTTGCAATAGCTCTAGGGGCCCATTTTGGAGAAGTTCTTTTGCTGAAACCACTGAATTCTCTAGGTTTCCTCTAGGAGGAAAAAGGAACTTGGTGCTTGACAAACGTATGCATATATTTCCCTAAACTCTTTGAAGAGCTATTGGAATTGTACTATAATAGAATTTTAGAAGATAGAAAAGAAATATTCTGGGGACAAATCTATCATTTCCCTATAAAGATAACATTTAGGATCCTATCAGAGTGAGATTAGAGTGGCTGATCGCTTTCTCCTCTGTCTATGCCATAGCTCACATGTATAGTTTCAACAAGCTCAGCAGAATTGACGTATTTGCTCTTTATCTCCCAACAAACTCATCTGGATAATTTTGGGGTTGTGAAAAAAAGTTCTTGATCCCTGGTGAAGTAAATTTGTCTCTACCCTTCCCTGGAGTGGTTCTCTCTTTTTGCCATGGCATGATTGCCCTGTTATTGTGGTGACTCTGTTTCCTCTAATTTCAGGTCCATAGCAAAGGACTGAAACTAGGGCTTTGTGGAGATGTAGGAAACCACACCTGCGCAGGCTTCCCTGGGAGTTTTGGATACTATGACATTGATGCCAAGACCTTTGCTGACTGGGGAGTAGATCTACTAAAATTTGATGGTTGTTACTGTGACAGTTTGAAACATTTGGCAGATGGTATGTTTCAAGAGATATAGCAACAAATAAAGGGAGGAACTTTGAGGCCAAGTATCTGAGCATCTGTGGAACTAATCTTCAAATTTTAAATACCCATTTAAATACTAGAAATAATTGTCAGAGATTCCTACCTCTTCTCTTCTTTCAGTTTGTCCATTCATTCATTCATTCACTCTTTCATTCATGTAAAAGCCACAAATTCTAATAATCCCTGGCTAATATTGTGCACTTTTAATTTGAGAGGGCTTTCAGAGTCTATTACAATTTGTAATCGTAAATCTCTATAATATCACATGTATGGTGCCCTGGGCAAAAAAAAAAAAAAAAGAGGGGAAAGAGTCCAGGACATCAGTCTCAGAGGAAGAAGCGTCTTCAGTTCTAGCAGTCTGAAAGGTACTATACACAATTTAAGCATAGAGCAAACTCCTGTCTCTGCTGCTGATTTAAAATATAACATGGACCTTCTAGGCAGCCTTTTTAAAAAAATATACAGCTCCAGCTGGAAGGAAATTCCCTTCTTTCCCTTATTTTACCCATTGTTTTCTCCTACAGGTTATAAATACATGTCCTTGGCCCTGAACAGGACTGGCAGAAGCATTGTGTACTCCTGTGAGTGGCCACTTTATATGATGCCCTTTCAGAAGGTGAGCTAGTAAGCCCAGAATCCACTATAGCCTGCTGCTCAATTTTCAACTTATTGCAAAGTTGCTAGCTACTATCATCCTCTCAGAATCCACCCTCTTCTCACCATCTTCACTGCTGTAATTGGAGTCCAAGCTACATCCTGGTCATCCGAGCCACCATCATCTCACCCAAACTGCTACAACAGCCTGACCTACTTGCATTCTCTGCCCCCACTGTCAATCCATTTCCCACAGCACCAGTGTGATCTTGTCAAAGTTAGATGGGATCACATCACTCCCCTGCTTAAAACCCTTAAAATCAAACTCCATACCATGGCCTACCTGGCCCAATTTCATCTGGCCCTTGCCTGCCTCTTCAACCTCATTTTCCATCACTGTTTTCCCAAATGACACTGGATTTTCTTTCTGTCCCTCACCCCAAGCCTACTGCTGCCTCAGGGCCTTTGTACTTGATTTTTATTTTTAGCCTGGAATGCTCTTCCCCCAAATTTTAAATGGCCAACTCCTTATCATTGAAGTCTCAGACCAAAGCTACTCAGACAGCTCTTCTCTACCTACTTTAAAAAAACCGTTGACCTATTCATTCTTTATCACATTATCCTGTTTAATTTCCTTCAAAGCACTTATCACTATATGCAAGTATTTGTTGACTTGTTTATTTTCTGTCACCCCCATGAGACTGTAAGCTCCAAAAGGGCAGGGACCTTGTATAACTTTATCACTGTATCCGTAAATGTTGAATATTTATGGAAAGAACCCGTACTATTTCTTTCAAGTCTCTGCAAAATAGCCTGTCCTTTCTCATCATCTTAAACCTCAGATATCCCATCTATCTACTTACATACTTTTATTCATTCCATTAACAAATTGTATGCCTAGAATTCAGATTGTGTTATCATATGCTTGACGATGAGCTCTATGTAATTTTGCAGCTTTTTCTTTTAAGATTATTTTAGTTATTATTTACTTATTGTAAAAGTAATACATGTTCATTTTAGAAAATTTTGAAAATATAGTAAAGTGTAAAGAAAATAAAAATCATCAATAATCTTAACACCTTGTTACTTCTTGGTAAATTTCTACATAGTGTTAGTCATTTTAAGTAGATTTTAAGTAATATGGCCTACTTCTAAAGTAAAATTCTTACAATAAAATTCCATTATAATTGGAATTTGGATCTCATGGAGATCTTAGATCTGTAAACTAAAAAAAAAAAAAAGGTTGCCAAGTGCCTTCTTTCAATTTGCTTTCATCTCACTAGGATGTTAATAGAAAGTAATCAGGCCCTATCTATCTGTTTTCACAGCCCAATTACACAGAAATCCGACAGTACTGCAATCACTGGAGAAATTTTGGTGACATTTTTGATTCCTGGCAAAGTGTAAAGAGTATCTTGGAATGGACATCTTCTAACCAGGAGAACATTGTCGATGTTGCTGGACCAGGGGGCTGGAATGACCCAGATATGGTAAGAACCCTCTTTGTTCCAAGACCTTGCAGTGAGACTGTTTCCTCTTTGGCATTCAAGATAAATAGGAAAGTAGAATCCTTAGGAGGAAACTTTGTGATAGTACTTATAGCAGGGTGCTATTGAAAGTGGCTTCTGTTATGTTCTAGGTAACTTTGTCTCATTTTAATTATTTCATTCTTTATCCCAGTTAGTGATTGGCAACTTTGGCCTCAGCTAGGACCAGCAGGTAACTCAGATGGCCCTCTGGGCTATCATGGCAGCTCCATTACTCATGTCGAATGGCCTCGGACACATCAGCCCTCACAGCCAAAGCTCTCCTCCAAGATAAGGATGTAATTGTAATCAACCAGAACCCCTTGGGCAAGCATGGCTATCAGCTTAGAAAGGTACAGTAAATAATGCTCTAAAGGAGGAAAAAGGAAATCAGCCAGAAACATGTTTTCCTGTCTTCTCTTGTAGATCTAGTTAATCCAAATGTTTATTTTGGTTGTGTATTGTAAGAAGGTGGCTTTATACCCAAGTAGTTTGTCTTGGGCCTGTGAGGACATGCACTGATCTGAGAATACTTGGATTTTTTCCTTGATCTTCATATTACTATAGGTAGTGAGGCTCCTTAATTTTTCCTACAAGTGCATGATAGCTCATTTAGTTAAGGCTAAATGCCAGAACTAAAAAGGCAACTATCATACCTATTATCTTGGCTTACTTTTCAGGAAGACAACTTTGAGGTGTGGGAGAGACCTCTCTCAGGCTTAGCCTGGGCTGTGGCTATGGTAAACCTACAGGAGATTGGTGGACCTCGTTCTCACTCCATCTCAATTGCTTCCCTGGGTCGAGGAGTGGCCTGCAATCCTGCCTGCCTAATCACCCAGCTCCTCCCTGTAAAAAGAGAACTTGGGTTCTATGACTGGACTTCAATCTTAAAAACTCGATTAAATCCCACAGGCACTGTTTTATTTAGACTAGAAGAAACAAGCCAGACTATTTTCAAAAAACTTCCTCTGCAGGATGCTGATACATTATGACCTAGAATACAAGGCAAGCATGTGTAACTTTGCCCAGAAGCCCCGCCCCCCACCCCTTTATCATCATGGAGTCCCATAAGGCAGTGATCTTCAAACTTGGGTGTGTGGGCATGACTAATTTTAAGAGAATTTGTTAATTCCTTACTTTTCCTAAAACTGCCTGAGAACAAACACACTCAAGGCTTCAAGCATGTGCCATCACCACTTCCCCTTTTATAATTACCCTTTCCCCCCACAAGCAAACACCTCACCCATCTCAAATATACAAGTGTAAGAACCAACTATGAAAATACAAAGTACAATTACATTTTCAATAAAACTGGAGAATTGTATTATCAGAATATCTGTACAAAAGGGTACAGATATTAGCCTAGAGAACTGGGCTAAAGTTTATTAAAGAGAATATTTGATTGACCTAGTAAGGATATGTGAGACAGATTATTTCACTTCTATGCCTCACCTTACATTCTCTATGGATATTAACTGTTAATGATCACCCTTTATTATCCTGAGTTTCAGGTCTTATCTCCCATGATTCTCAATAATCACTTGTTTCAGCCAACTGGAACCCCATAAAGCCCCAAAGGATTAATAAACACCAAATTAGATCATCTTGCTATTCGATGTTAGCTGAACACCAAATTCAATCCAAAATGGGTTCAGTACCAAGAAGACCCATCAAGCATAAATCTCCCTACAAAAGGGGCACCTAGTTTATTTCCCTCCCAAAAGACCAACTGCAACCAAATGAAGTGACCATAACTTCAAGATTTTATTATCATAATAAAACAAAAGACAAAGCTTAGAACTGGATCACTTGGCCCTGTAATAGAACAGGGAAAAAAAAGTCAGTTTTTTTTTTGCAAAGAACCTCTACCCCTCCAAAAACAATGTCTTTTTCCGAAAGGGATCACCACCCTTTAATTAAGGGAAGTCTTCTCATTCTTCCTTCCCTACTTAAGCCAGAGCTAGCACCAAGATTCTTATACTTCGGGTTTGGATCTATAGTAACTTTTAGAGCAGAATGCCTCTGGATCTCTATGCCACAATAAGAGAAATGTTCATCTCTTCAAATATATTAAAAGCTATGTCCCACCCATAATTATATACCTTTCTCTTCTTGTCTCCTCCCAGTTCAAAATGTTTGCATCTCTTAATAGCCAACATTCTCT
Organism: Choloepus didactylus; assembly: GCF_015220235.1. Lineage (NCBI taxonomy): Eukaryota > Metazoa > Chordata > Mammalia > Pilosa > Megalonychidae > Choloepus > Choloepus didactylus. The sequence continues at coordinate 40,122,135 of NC_051335.1, read as the reverse complement.
TAGATCTGCAGTTGGGCTCAACACATTCAAGCCTCAGCACAATCTTCTTTGTAGTTTTAGCCTGGAAAAAGATTAGGTCAAACTTCATAAATCACTGCCAAAAATCACTTTCTTCAAAAATATTACTATGTTGAGCTAACAACTTAAAGCGTAAACCTTTATTAATGTTAAAGCTGTGATAATTTGTTGTTAGCCTCAGGGAAAAAACAGTAATTTTTTTAAAAATCTCAGATTTAAATGTAATTTCCAGACTAAGGATAGCAAAGATGACAGATCATCCAATTTCCATCAAGTTCTACTATCAACCATTAATTCAGAACATCCAAGAGGGCTTCCTACCAAAAAGATAACTCACCATACCACCTTGAACTTGTGGTTCTTTCAGCAGCACTATACAGATTTCTTAAGTATTCCAGACAATCAAAACAGTCAACTGATTCCATGCCATTATGAACTAAACACAACTTTCACAATTCATTAACTAGGATAATTGTTACTTAAGATCTGTCAATTCTCCTAACACTAACTATAATCTAGAATAAGTCAAAGCCTAGCTAGAATCTTGCCCCACCTTTCAGAAATTCATTCAGACTGGGAATGACAAAAATACTGATTTTAAGAGGCCAGGTAAAGGTCTAAATGGCTATTCAAGAGTTTTAAGACTTCACAAGATAGGTAAGACTAACTGCAGGCTTCTGAGCTGACAGACTATAAATAACAACAATTTCTGCTGCAACCAAAAGCTGGGAACTCACAGGGACATGATAGGGAACAGAGCAACAGGGAACAGGCTTCAGTCTTTAGATGTGTCACTGCAGGCAATTTAGATAACTTCACTGAGCCTATACTTTACCCATATTTAAGGTATGGGGACTAGAAACAACAAGTACAAGTCCCTTACACAGTAACTGGGAAGCATGTCAAATAGCAATTACCACTAACCTTCTTCTGGAAAATTGGCTTAGTCTGCCCACCGTAGCCACTCTGCTTCCTGTCATAACGCCGCTTTCCTGGAAAAAATTAAAATCATTTGTTACGGTACCCTGGAAGACCAGAAATCAAAATAGCCACATGGAAAAGCCTTCTTATGAGATCTGTTGGCAGCTGCAAAAAGAAACAACAGTGGGCTCGTATATTACACTACTACACAAATGCCACCTTGAACCCAATTACGTAAAACTCTTCTTACCCTGGGCATATAGAGCATCCTTGCCCTTCTTGTACTGTGTCACTTTGTGGGGCTGGTGCTTACCACACTTCTTACAGAAGGTCCGGCGGGTTTTAGGAACGTTCACCTAGTAAATAAACCGTTCAGAACGTGCACTGTAATCAAACCACAACAGCAGAACGCACTACCAAGATCCACCTGAAACCCGGGCGTCGCACGAGGACTCGACTCTGGCTCCTCGCTACCACACAACGCTCCCGGAGTTGATTAGAAAAGCAGCCCAGCTGTACGTGTTCCTGGCATGAAACCTTCCACCAAGCCCCAAAGAGGGAAGGGAATATAACTTCATCCCCGGCTACCAGCTAAATATACTTCTTTGACCCCACCATTGCAATTCCTGGCTCCAGAGCCCGGTCCCTCCAAGCCGACCTCATCAACTCTGAGTTTTTTAGCACATCGAGTCCAGGCAGGTGGCTGGACCCATTGTGGGGCAGCACCGTCAATACGGGGGGAAAGATTAGACTGGATGTTGCCGAGCGCACCCCACCATCCTACCATGTCTGCTGGAGCGCTAGCAGCGCGAAAAGAAAAAGGCCGGGCTGGAAATGGAAGTATATAAGAGGTTCCTGATCGCACTTCCTCATGGGAGTTGATGGGAGCGACCATAGAGTCTAAAGCTCTGTTCCGAGCGCCCTCAGGCGGCTGAGAAGACTCGTTTCGGAGTCGCGGGCGGGAGCCTAAGGAAGGGTTCTACTTAAGGCTGGTTCCTTTCCCTCGACCTCTTCCTGCCCCTAGCTTTCAGCTTTTCCTCGCATCATCACATTTGGCGTACTATTGGATAGCAGCTTCAGGTGGAGCCTGCAGTGCCCTTCCCTGACCCTCTGACCGCCCTGTCTCTGAAAAAGCAGGGACCAGGGACGAGTGAAGAGACCCTTCACCTCTGTGTGCCGTACCTGTTCCACCAAGGGCACTGCAAGCATCTCTCTCAGTGAACTGCTGGTTCACTGAAGGGTTAGAGGAAACCAGTTGTTCTAGGTAATCCATCACATGGCCAGTTGATCCATTAAACAAATGTTTATTGAATACCTATTTATGTGCCAGCAGTACCGTTCTAGGGGAGGGACACAAATAATCACACTTATAAATGGATAATTAGAGTCCTTTGAAGAAGAGCAACAATTGTCAGCATTAAGAAAGCCTCCTTTTGTTGAGGGAGTAAGTTGGCTGGTATCAGTTATGAAAAGTAACGATGACATTGTTTGGCTCCCACAATAGCAATAATCATGCCAAGAGATAGAAAGTAGCCAGCAGCTCTTCCTTTTCCTGCCTACTGGGTAAAAGGCATGCACTAAGTTTCCAGAAAGTCCAGTGAGAAAGACTGCAAGGTCATTTTGAATTATGTTCTTACTAGGTGCCAGACAGTTTACTGGGCATGTAAAATCAATTGTCTCACATAATTCTCACAGTAACTCTAGGAAGTCGGTGGTACATTATTCCCATTTTACAGATGAGGCAATTGAAGCTGTGTGATGTTATACAGCTTGCCCAGTGTCCACAGTATTTAGTAGAGCCAGGATACAAACCCAATTGATCTGACTCTAGAGCCTGGATTCCTGTACCATTATACGATATTGATGTTGTTACCTAATAATTATAATAGCTAACAATTAGTGAGCACTTATATGCCAGGCATTCTCCTAACCACCTTACATGCTAACTCTTTTAATCCTGACAACAAACGCAGAAGGTGTATACCATTATTCATATTTTACAGGTGAGGACACTGAGGCACCGGAGACATTAAATTCACTTACCTAAAGTCACACACGTGACTTTGTGGTGCTGGAGTTCAAACCCAGGTAGTCTAAGAACACAACCATGCACTTAACCATGACGTCTTACAGGGAAAACACGGGCATATGTGGGGTAGGGGATGGCAAGAGAGAATTGAGCTAATGTGAGCTAATATGTAGGAAGGGATACAAGGGAACTAGGGGCTAAGAAACTCTTTAAGAGTCTGAGATCTCCTGCTTTCGAAACCCTCCAGGAACACCCATGTGTCCTAAGCTTGTTCTCTGACCACACTCTTTTTTGTTGTTTGGTCTCTGGGAATGAGATAATATAATTATTACCACAACCTGTTACATTTTCTTAGAGTTTCTTTGCCAAACAGTCAGCCTGCAGTCCCATAGCATTTTCTTCTCTCCAGGCTCTTAAGTGATCTCACTGGTCTTTGGGACTTTGTAGAGGTTTTTGATGTAACATGGAAGTACAAGGACAGAAAAGGTGGTCCCTCTTGGTTTAATAAACCTTCTTTATTTCTATTGTTCCTCATGTGAAATGGTTTTGGTTTTGATTCCTTTTACCAATCTTTGCCTCTGTTTTGGACAAGTCTCTCCCCATTAAGTTCTCCTAAGATGCAGCACTCCAACTAGGTGTGGCCTGACCTTGTGAAGTAAATGGTACAGTCAGTCTTTCCACTGTTTAGATATTTTACTTCTACATGCAAAGCCTGATATCACCTTGGCTTAACTGGTAGCCACACCACTGATATGATGTTTTGCCTGATTACTATTGGCAAAAATCCTGAACCATTTTCACAAGTGCTACTGCTACACCACTTTGATCTGGAGTCTTTTCAAGTTCAATGTTGAGGCCCAATTATGGCACATGACCCTTAGCCCTCGTAAAATACACTTTGTGGAATTTGGCTCATTACTCCAGGTGTCAAGATATTGTTTAACCTAATTACCCTGTCTCTGCTGTCCAATCTAGTCTACCCAGCCTTGCACCATTTGCAAGTCAGCTAGGCTGTTTTCTACATTTTCCTCCACGTTAACAATTAAAAATGTTGAACAGGATAACACCAAGAACAGAATCCTATATTATATTGGGAAACTTTTGAGCTAACATTAGGTCATTCATTTGCTCTATTTGGGTACAGTCCTTCCATCAGTATAGGTAATTGTGCTAGAGGAATGGTTGTGGGGCACAGGGTAAGAAATAGCCTGGGGTTTACTTTCCCCTTTTCCTTGTCCTCCCTTGTCTAGATCTTCCATTTTATGCCTACCAACTTCTAGTCTCCACCCCAATATGGATCATAAGAAGGCACAAGACATAACAACAAACAGCATCTGACTGAAGAAAAGGACAGAGTTGGTGAATTTCTGTGGTCAACTCTGGAGCAGCTTTACGGGGGTGAATAGTGAATAGATATAAATTGCCAGTAAAAGAGGGAGAGCATACAACACTTGCTTTCCATCTAACTTGTGAAAATGTGAGGATTAACCACTTCAACATCCTGCAAATGCTTAAAAAAATTAAAATCCCTGTTGCCTTAAAAATTCCAACAGACTTCTAACAAGACCTGTGATGTTTCTACATTAGGGTACAGTGCCTCAGGGCAAGTAAATATGGGAGTATCTGATGTGTCCAGGTGGGCAAGTGGATGAGTCACCAGGGGCTCTGTCACCATCACTGTTTTCTTGGGAGAATCCTCAGGGAGAATATTGCAGCTGAAATAGGCTAGGAGGCAGATGAGAAAACATCCAGACTGCAAGAACAAAGCTAGTCTGATTTATCACTTCACAGGATTAAAGAGAAAAGTGTAAATTTTAAGAGTTAATCTCGGAGGCAGAATTTTAAGTGGAGAAAATCAACATCCACAGAAAATGGGGAAGGACACAAGTCTTTGTTTGGGCTTACATTCTGACATTTTTATCTGTGGAAAAAAATGCTTTCTTAGAAAATGACTCAGCAGGGGGAAGTCTTGTCTCTACTTCTGTCAGGCTCTGTGTTTTGGGGTCTCCGTGTGAGCACTCTCCATCCTTTCACCATCACGGCTAATTGGGTGACCCTGAGTCTCCTCTATCTCAGAGGATATGAGACTCTAAAGACACCTTACCTAGGCAGTCCCTTTTTTTCCTGCCTCAGCCAGTCTCTGCTTTTCTCCCCTTTCCTATATGCCTGCTCTCTCTCTGTGCTGACCATCCCACAGTCCTTTAATTATGCTGTCCCTTTACTTTGGGGGAGGTCAGCCTGCCTACCTGTCTGCTCAACCCAGCCCCATCTAGAGTCTCAGTGGCCTTGTAATGTTGAGGAAGGTTCTTTCAGAGCTGAATTCACGCTAGTAGCGTTAGAGGTCCAAGCAAATGAAGAGCGGGGACAGCTGGAGGTGGGGGGCAGAACAAGGACAGCAGCAGGGAACCAGATACCACACTGCTAAGAAGAAGAAAAAAAAAGACATTGGTTTAACTCAGGAAACAAAAAAAAGGGAACTGAGTGGCTGTGAAAGGGTGGGGTTTGCTCAGACTGTCCTTCCTCTCTGGACTGTAAGAATACGTCTCCAGGGCCAGTGTCTTCTGAGATTGAGTCCCACCTTTAAAGTCTTGGCATCTCAATGAATCTGCATTAAGTTAGGACTGCATTAAGTTAGGACTGAGGTGGGTCTGGGGCATGGCAGGGGCTGGGCAGCAGCAGTACATACCTTTCTTGGGAACCCCAAAGGCCAGAAAGAAAGCATGGCTGGTGCTATATAGTCTGCTGGCGGAGGAGGCTGACAGAGGGTGGCAGTGTCATCAACACAAGGCCCTGGAAGTCCCTTCTGGCTACCAGAAGGGGCTATAAGGGTCTTTTCTGAGGAGGGCTGTGGGGGGAACATGAAGGGGGAGGGATGCTAAGAGATGGCCAACTGAACAGGTAGCAAATATTGGAAAGGGATACCTCTGCAAAACTTGGCAGAAAAGTACCATTGCAGGTGGCAGTGGGATAAAAATAAGCCATTTGGCCATGCATTACTTGAAGACCCAAAATTTATACTTGTGTCAATGAGGCCCTTAGAAGAAGAAATTCTAAGAGCAGATTCTCTGAGAAAACAGTAAAAACCCACAACGCTACAACAGGCAGTTGACCTTCCTTAGCTGGGAAAAGGCACTAGCTAGACTAGAATGTAGGCTAACTACCTAGGGCTGCAGCAGGCCGGAGCAGAGCTGGCTTGTTGGAAGGATTGTGTGGCAAGTGAGCCAACCTCGTGGTAACAGTGGGTAGGAGACTGGGACAGAAGAAAGCAGCCTCTACTTCGGCCCACATGTTGTGGGGCCAACCCTTAAGGTCATGGTGAAGTGTTCTCCTATTACCATTGCCTACCATGTGCATGGCTTTCTTTTCTCTTTTCTTTGTTATTTCTGTCCTTCTCCTTCTCCACCTCCTCCTCCTCTTTTTTCTACCTATCTCCTCTCTTCTTCATACCCTCCTTTATTTTGTTCATTGCTATATCCTCTGGCACAGAACCAGCTGCTTAATAATTAATCATTGAATTACATTGAATTTTTCTTGTCCCTTACTTCTTCTTCCCCTACTCTTTTCTCTTCCCCCTTTTCTCTCAACTTGCCTACATCTTCCTTATGGAGCTGCTGTGAGGAGGAAGTGTATTAATATATATAAAGCAGTTAAAACAGTACCTGGCAAATATTAAGTGCTATTTATCAATGTTTGTTATTATTTTCATTCTGCTTGAGACCTGCCATTGTCCCCAGAGGGTCCTACTTAGAGTAAATGGCATGGCATTTAGAATAAAAGGGATTGCTGACCCTGATCAAGATATCCTTGGATGAATTGATGGATCACCAAATGGAATCCCAGTCCAAGATCCTAGCCACCCACCTCTCAAAGCTGAAAGTGTCTTTCCCATACGATGCATTTCTAGAGGCAGGGCAGCAACAACACCCTGAGTTTGGGGGTCTACAGAGCTCAGGGGAGGCCTCTGTACTGTTAGTTGTGTGTTAGTTCTGTTCCTTGCTTCATTTTGCATGCTAAGCCCCTGAAGCAAGGGTGTTACAGCCTCTCTGGAGCTTCAGTTATTTCATAAAACGATGTTACCCTCCAAATAAGCCATAAAATGCAAATAGTCACAAAGACCTAAAGCATTTGACCAGAAACAGCATCCCTAAAGCTAGCCCTATATGCTTTATTCTCGCGCATTATTGCTGACAGGGAGACGCAAGAATGAGACACGGACACAAAGCTAAAAATTAAGGGAGCAGGGGGCCCACTTGCATCTCGTGCTAAGTGGACGACAGTGCAGCCTTGCTCCAGCTATTTATTTCAGAAGATCAGGTGTATATGCTAAAGGTTGCTCAGGTAGCGGAGAGCCCACCAGAGACCTATGTTCACATCAGGTGCATACAATCTAGGTTTAAGACAATGGTAGTCACAAGACACACATCTTTACAGGGCGGACCTGCATGGCATTCTCTGCAGGCCTGTGGCTCAGCATTCCAAGCCACCACCCCAGATATGCCTCAGGCAACACTGAAGACTCAGTTCCCCACAGCGCATAAAGACTATTAAAACTGCTTGCTTATTACAAAGTCCAAATTCACATTGCTTATGGCTATTGATGTTCTTGTTTAGAATCCTCTGTAAATTCTTTATGGTGAGAATGAGTGTAACTATTCACCCACTTGTAGGGTGCTGGTACAAGTTTAAATTATCACCACTATGATTGATTCTTTCCATTCAAGCAAATTTCCTATAGAGGGTTTCCTTTCAGTGGACGAAACCCACACCAGGAAGTGATTTAGGTATAAAGAGAAGATATGGCTTATGAAAGCCAAAATTTGAGTGTTCTCCAAAGGGTCCTCATATAGCTGCTGCTTCTCCCCCAATGGTGCTGAGATCTTATTGGTAATTCCTGGGAATAAGGCAGAGTTAGCATTTTCGGCGAGGCAGTGCTCAACAAGCTAGAGAAGAAACCTTGACCTATTTCACTCCAGAGCTGCTTGGCTATGCAAATGAAACCATCAGGAGAGGGGAAGGGAGAGCTACTCTGAGGACCCTGAAACAATTGGGCCTCCTGTGACTTTCAGTTTCTATGGAGATTTGAGTACAGTAACTGAGGGTGTTCAGAGACTTTTGGAAACCTGGTAACCTTAATCCCAGGCTTTCTTCCCTTCTCTCTGACAGCCATCACCAGATGCCCTTAGAGCTAATGTCAGTTGTTTGAATCTCAAGAAGACTCTCATTTCATGACCCTGACTCCCTGAAATGAAAATAATAATCTATTAGGTCACTCCTAGAAGAAAGGAGTTCTAGAGAGTCAAGAGAAGTTACATTTTAGACAAGTTGTAGGCTTGAATATACTAGAATCCAAGATCACTGGCTAGCGGAAAAAGACCAGTCCTCAGTACAATGAAGTGTGAAAAAATTGGTTTGACATGGAACAGAAAGGAGATAAACATGTTGGGAAAGGGGGCTCTTAAAAACTGCTATTTGGAATGGAAATTGGTGTTTCTGATGACTATTTTTTGGCACTGTGTTTCAAAATGCAAAATACACATACTTTTTGACTTGGTAAATGATGTTTACAGAGAGATTCTAACAAAAGGAAAATAATTAGGTATATTGTGAAATAAGAACCTTAGATCTTTTTTGTTAAAAGGTAAGGTATACTTGACGAAAAGGGTGGGGGGGGGAAGAAAGGTAACAAAATAAGGTTACAGTGGCTAAGAGATTTCAGATAGAGTCGAGAGGCTATCCTGGAGGTTTCTCTTATGCCAGCTCCAGCTAGATATCCCATATGGCCACAGTATGCCATGCCCTTACCAACAGTAGTCCCCAAATACCTAAGTCGCTATCTGAGATTCCATAAAAGACTCACTCAATAAGTTTTATCTTTCAGAAACTTAAATTCACCCGAGGGTTCCTACACCAGACAAGTCCTAAAACTCAGAGGCATCAGCCTCTTTAAGATCAACAATCAGCTCCAGCCCCCTTCCCCATACTGTCGACAACCCCTTTCTATATTAACAAGTTAGGGTACTCACTGCCTAGACACCCCTGAAGACGGAGAAAGAGATTAAACGAGAGGAAAGGGTAGCAATAGACAAGATAGGATTTAACAAAGGATTACGAATACTGAAACTATATATACGTATATATATTTAGATGCTCAGGTATTAGAATAGCTAGAAGGAAATAACTGAAATGGTAGAACTGTAACCTATAACATTCTTTGACATTTGCTCTATAGCTATTCGTTGAATTGTGCTTTGAAAGTTTTCACCTTTCTTTATATATCACATATTTCACAATAAGGAAAGACCTGAAACTGTGGGACTGTAACCCATAACAATTTTTGAAATTACCTATATAACTGCCTGTTGAGCTGTATATCAAAAGTTAACACCTTTCTGTATGTATGTTATATTTTACAATAATGTAAATAACTGAAATTGTGGAACTGTAACCCATAATATTCTTTGAAATTTGCTCTCTGTCTACTTGTTAAATAATACTTTGAAAGTTATCACTGTTATGTATATACGTTAAAGTTCACAATAAAAAATGCATTAAAAAAAGGTAAGATATGGTGAGACATGACTAGGGATGAGCCTGGACTTGGCATTGTGGGATTGAGAAAATCTTGACCGAAAGAGGGAGGCAAGATGAAGCAGGGTAGAGTTTCAGTGTTTGAGGGATTTCAGGTGGAGTGGAGAGGTCACTCTGAGGGGCATTCTTGTGCTCTATATAGATCTCCTTTTTTAGTTTTTAGTGTATTGGAGTGGCTGGAGGGAAATACTTGAAACTGTTGAAGTGCAACCCAGTAGCCTTGATTCTTGAAGAGAATTGTATAACTATGTAGCTTACATGGTGTGACTGTGTGATTGTGAAAACCTTGTGGCTCACACTCCCTTTGTCCAGAACATGGACAGATAAGTAGAAAAATGGGGACAAAAATTAAATGAAAAATGGGGTGGAATGGAGGGATGGAGTGCTTTGGGTGTTCTTTTTTGCTTTTATTTTTATTCTTATTTTAATTTTTTTTGGAGTAAAGAAGATGTTCGAGGGTTGATTGTGGTGATGAATGCACAACTATATGATGGTGCTGTGGGCAGTTGATTGTGCACTGTGGATGACTGCATGGTGTGTGAATGTGTCTCAATACAACTGAGTTTAAAAGAAAAATAAAGCTATGTTACTGTTCTTAAGGAAAAAAAGAAGGTAAGGTATGCTGGACATATAGACATGGATGGGGTGGATGGGTGGATGAATGGCTAGATTATGTTAAGAAAAATAAACAGGCTACAAATAGTATGGGCAATATGATTGATAAGAAAAATGCACAGAGAAAATGTAAGGAAATATGCCAAAATATCAATGCCTCTTGATAATAAGCTTATAATTGAGTTTTCTTCTTTTAATATGCCTGTACTTGAAACATTTATAATGGATGCATATCATTTTGATGTCAAGGGGGAAAACACACAAAATGTTTAAACCAGGGAAAACAGAAGTAAACTGAAAAATGGCCTGATGGTGCACTGATCTGGAGTGGAAGGTGGACACCCTAGCAATCACCCTCAAGGCAGAGGGGCCATACTGAAAGTACTACCCTCGCTCTGCTCCTGAGTGTAAAATTGCAGATTAGCTAGCTGGCTCTCCTTTCATCATCACTTTGCGAGAACCTATTGTCTGTAGTGCAAGGCAGAAGAGATGATGAATCACAGAGATCCAGAAGTTTCCAAAACCACAGAATCAAAATGCAAAATGTTAGCCAAATGTAAAAATCATGAAATACTGGAGAAGGGCCAGAGCCTTGGGACCTCTTTGAAATGACTACAGCAGATGAGAATGTATCTGGTAGTATGCAGCCAGAAAACTGATTTTGGCTGTAGGGGTTCACAATAAATTTGGTCACCCTGTCAATCTGACCCTTGTTATCATATAATTAGGTTTCACTGTGGCCTGAACAGAGTTTCTTGGGAACTTAACAAGAGTAATTAGTTTGCTTTGTTGCTATGGCTGTGACTTTTTTTTTACATTTTTTATCGTGAAATATATACAGAACAGTGATAACTTTCAAAGTACAATTTAACAAGTAGTTAGAGAGCAAATTTCAAAGAATGTTATGGGTTACAGTTCCACCATTTCAGTTATTTCCTTATTGTGAAATATATATACAAAAAGTTGATAAGTTTCAAAGTACAATTTAACAAGTAGTTATATAGGTAATGTCAAGGGATGTTATGGGTTACAGTTCCACAGTTTGTTATTTCCTTACTGTAAAATATAACATATACAGAATGGTGATAACATTCAAAGTACAATTTAACGAGTAGCTATAGCACAGATTTCAAAGAATGTTATAGTTACAGTTCCACCATTTCAGTTATTTCCTTCTAGCTATTCTAATACCCTAGCATCTAAATATATATATGAGAAGATTCAGTATTCATAATCCTTTCTTAAATTATGGCTATGACTTCTTAAAAACGACTTCTTCTTGGAATTGAGAAGAGATTTTTGGCAAGGCAAAATTTAGCCTATCAGTTATACTCTACATCTAATTAGACAGTTCATAATTCTATCAATTTTCAGGAAGACAGGGCTGAAAAGGGAACAAGGAGTAGCACAAAGTGCGTAGTCCAACAGATGAAGTGGACCTTGGTTACCATGTTGTCTGAGTAACTGAGAATTTTTTCTGAAAGTAGAAAACTATGATCACATATACAAGAATGTTCATTTTGGCATCATTTATAGTTGAAAACAAGCAACCCAAGTGTCCATCAACATGAGAATGGATAAATAAAGTGGTATGTTCATGGTATAGAATTCTTTATACATATAAAAATGAATTGAAATGTATGAACCTGAGCGACAATGATAAATAAATCTGAAAAACATTACATTGAGGAAAAAAGCAATTTGCTGAAGAATACATACCACTTACAAAAAATTTTAAAACATGCAAACCAACACACATGTAGTAATAATATAAAAACATGCCTAGGAATGATAAACACCAAATTCAAGATATTGGCAACCTCTAAGGAGGGAGAGAACTAAGATTGTGGAGGATTACACAAGAGAGTTTTGACTCTATCGATAATATTTTATTTCTAAAATAACACCCAAAGCAATTCTGATAAAATATTAGGATTCCATAGAGCTCACTGGTGAGTACATGAGTGAAATGCTATTCTCTGTACTTTCTATTTGAAATATCTCATAATATAAAAGAAAACACATTCCATCAAAGCATTAATATTCACAGTAAACAATAACAACCATACACACAGAGAAGAGTGGGTGTCCTCCCCAAACCCTATGCTTTCATTCCATCAACAATAGAGCATCCTAATAAAGAAATAGCAAGTGATTCCAGGAACGCACCAGTTATACAGGATCTTCCTGCAAAGGAAAATGTAAGAAAATCTGATGCAACTGAGAGAAAAGTACTCAGATTGGGTAAAGTACAGCTGACAGTTTACAGGAACAGATCATCCTTATCAGCCTGGAGGAATATTACAAGGAAACTGCTCCATGTCCCTGACTTCTCTTTTTACACGCCCCCCCCCCCCTTTTAACCACCATTTCCTCCTTTGCTGAATGTTCCAAGAAGATGCAAAGTGGATCTGTGAGAACTGCTCTTTGATGATAGCCATTGGGAATGACAGGGTGTTAAGGTATATGGCATCACACATCACACCTCATCAAAGACTCCTCTCGGTGTACCACAGAAAGAGCAAGGGCTATGGAATCACATATGGATGATGTTGGGCAAGTCACTTAACTTTTCTGAGTCTCAGTTTCTTCATCTGTTTGGTGTGAGGAATGAATGAGATAATGCATGTAAAATGCCTGATAGATAGACAGCAATGAGAGAAACAGTAGTTCCTTTCCATTCTCCTGGGGAGAGAAAGGGAATAGACAGAACCTTGCTGCTCAGTTAAGTAGTACTCTAAAGGAGAAATAAAGAAGAAACATTGCTTCTTGGATATTCTGGTTAGGTAGTTATCATTTGAACTACGATTGGCTGGTCACTTCTAACCAGCATCTTGTGGTCTCATTCCAATCATAGGCAGTCTGTGTAGTCTTGCGAATTTTGCTTTGGTGTTGTCCTTAATAGTGTTTTATCTTAACATTAGCAAATATAGAAGCCAAAGATAGTTTAGTTTACTGATTCTGCAAGTGCTATTTGTATTAATTATTTCGCATAGTGCAGTTGGTATGATGGCTGAACCCTGTCTAATACGCATCCTCTTTCTAAATTCTGGGCTCCATGGGGAGCTGGAGGCTGCAAAAGGTGACCATGTGAAAATCCTTGCATTTGAAATTCAGTAAAGAGAATATTGTAACTTTGGAACTCTATATTTTAAATGAAAGAGCTCTGTGTCTCTATTATTTTTCCTTCCCCTCTTTCTTTCTCTATATGAACAATAGTCTGTGTGTTTGTGTGTGTGTGTTTGTGTATAACATTCATGTCATTTCTGTTTCCACCCACTACTCCCTAAGTGAGGTGTGGGGACAGCCTTGACTATACATCTGTTGTGGTCAAATTGACTCTGTAAGTTGCTAAAACTGTTAGGGAAAAAATGGGGACCTTCCACAATAAGTACCTAAAGAAGCTGCAGCTACGTCTAATTCTGAATTGTCCATTACATACCAACCATGGGGAAAACATGAAAATGGATGCTTCTCCTTTTACATTATTGGTGGAAGGACCAGTGGTGACTAAGGAAGAACACATTTCCAGGCTATGTGTGATTTGCATCTGGACTGGATCATAAGGAACAAGGTAAAAGTGAAAAAAAAAAAAAAAAGGAAGGCAAAAAAAAAAAAAGAAAAAAGAAAAAGGGGGATACCAGGCCCTGGAAATCCCGGTAACCAGCCAGCTCAATGATGTAGAGATGGAAGCCATTTCATTCTTTGCTCAGTGAGGCGATGGCTAGTGTCAGGTTTACTTGCTTCCTCATACTTAGACCAGTGCTAAATCCTACCCTGACACAGACACATGAAAGAGACCAAGGCTTCCTTTTGTTCAAACTGGATTTGTTCTAAAAAAGAAAAAGAGCAGAGGCAGCTTCCAACATGGCATGTTTTATAGGAAATAAGAGCAGAGGACAAGACCTGAGCAGATGCTGGATCTAATCAGGGAGTAGGCAACAAAACTAAAGGTAAAATGCTATGTGTGCTTTACTAAAAAAAAGCACAGCTGGAGGCGGGGCAAGATGGAGGACTGGTGAGATGTAAGTTTTAGTTACTCCTCCAGGAAAGTAGGTAAAAAGCCAGGAACTGCGTGGACTGGACACCACAGAGCAATCTGTCTTTGGGCATACTTCATACAACACACATGAAAATGTCGAACTGCTGAGATCAGCGAAATCTGTAAGTTTTTGCGGCCAGGGGACCCGCGCCCCTCCCTGCCAGGCTCAGTCCCGTGGGAGGAGGGGCTGCCAGCTCCGGAAAGGAGAAGGGAGAACTGCAGTGGTAGCCCTTCTCGGAAACTCATTCTACTGATCCATACTCCAACCATAGATAGACTGAGACCAGACACCAGAGAATCTGAGAGCTGCCAGCCCAGCAGAGAGGAAACAGGCATAGAAAAAAAAAAAAATAACACGAAAAACTCCAAAATAAAAGCAGAGGATTTTTGGAGTTCTGGTGAACACAGAAAGGGGAAGGGTGGAGCTCAGGCCTTGAGGCGCATATGCAAATCCCGAAGAAAAGCTGATCTCTCTGCCCTGTGGACCTTTCCTTAACGGCCCTGGTTGCTTTGTCTATTGGCATTTCAATAACCCATTAGATCTCTGAGGAGGGCCCTTTTTTTTTTTTTCTTTTTTTTAATCCTTTTTTCTTTTTTTAAAACAATTACTCTAAGAAGCCCAATACAGAAAGCTTCAAAGAATTGCAATTTGGGCACATCAAGTCAAGAGCAGAACTAAGAGAGCTCTGAGACAAAAGGCAATAATCCAGTGGCTCAGAAAATTCACTAAACACCACAACTTCCCAAGAAAAGGGGGGTGTCCGCTCACAGCCACCATCCTGGTAGACAGGAAACACTCCTGCCCATCGCCAGCCCCATAGCCCAGAGCTGCCCCAGACAACCCAGTGTGACGGAAGTGCTTCAAATAACAGGCACACACCACAAAACTGGGCGTGGACATTAGCCTTCCCTGCAACCTCAGCTGATTCTCCCAGAGCTGGGAAGGTGGAGCAGTGTGAATTAACAAAGCCCCATTCAGCCATCATTTGAGCAGACTGGGAGCCTCCCTACACAGCCCAGCAGCCCAGAACTGCCCTGGGGTGACGGCACTCACCTGTGACATAGCACAGTCATCCCTCAACAGAGAACCCGGCGTGCACAGCCTGGAAGAGGGGCCCACTTGCAAGTCTCAGGAGCCATACGCCAATACCAAAGACTTGTGGGTCAGTAGCAGAGACAAACTGTGGCAGGACTGAACTGAAGGATTAGACTATTGCAGCAGCTTTAAAACTCTAGGATCATCAGGGAGATTTGATTGTTAGGGCCACCACCCCTCCCCGACTGCCCAGAAACACACCCCACATACAGGGCAGGCAACACCAACTACACACGCAAGCTTGGTACACCAATTGGTCCCCACAAGACTCACTCCCCCACTCACCAAAAAGGCTAAGCAGGGGAGAACTGGCTCGTGGAGAACAGGTGGCTCGTGGACGCCACCTGCTGGTTAGTTAGAGAAAGTGTACTCTACGAAGCTGTAGATCTGATAAATTAGAGATAAGGACTTCAATAGGTCTACAAACCCTAAAAGAACCCTATCAAGTTCAGCAAATGCCACGAGGCCAAAAACAACAGAAAATTATAAAGCATATGAAAAAACCAGATGATATGGATAACCCAAGCCCAAGCACCCAAATCAAAAGACCAGAAGAGACACATCACCTAGAGCAGCTACTCAAAGAACTAAAGATGAACAATGAGACCATAGTACGGGATATGAAGGAAATCAAGAAGACTCTAGAAGAGCATAAAGAAGACATTGCAAGACTAAATAAAAAAATGGATGATCTTATGGAAATTAAAGAAACTGTTGACCAAATTAAAAAGATTCTGGACACTCATAGTACAAGACTAGAGGAAGTTGAACAACAAATCAGTGACCTGGAAGATGACAGAATGGAAAATGAAAGCATAAAAGAAAGAATGTGGAAAAAAATTGAAAAAATCGAAACGGACCTCAGGGATATGATAGATAACATGAAACATCCAAATATAAGACTCATTGGTGTCCCAGAAGGGGAAAAAAAGGGTAAAGGTCTAGGAAGAGTATTCAAAGAAATTGTTGGGGAAAACTTCCCAAATCTTCTAAACAGCATAAATACACAAATCATAAATGCTCAGCGAACTCCAAATAGAATAAATCCAAATAAACCCACTCCGAGACATATACTGATCACACTGTCAAACACAGAAGAGAAGGAGCAAGTTCTGAAAGCAGCAAGAGAAAAGCAATTCACCACATACAAAGGAAACAGCATAAGACTAAGTAGTGACTACTCAGCAGCCACCATGGAGGCGAGAAGGCAGTGGCACGATATATTTAAAATTCTGAGTGAGAAAAATTTCCAGCCAAGAATACTTTATCCAGCAAAGCTCTCCTTCAAATTTGAGGAAGAGCTTAAATTTTTCACAGACAAAGAAATGCTGAGAGAATTTGCTAACAAGAGACCTGCCCTACTGGAGATACTAAAGGGAGCCCTACAGACAGAGAAACAAAGACAGGACAGAGAGACTTGGAGAAAGGTTCAGTACTAAAGAGATTCGGTATGGGTACAATAAACAATATTAATAGAGAGAGGAAAAATATGGCAAACATAAACCAAAGGATAAGATGGCCGATTCAAGAAATGCCTTCACGGTTTTAACGTTGAATGTAAATGGATTAAACTCCCCAATTAAAAGATATAGATTCGCAGAATGGATCAAAAAAAATGAACCATTAATATGTTGCATACAAGAGACTCATCTTAGACACAGGGACACAAAGAAACTGAAAGTGAAAGGATGGAAAAAAATATTTCATGCAAGCTACAGCCAAAAGAAAGCAGGTGTAGCAATATTAATCTCAGATAAAATAGACTTCAAATGCAGGGATGTTTTGAGAGACAAAGAAGGCCACTACATACTAATAAAAGGAGCAATTCAGCAAGAAGAAATAACAATCGTAAATGTCTATGCACCCAGTCAAGGTGCTACAAAATACATGAGAGAAACACTGGCAAAACTAAAGGAAGCAATTGATGTTCCACAATAATTGTGGGAGACTTCAACACATCACTCTCTCCTATAAATACATCAACCAGAGAGAAGACCAATAAGGAAATTGAAAACCTAAACAATCTGATAAATGAATTAGATTTAACAGACATATACAGGACATTACATCCCAAATCACCGGGATACACATACTTTTCTAGTGCTCACGGAACTTTCTCCAGAATAGATCATATGCTGGGACATAAAACAAGCCTCAATAAATTTAAAAAGATTGAGATTATTCAAAGCACATTCTCGGACCACAATGGAATACAATTAGAAGTCAATAACCATCAGAGACTTAGAAAATTCACAAATACCTGGAGGTTAAACAACACACTTCTAAACAATCAGTGGGTTACAGAAGAAATAGCAAGAGAAATTGCTAAATATATAGAGACGAATGAAAATGAGAACACAACATACCAAAACCTATGGGATGCAGCAAAAGCAGTGCTAAGGGGGAAATTTATAGCACTAAACGCATATATTAAAAAGGAAGAAAGAGCCAAAATCAAAGAACTAATGGATCAACTGAAGAAGCTAGAAAATGAACAGCAAACCAATCCTAAACCAAGTACAAGAAAACAAATAACAAGGATTAAAGCAGAAATAAATGACATAGAGAACAAAAAAACAATAGAGAGGATAAATATCACCAAAAGTTGGTTCTTTGAGAAGATCAACAAGATTGACAAGCCCCTAGCTAGACTGACAAAATCAAAAAGAGAGAAGACCCATATAAACAAAATAATGAATGAAAAAGGTGACATAACTGCAGATCCTGAAGAAATTAAAAAAATTATAAGAGGATATTATCAACAACTGTATGGCAACAAACTGGATAATGTAGAAGAAATGGACAATTTCCTGGAAACATATGAACAACCTAGACTGACCAGAGAAGAAATAGAAGACCTCAACCAACCCATCACAAGCAAAGAGATCCAATCAGTCATCAAAAATCTTCCCACAATTAAATGCCCAGGGCCAGATGGCTTCACAGGGGAATTCTACCAAACTTTCCAGAAAGAACTGACACCAATCTTACTGAAACTCTTTCAAAACATTGAAGAAAATGGAACACTACCTAACTCATTTTATGAAGCTAACATCAATCTAATACCAAAACCAGGCAAAGATGCTACAAAAAAGGAAAACTACCGGCAAATCTCCCTAATGAATATAGATGCAAAAATCCTCAACAAAATACTTGCAAATCGAATCCAAAGACACATTAAAAAAATCATACACCATGACCAAGTGGGGTTCATTCCAGGCATGCAAGGATGGTTCAACATAAGAAAATCAATCAATGTATTACAACACATTAACAAGTCAAAAGGGAAAAATCAATTGATCATCTCAATAGATGCTGAAAAAGCATTTGACAAAATCCAACACCCCTTTTTGATAAAAACACTTCAAAAGGTAGGAATTGAAGGAAACTTCCTCAACATGATAAAGAGCATATATGAAAAACCCACAGCCAGCATAGTACTCAATGGTGAGAGACTGAAAGCCCTCCCTCTAAGATCAGGAACAAGACAAGGATGCCCGCTGTCACCACTGTTATTCAACATTGTGCTGGAAGTGCTAGCCAGGGCAATCCGGCAAGACAAAGAAATAAAAGGCATCCAAATTGGAAAAGAAGAAGTAAAACTGTCATTGTTTGCAGATGATATGATCTTATATCTAGAAAACCCTGAGAAATCGACGATACACCTACGAGAGCTAATAAACAAATTCAGCAAAGTAGCGGGATACAAGATTAATGCACATAAGTCAGTAATGTTTCTATATGCTAGAAATGAACAAACTGAAGAGACACTCAAGAAAAAGATACTATTTTCAATAGCAACTAAAAACATCAAGTACCTAGGAATAAACTTAACCAGAGATGTAAAAGACCTATACAAAGAAAACTACATAACTCTACTGAAAGAAATAGAAGGGGACCTTAAAAGATGGAAAAATATTCCATGTTCATGGATAGGAAGGCTAAATGTCATTAAGATGTCAATTCTACCCAAACTCATCTACAGATTCAATGCAATCCCAATCAAAATTCCAACAACCTACTTTGCAGACTTGGAAAAGCTAGTTATCAAATTTATTTGGAAAGGGAAGATGCCTCGAATTGCTAAAGACAGTCTAAAAAAGAAAAACGAAGGGGGAGGACTTACACTCCCTGACTTTGAAACTGATTATAAAGCCACAGTTGCCAAAACAGCATGGTACTGGCACAAAGATAGACATATAGATCAATGGAATCGAATTGAGAATTCAGAGATAGACCCTCAGATCTATGGCCGACTGATCTTTGATAAGGCCCCCAAAGTCACTGAACTGAGTCATAATGGTCTTTTCAACAAATGGGGCTGGGAGAGTTGGATATCCATATCCAAAAGAATGAAAGAGGACCCCTACCTCACCCCCTACACAAAAATTAACTCAAAATGGACCAAAGATCTCAATATAAAAGAAAGTACCATAAAACTCCTAGAAGATAATGTAGGAAAACATCTTCAAGACCTTGTATTAGGCGGCCACTTCCTAGACTTTACACCCAAAGCACAAGCAACAAAAGAGAAAATAGATAAATGGGAACTCCTCAAGCTTAGAAGTTTTCTGCACCTCAAAGGAATTTCTCAAAAAGGTAAAGAGGCAGCCAACTCAATGGGAAAAAATTTTTGGAAACCATGTATCTGACAAAAGACTGATATCTTGCATATACAAAGAAATCCTACAACTCAATGACAATAGTACAGACAGCCCAATTATAAAATGGGCAAAAGATAGGAAAAGACAGTTCTCTGAAGAGGAAATACAAATGGCCAAGAAACACATGAAAAATGTTCAGCTTCACTAGCTATTAGAGAGATGCAAATTAAGACCACAATGAGATACCATCTAACACCGGTTAGAATGGCTGCCATTAAACAAACAGGAAACTACAAATGCTGGAGGGGATGTGGAGAAATTGGAACTCTTATTCATTGTTGGTGGGACTGTATAATGGTTCAGCCACTCTGGAAGTCAGTCTGGCAGTTCCTTAGAAAACTAGATATAGAGCTACCATTCGATCCAGCGATTGCACTTCTCGGTATATACCCGGAAGATCGGAAAGCAGTGACACGAACAGATATCTGCACGCCAATGTTCATAGCAGCATTATTCACAATTGCCAAGAGATGGAAACAACCCAAATGTCCTTCAACAGATGAGTGGATAAATAAAATGTGGTATATACACACGATGGAATACTACGCGGCAGTAAGAAGGAACGATCTCGTGAAACATATGACAACATGGATGAACCTTGAAGACATAATGCTGAGCGAAATAAGCCAGGCACAAAAAGAGAAATATTATATGCTACCACTAATGTGAACTTTGAAAAATGTAAAACAAATGGTTTATAATGTAGAATGTAGGGGAACTAGCAGTAGAGAGCAATTAAGGAAGGGGGAACAATAATCCAAGAAGAACAGATAAGCTATTTAACGTTCTGGGGATGCCCAGAAATGACTATGGTCTGTTAATTTCTGATGGATATAGTAGGAACAAGTTCACAGAAATGTTGCTATATTATGTAACTTTCTTGGGGTAAAGTAGGAACATGTTGGAAGTTAAGCAGTTATCTTAGGTTAGTTGTCTTTTTCTTACTCCCTTGTTATGGTCTCTTTGAAATGTTCTTTTATTGTATGTTTGTTTTCTTTTTAACTTTTTTTTTCATACAGTTGATTTAATAAAGAAGGGAAAGTTAAAAAAAAAAAAGAAAAAGAAAAACAAGGAAAAAAAAAGATGTAGTGCCCCCTTGAGGAGCCTGTGGAGAATGCAGGGGTATTCGCCTACCCCACCTCGATGGTTGCTAACATGACCACAGACATAGCGGACTGGTGGTTGGATGGGTTGAGCCCTCTACCATAAGTTTTACCCTTGGGAAGACGGTTGCTGCAAAGGAGAGGCTAGGCCTCCCTATATTTGTGCCTAAGAGTCTCCTCCTGAATGCCTCTTTGTTGCTCAGATGTGGCCCTCTCTCTCTGGCTAAGCCAACTTGAAAGGTGAAATCACTGCCCTCCCCCCTACGTGGGATCAGATACCCAGGGGAGTGAATCACCCTGGCAATGTGGAATATGACTCCCGGGGAGGAATGTAGACCCGGCATCGTGGGACGGAGAACATCTTCTTGACCAAAAGGGGGATGTGAAAGGAAATGAAATAAGCTTCAGTGGCAGAGAGATTCCAAAACGAGCCGAGAGGTCACTCTGGTGGGCACTCTTACGCACACTTTAGACAACCCTTTTTAGGTTCTAAAGAATTGGGGTAGCTGGTGGTGGATACCTGAAACTATCAAACTACAACCCAGAACCCATGAATCTCGAAGACAGTTGTATAAAAATGTAGCTTATGAGGGGTGACAATGGGATTGGGAAAGCCATAAGGACCAAACTCCACTTTGTCTAGTTTATGGATGGATGTGTAGAAAAGTAGGGGAAGGAAACAAACAGACAAAGGTACCCAGTGTTCTTTTTTACTTCAATTGCTCTTTTTCACTCTAATTATTATTCTTGTTATTTTTGTGTGTGTGCTAATGAAGGTGTCAGGGATTGATTTAGGTGATGAATGTACAACTATGTAATGGTACTGTAAACAATCGAAAGTACAATTTGTTTTGTATGACTGCGTGGTATGTGAATATATCTCAATAAAATGATGATAAAAAAAAAAGCACAGCTGGACGTGGTTTGGTGGAATGCTTCTGATCCTGTTTACTGATCATGCTACTCAATTCCTTTAGGGCTTTATTTCATCTTCTGTAATTTGTGTTTTTAATTGTGAAGAGTGCTTAGTTGCAATTTGTCAGGGAAGTAAAAGTAATAATACTACGGGAATCTCAATGAGTTGGCAGTTCCTGAGAATAGAGTATTATTACTTGTTTTGCCATTGCTTTCAGGTAAATGAATAGTTTTAATGTTAAAAGGAACTTCTTTGGGGTTTCAGCTGAAAGGACTCTGATTGGTCAGAAACTGTATCAGCTGGTCACTCCAAACAAAGGCCATTTAAACCAGGGAATCAGGGAAGAGATGTGTGCTGAGATGGGGATAGGAAGAAACATTATTAGAGGAGCATTGTGAACATAATATGTCAGTTCAAGAGATCTTCATCTCCGTTCAGTGAGTACATGTGCATTCGTTGCTTAAGTGATATCAGGAGTTGCCAGCAGCACATATCAAGGAGGAATAGAATCCCAAGTTTAGACTTTACTATAAGTGTTGTACATCTTAAATTGCGTTATGTATATGGTTTAAGCTGTACTTTTATTATCTTTTTTTTTGACAACTAATTCAATTTATTTCTTAGTTTAAGTCTATTATTCATATTTGCCATTCCTTCTTGAATCTAATTTGATAACTTGTATTGTCTTAATATTCTGTCAATTTCGTCTCACTATCGAAATGTGTTTAGCCAGATTCTTTCCACTTTTGCAAAAGCTACTACGTCTTCGTACTGATCTTTGCTTGGCTCGCCCCTTCTTGAGTTTCAGGTCTCCGTTTAACCTTGGTTCCTTAGATGTCAGTGACTGATAGTGCGACTGGCTCACTCCGCTACGTGCGGGAAAATCCGGCAGTAATTTCCGCAAAGAGCCTAGAGAAACAGTGCAGCGTCCGGAGGCCATCCACCTAAACCAGAAGCGGGTTTTGTTAAAATTATGTTTCTCCAGGACCTCTAAACTGTGGGAACTTTTTTTTTCTTTTCGGTTTTTATAAAAGGGGTTTATTTGGTTACACAGTTACAGTCTTAGGCCATAAAGTGTCCAAGATAACACATCCACAATTGGGTACCTTCACTAGAGGAGGGCCAATGTCATCTGGAAAACCTCTGCAAGCTGGGAAAGCACATGACTGGTATCTCTTCCAAGTTCTGGTTTCAAAATGGCTTTCTCCCAGGATGTTCCTCTCTAGGCCACAGCTCTTCTTCAAAACAACACTCTCAATTGCTCTTGGGGCATCCTCTCTTAGCTTCTCCAGAGCAAGGGTCTGCTTCCAACAGCCATCTTCAAACTGTCTCTCTTTTTTTTAATCTTCATTTTATTGAGATATATTCACATACCACGCAGTCATACAGAACAAATCGAACTTTTGATTCTTTACAGTACCATTACATAGTTGTACATTCATCACCTAAATCTATCCCGGACACCTTCATCAGCACACACACAAAAATAACAAGAATAATAATTAGAGTGAAAAAGAGCAATTGAAGTAAAAAAGAACACTGGGTACCTTTGTCTGTTTGTTTTCTTCCCCTATTTTTCTACCCATCCATCCATAAACTAGACAAAGTGGGGTGTGGTCCTTACGGCTTTCCCAATCCCATTGTCACCCCTCATAAGCTACATTTTTCTACAACTGTCTTCAAGTTTCATGGGTTCTGGGTTGTAGTTTGATAGTTTCAGGTATCCACCACCAGCTACCCCAATTCTTTAGAACCTAAAAAGGGTTGTCTAAAGTGTGCGTAAGAGTGCCCACCAGAGGGACCTCTCGGCTCGTTTTGGAATCTCTCTGCCACTGAAGCTTATTTCATTTCCTTTCACATCCCCCTTTTGGTCAAGAAGATGTTCTCCATCCCACGATGCCAGGTCTACATTCCTCCCCGGGAGTCATATTCCACGTTGCCAGGGAGATTGACTCCCCTGGGTGTCTGATCCCACGTAGGGGGGAGGGCAGTGATTTTACCTTTCAAGTTGGCTTAGCCAGAGAGAGAGGGCCACATCTGAGCAACAAAGAGGCATTCAGGAGGAGGCTCTTAGGCACAACCATAGGGAGGCCTAGCCTCTCCTTTGCAGCAACCGTCTTCCCAAGGGTAAAACCTATGATAGAGGGCTCAACCCATCAAACCATCAGTCCCCTATGTCTGTGGTCATGTTAGCAACCATCAAGGTGGGGTAGGCCAATACCCCTGCATTCTCCACAGGCTCCTCAAGGAGGCACTACATCTTTTTTTTTTCCTTGTTTTTCTTTTTTTTTTTTTAACTTTCCCTTCTTTTTTAAATCAACTGTATGAAAAAAAAGTTAAAAAGAAAACAAACATACAATAAAAGAACATTTCAAAGAGACCATAACAAGGGAGTAAGAAAAAGACAACTAGCCTAAGATAACTGCTTAACTTCCAACACGTTCCTACTTTACCCCAAGAAAGTTACCTAATGTAGCAACATTTCTGTGAACTTGTTCCTACTATATCCATCACAAATTAACAGACCATAGTCATTCCTGCGCATCCCCAGAACGTTAAATAGCTTATCTGTTCTTCTTGGATTATTGTTCCCCCTTCCTTACTTGCTCTGTATTGCTAGTTCCCCTACATTCTACATTATAAACCATTTGTTTCACATTTTTCAAAGTTCACATTAGCGGTAGCATATAATATTTCTCTTTTTATGCCTGGCTTATTTCGCTCAGCATTATGTCTTCAAGGTTCATCCATGTTGTCATATGTTTCACGAGATCGTTCCTTCTTACTGCCATGTAGTATTCCATTGTGTGTATATACCACATTTTATTTATCCACTCATCTGTTGAAGGACATTTGGGTTGTTTCCGTCTCTTGGCAATTGTGAATAATGCTGCTATGAACATTGGCGTGCAGATATCTGTTCGTGTCACTGCTTTCCGATCTTCTGGGTATATACTGAGAAGTGCAATCGCTGGATCGAATGGTAACTCTATATCTAGTTTTCTAAGGAACTGCCAGACTGACTTCCAGAGTGGCTGAACCATTATACAGTCCCACCAACAATGAATAAGAGTTCCAATTTCTCCACATCCCCTCCAGCATTTGTAGTTTCCTGTTTGTTTAATGGCAGCCATTCTAACCGGTGTTAGATGGTATCTCATTGTGGTCTTAATTTGCATCTCTCTAATAGCTAGTGAAGCTGAACATTTTTTCATGTGTTTCTTGGCCATTTGTATTTCCTCTTCAGAGAACTGTCTTTTCCTATCTTTTGCCCATTTTATAATTGGGCTGTCTGTACTATTGTCATTGAGTTGTAGGATTTCTTTATATATGCAAGATATCAGTCTTTTGTCAGATACATGGTTTCCAAAAATTTTTTCCCATTGAGTTGGCTGCCTCTTTACCTTTTTGAGAAATTCCTTTGAGGTGCAGAAACTTCTAAGCTTGAGGAGTTCCCATTTATCTATTTTCTCTTTTGTTGCTTGTGCTTTGGGTGTAAAGTCTAGGAAGTGGCCGCCTAATACAAGGTCTTGAAGATGTTTTCTTCATTATCTTCTAGGAGCTTTATGGTACTTTCTTTTATATTCAGATCGTTGGTCCATTTTGAGTTAATTTCTGTGTAGGGGGTGAGGTAGGGGTCCTCTTTCATTCTTTTGGATATGGATATCCAACTCTCCCAGCCCCGTTTGTTGAAAAGACCATTATGACTCAGTTCAGTGACTTTGGGGGCCTTATCAAAGATCAGTCGGCCATAGATCTGAGGGTCTATCTCTGAATTCTCAATTTGATTCCATTGATCTATATGTCTATCTTTGTGCCAGTACCATGCTGTTTTGGCAACTGTGGCTTTATAATAAGCTTCAAAGTCAGGGAGTGTAAGTCCTCCCCCTTCGTTTTTCTTTTTTAGAGTGTCTTTAGCAATTCGAGGCATCTTCCCTTTCCAAATAAATTTGATAACTAGCTTTTCCAAGTCTGCAAAGTAGGTTGGTGGAATTTTTATTGGGATTGCACTGAATCTGTAGATGAGTTTGGGTAGAATTGACATCTTAATGACATTTAGTCTTCCTATCCAAGAACATGGAATATTTTTCCATCTTTAAGGTCCCCTTCTATTTCTTGTAGTAGAGTTATGTAGTTTTCTTTGTATAGGTCTTTTACATCTTTGGTTAAGTTTATTCCTAGGTACTTGATTTTTTTAGTTGCTATTGATAATGGTATCTTTTTCTTGAGTGTCTCTTCAGTTTGTTCATTTCTAGCATATAGAAACATTACTGACTTATGTGCATTAATCTTGTATCCCGCTACTTTGCTAAATATGTTTATTAGCTCTAGTAGCTGTATCGTCGATTTCTCAGGGTTTTCTAGATATAAGATCATATCATCTGCAAACAATGACAGTTTTACTTCTTCTTTTCCAATTTGGATGCCTTTTATTTCTTTGTCTTGCCAGATTGCCCTGGCTAGCACTTCCAGCACAATGTTGAATAACAGTGGTGACAGCGGGCATCCTTGTCTTGTTCCTGATCTTAGAGGGAGGGCTTTCAGTCTCTCACCATTGAGTACTATGCTGGCTGTGGGTTTTTCATATATGCTCTTTATCATGTTGAGAAAGTTTCCTTCAATTCCTACCTTTTGAAGTGTTTTTATCAAAAAGGGATGTTGGATTTTGTCAAATGCTTTTTCAGCATCTATTGAGATGATCAATTGATTTTTCCCTTTCGAGTTTTTAATGTGTTGTAATACATTGATTGTTTTTCTTATGTTGAACCATCCTTGCATGCCTGGAATGAACCCCACTTGGTCATGGTGTATGATTTTTTAATGTGTCTTTGGATTCGATTTGCAAGTATTTTGTTGAGGATTTTTGCATCTATATTCATTAGGGAGATTGGCCAGTAGTTTTCCTTTTTTTGTAGCCTCTTTCCCTGGTTTTGGTATTAGATTGATGTTAGCTTCATAAAATGAGTTAGGAAGTGTTCCATTTTCTTCAATGTTTTGAAAGAGTTTCAGTAAGATTGGTGTCAGTTCTTTCTGGAAAGTTTGGTAGAATTCCCCTGTGAAGCCATCTGGCCCTGGGCATTTATTTGTGGGAAGATCTTTGATGACTGATTGGATCTCTTTGCTTGTGATGGGTTGGTTGAGGTCTTCTATTTCTTCTTTGGTCAGTCTAGGTTGTTCATATGTTTCCATGAAATTGTCCATTTCTTCTACATTATCCAGTTTGTTGCCATACAGTTGTTCATAATATCCTCTTATAATTTTTTTAATTTCTTCAGGATCTGCAGTTATGTCAACTTTTTCATTCATTATTTCATTTATATGGGTCTTCTCTCGTTTTGATTTTGTCAGTCTAGCTAGGGGCTTGTCAATCTTGTTGATCTTCTCAAAGAACCAACTTTTGGTGATATTTATCCTCTCTATTGTTTTTTTTTATTCTCTATGTCATTTATTTCTGCTTTAATCCTTGCTATTTCTTTGATTCTACTTGGTTTAGGATTGGTTTGCTGTTCATTTTCTAGCTTCTTCAGTTGATCCATTAGTTCTTTGATTTTGGCTCTTTCTTCCTTTTTAATGTATGCGTTTAGTGCTATAAATTTCCCCCTTAGCACTGCTTTTGCTGCATCCCATAGGTTTTGGTATGTTGTGTTCTCATTTTCATTCGTCTCTATATATTTAGCAATTTCTCTTGCTATTTCTTCTTTAACCCACTGATTGTTTAGGACTGTGTTGTTTAACCTCCAGGTATTTGTGAATTTTCTAAGTCTCTGATGGTTATTGACTTCTAATTGTATTCCATTGTGGTCAGAGAATGTGCTTTGAATAATTTCAATCTTTTTAAATTTATTGAGGCTTGTTTTATGTCCCCGCATATGATCTATTCTGGAGAAAGTTCCATGAGCACTAGAAAACTATGTGTATCCTGGTGACTTGGGATGTAATGTCCTGTATATGTCTGTTAAATCTAATTCATTTATCAGATTGTTTAGGTTTTCAGTTTCCTTATTGGTCTTCTGTCTGGTTGATCTATCTATAGGAGAGAGTGATGTGTTGAAGTCTCCCACAATTATTGTGGAAACATCAATTGCTTCCTTTAGTTTTGCCAGTGTTTCTCTCATGTATTTTGTGGCACCTTGATTGGGTGCATAGACATTTATGATTGTTATTTCTTCTTGCTGAATTGCCCCTTTTATTAGTATGTAGTGGCCTTCTTTGTCTCTCAAAACATCCCTGCATTTGAAGTCTATTTTATCTGAGATTAATATTGCTACACCTGCTTTCTTTTGGCTGTAGCTTGCATGAAATATTTTTTTCCATCCTTTCACTTTCAGTTTCTTTGTGTCCCTGTGTCTAAGATGAGTCTCTTGCATGCAACATACTGATGGTTCATTTTTTTTGATCCATTCTGCGAATCTATATCTTTTAATTGGGGAGTTTAATCCATTTACATTCAACGTTATAACCGTGAAGGCATTTCTTGAATCAGCCATCTTATCCTTTGGTTTATGTTTGTCATATTTTTCCCCTCTGTCTTTTAATATCCTTTATTGTACCCATACCGAATCTCTTTAGTACTGAACCTTTCTCCAAGTCTCTCTGTCCTTTCTTTGTTTCTCTGTCTGTAAGGCTCCCTTTAGTATCTCCAGTAGGGCCGGACTCTTGTTAGCAAATTCTCCCAGCATTTGTTTGTCTGTGAAAAATTTAAGCTCTCCCTCAAATTTGAAGGAGAGCTTTGCTGGATAAAGTATTCTTGGCTGGAAATTTTTCTCACTCAGAATTTTAAATATATCGTGCCACTGCCTTCTCGCCTCCATGGTGGCTGCTGAGTAGTCACTACTTAGGCTTATGCTGTTTCCTTTGTATGTGGTGAATTGCTTTTCTCTTGCTGCTTTCAGAACTTGCTCCTTCTCTTCTGTGTTTGACAGTGTGATCAGTATATGTCTCGGAGTGGGTTTATTTGGATTTATTCTATTTGGAGTTCGCTGAGCATTTATGATTTGTGTATTTATGCTGTTTAGAAGATTTGGGAAGTTTCCCCAACAATTTCTTTGAATACTCTTCCTAGACCTTTACCCCTTTCTTCCCATTCTGGGACACCAATGAGTCTTATATTCAGACGTTTAATATTATCTATCATATCCCTGAGGTCCATTTCGATTTTTTCAATTTTTTTCCCCATTCTTTCTTTTATGCTTTCATTTTCCATTCTGTCATCTTCCAGGTCACTGATTCATTGTTCAACTTCCTCTAGTCTTGTACTATGAGTGTCCAGAATCTTTTTAATTTGGTCAACAGTTTCTTTAATTTCCATAAGATCATCTATTTTTTTATTTAGTCTTGCAATGTCTTCTTTATGCTCTTCTAGGGTCTTCTTGATTTCCTTCATATCCCGTACTATGGTCTCATTGTTCATCTTTAGTTCTTTGAGTAGCTGCTCTAGGTGCTGTGTCTCTTCTGGTCTTTTGATTTGGGTGCTTGGGCTTGGGTTATCCATATCGTCTGGTTTTTTCATATGCTTTATAATTTTCTGTTGTTTTTGGTGTCTTGGCATTTGCTGAACTTGATAGGGTTCTTTGAGGATTTGTAGACCAATTGAAGTCCTTATCTCTAATTTATCAGATCTACAGCTTCGTGGAGTACACTTTCTCTAACTAACCAGAAGGTGACGTCCACGAGCCACCTGTTCTCCACAAGCCAGTTCTCCCCTGCTTAGCCTTTTTGGTGAGTGGGGGAGTGAGTCTTGTGGGGTCCAACTGGTGTACCAAGCTTGCGTGTGTAGTTGGTGTTGCCTGCCGTGTATATGGGGCGTGTTTCTGGGCAGTCAGGGAGGGGGAGTTGCCCTAACAATCAAATCTCCCTGGTGATCCTAGAGTTTTAAAGCTGCTGCAATAGTCTAATCCTTCAGTTCAGTCCTGCCACAGTTTGTCTCTGCCACTGACCCACAAGTCCTTGGTATTGGCATATGGCTCCTGAGACTTGCAAGTGGGCCCCTCTTCCAGGCTGTGCACCCCGGGTCCTCTGTTGAGGGATGACTGTGCTATGTCACTGGTGAGTGCCGTCCCCCCAGGGCGGTTCTGGGCTGCTGGGCTGTGTAGGGAGGCTCCCAGTCTTTTGAAATGATGGCTGAATGGGGCTTTGTTAATTCACACTGCTCCACCTTCCCAACTCTGGGACAATCAGCTGGCTAATGTCCACGCCCAGTTTTGTGGTGTGTGCCTGTTATTTGAAGCGCTTCCGTCACACTGGGTTGTCTGGGGCAGCTCTGGGCTATGGGGCTGGCGATGGGCAGGAGTGTTTCCTGTCCACCAGGATGATGGCTGTGAGTGGACACCCCCCTTTTCTTGGGAAGTTGTGGTGTTTAGTGAATTTTCTCAGCCACTGGATTATTGCCTTTTGTCTCAGAGCTCTCTTAGTTCTGCTCTTGACTTGACCTGCCCAAATTGCAAGTCTTTGAAGCTTTCTGTATTGGGCTTCTTGGAGTAATTGTTTTAGAAAAAGAAAAAAGGATTAAAAAAAAGGGCCCTCCTCAGAGTTCTAATGGGTTATTGAAATGCTAAGAGACAAAGCAACCAGGGCCATTAAGGAAAGGTCCACAGGGCAGAGAGATCAGCTTTTCTTCGGGATTTGCATATGCGCCTCAGGGCCTGAGCTCTGCCCTTTCCCTTTCTGTGTTCACCAGAACTCCAAAAATCCTCTGCTTTTATTTTGGAGTTTTTCGTGTTGTTTTTTTTCTATGCCTGTCTCCTCTCTGCTGGGCTGGCTGCTCTCAGATTCTCTGGTGTCTGGTCTCAGTCTATCTATGTTTGGAGTTTGGATCAGTAGAATGAGTTTCCGATAAGGGCTGCCACTGCAGTTCTCCCTTCTCCTTCCCGGAGCTGACAGCCCCTCCTTCCACGGGACTGAGCCTGGCAGGGAGGGGTGCGGGTCCCCTGGCCGCAAAAACTTACAGATTTCGCTGATCTCAGCAGTTCCACGTTTTCATGAGTGTTGTATGAAGTATGCCCAAAGTCAGATTGCTCTGTGGTGTCCAGTCCACACAGTTCCTGGCTTTCTACCTACTTTCCTGGAGGAGTAACTAAAACATACAGCTCACCAGTCTGCCATCTTGCCCCGCCTCCCTTTTCCATGGTCAATGTCTCTTATATTTAGGTCTTTGATCCATTTTGAGTTAATTTTTGTATAAAGTGTGAGATAAGGGTCCTCTTTCATTCTTTTGGATATGGATATCCAGTTCTCCAAACACCATTTATTGAAGAGACTATTCTGTCCCAGTTGAGTAGACTTGGTAGCCTTATCAAATATCAATTGTCCATAGACGTGAGGGTCTACTTCTCAACCCCAATACAATTCCATTGGTTAGTATAGCTATCATTATGCCAGCACCATGCTGTTTGGACCACTGTAGTTTTGTAATATGTTTGAAGTCAGGAAGTGTAAGTCCTCCAAATTCATTCTTCTTTTTCAAGGTGTTTTTGGCTCTTCAGGTCCCCTTACTCTTCTAAATGAATTTGATAATTGTTTTTTCCATTTCTGCAAAGTAGGCTGTTGCAATTTTGATTGGTATTGCATTGAATCTGTAGATCAATTTGGGTAGAACTTGACATCTTAAGGACATTAAGTCATCCAATCCATGAATACAGAATGTCCTTCCATTAATTTAGGACTTCTTTGAACTCTTTTAGCAATGTTTTTCAGTTTTCTATTTACAAGTCCTTTACATCCTTGGTTAAATTTATTCCTAGGTACTTGATTGTTTTAGTTGCTATTGCAAAAGGAATGTTTTTCTTGATTTCCTCCTCAGGTTGCTCATTACTAGTGTATAAAAACACTACTGACTTGTGAGTGTTGATCTTGTATCCTGC
Source organism: Choloepus didactylus (assembly GCF_015220235.1). Lineage (NCBI taxonomy): Eukaryota > Metazoa > Chordata > Mammalia > Pilosa > Megalonychidae > Choloepus > Choloepus didactylus. Next base: position 40,090,283 of record NC_051335.1, on the reverse strand, counting down.
CACTTTGCTGAACTCATTTATTAGCTCTAGTAGCTTTGTTGTAGATATTGGGGGACTTTCTATATATAGGATCATGTCATCTGCAAATGGTGAAAGTTTTATTTCTTCCCTTTCAATGTGGATGTCTTTTATTTATTTTTCTTGTCTAATTGCTCTAACTAGAACTTCCAGCACAATGTTGAATAAGAACGGTGACAGTGGGCATCCTTGCCTTTTTCCTGATCTTAGAGGGAAAGCTTTTAGTCTTTCACCATTGAGTATGATGTGAGCTGTGGGTTTCTCACATACACCCTTTATCATGTTGGAGAAGTTTCCTTCTATTCCTGTCTTTTGAAGTGTTTTTATTAAGAAAGGATGCTGGATTTTGTCAAAGATCTTTCCTGTATCAATTGAGAAGATCATGTGGTTTTACCCCTAATATTTGTTAATGTGCTATATTTCACTGATTTTCTTGCATTGAACACCTTGTAAACCTGGGATGAAACCCACTTGATCATGGTATATAATTTTTTTAATGTGCTATTGGATCCTATTTGCAAATATTTTGTTGAGGATTTTTCATCTATATTCATTACAGAAATTGGTCTGTAATTTTCTTCTCTCAAAGTATCTTTTTTTAAAAAATACAATTTTATTGAGATATATTCACACACCATACAATCCATCAAATGTATACAATCAGTGGCTCACAGTATCATCATATAGTTGTGCATTGATTGCCACAATCAATTTTAGAACATTTTCCTTACTCCAAAATAAAGAAAAAAATAAAAAGAACACCTAAAACTTCCCATATCCCTTCCCCCCCATTATTTTTTGTCTTTTTTTTTTTTCATTACTCATCTGCCCATACACTGGATAAAGGGAGTGTCAGTCACAAGGTTTTCACAATCACATGGTCACACAATAAAAGCTATATACTTATACAATCATCATCAAGAATCTAGTCTATTAGATTACGGTTCAACAGATTCAGGTATTTCCTTCTAGCTATTCTAATACACTAGAAACTAAAAAGGAATATTTATATAATGCATAAGAATAACCTCCAGAATGATCTCCCAACTCTATTTGAAATCTCTTAGCCACTGAAACTTTATTTTGTTTCATTTCTTTTCCCCCTTTTGGTCAAGAAGGCATTTTTAATCCCACAATGCCAGGTCCAGGCTCATCCCTTGGAGTCATGTCCCATGTTGGAAGGGAGACTTACACCCCTGGGTGTCATGTCCTGTTTAGCAGGGAAGGTAGTGAGTTTATTTGCTGGTTGGCTGAGAGAGGCCACATCTGAGCAATAAAACGTTCTCTGGGTGTGACTCTTTGGCATACTTATAAGTAGGCTTGGCTTCTCTTTTGCAGGAATAACTTTCAATAGGGCAAGCCCTAAGATCAAGGGCTTGACTTATTAAATTAGGGGTACCTAATGCTTGTGAGAATATCAGGAATTCCTCAGGTGAGGATGTTTAATAGTTCCACATTTTCCCCCAGTCCCTCAAGGAGACTTTGCAAATACTTTTTTATTTTCTGCCCCAAATACTCTGGGATGTATCAGGGTATTACATTAACCTGTACAGAATAATAAGATCTCATTACCTATTCTAGGTTCTATATAATTATGTTGTTTAAATAAACTGACCAGACAGGTTAAATTAGATAGTGTACTACAGAGAATATAAATTTTGTACCAAATAACCATCTCTTAAATAGCAGTTAAAACTCAGGAATAGATGTGACTGCTGTGAGAGCTTACAATCTAGAAACGTATACAATATGTCTTATTGAACATTCTGTACTACTGCATCATGGATTGCTCAGTCTCTGCTCATGTTCTGTCCCCTGATAACCTATGCTTTTGAATTCAATTCTCAGCATTTACTTATTATAGTTAGTTTATATTGGTGATGCCTTACAATATCTGTTGTTTTGTTTCTGGCTTATTTCACTCAACATACTGTCCTCAAGCTTCATTCACTTAGATGCATGCATCACAACTTCATTCCTTCTTGCAACCACTCAATATTCTATTGTATGTATACACCACAGTTTACCTTTCCTTTCACCTGTCAATGTACCCTTAGGCCACCTCCATCCCTTGCAAATCATGAATACTGCCCACATAAACACCAGTGTGCATATGCCTATTCATGTCCCTTCTTTAAGTTCTTCCAAATATACACCAAATAACAGGGTTGCAAGATCATATGGGAAACCTATACTTAGCCTCCTCTGGAACCACTACACTGCCCTCCAGAGGGGCTGCTCCATTCTACTTCCCTACCAACAGTGAATAGGTATATGTCTCCCTCAACATCTTCTCTAGCACTTGTATCTTTCTGTTTATTTTTTAAACAGTTTTATTCACACACTATACAATCCATCCTGTGTGACTAATCAATAGCTCCTGGTATAATCACATAGTTATGCATTCACCACCACAATCTATTTAAGAACATTCCCAGTTATTTCTGCACTGTGGATCTTGGGCCTTCCACCCATTCCAGACTGGTGTACGATGTGTATCTGTTCATGGAAATCCCCCAAACCATTGTTCCAGGCAGTTCCTGGCTATTTGCTAGCTGTCCTAGAGGACAAACAAAATCCACTCCTCCCTATGCTGCCATCTTGCCCCACCTCCAGTTTCTGCATAATATCCTTTTATCTCTTTAGCCATATTTTCCTTCATTTCCTTGAATTGATTTAGGAGATTTATTTGAGTATCTTTTATTCATTGTTCCAAATTATGTGTCTCCTCCTAACTTTAAATTTGTTCCTTTGACTGGGCCATATCTTCCTGTTTTTTAGTATGTCTTGTAATTTCTTGCTGATGTCTAGGCATCAGATTATCTTAATGAGTTTATGCTGAAGGTCAGCCTCTCTCTCTTACCTAGGTTTTTATTTTTGATTGGCTTTGTGTTAAGGCTCTTCTTTGATCCTTGGTTCAACTTATTCTAGACCTTTGAATTGCCTATGTTTGACTGATCAGATTTTTCCTGCTCTTCTTTATCTGATTCTTGCCCTGGGTATGTGGTAGAATTTTTAAGATTGCACTATTTCTGCACTATTTCTGCAATTGTTTCCTCAGGTGGGGATGTTCCTTTCCTCTGATCCTTCTCCTGGAATCTTGATCTGTTCTGTTTGTTTTTCTTTTGCCTCTCTCTATATTTTTTTTACTCTGCTTTCATTGGATCTAGCTGATTTTGCCTACAAGGCAAAGTCTGGGAGGTGGGTCACCCCAGAGAGGACTTTCCAAGTCAATATTTCCCAGCCAAAACAGGGCCAGGGATCCACAAAGGTGGCACAGACCCATTCCAAAGAGCTCTGAGGAGAGGGTCAGGAAAGACACCAAAATCCTTTTGACAGCTCCCCAAAGTGGCACTTTCCTTGCTTGCCCAGAAGATGGTGATCTTCTGCAAACTTTTCCCCACAGCCCTATGTTCACCATGCTTCTTTGACTCTCCACTGCCTTTGCCTCTGTCAGGGATGGGGTTGAAACAGTGGCACAGGTGGGCTGAAAGGGCCAAGACCCTGTGATGTAAACTCACCAATACAAAATTGTGATCAATACTCGGCCAACCCCACCCCTAACCCTGCTGCATTCTTGGGGAAGAGGGCTTCCACATCCCTGTCCATCTACAGGAGCTACCTAGGTACCTGGGCTTTATGTGGCTAGCTTGAAGAGTGGGGGATGGGCACTGGCAGTTGCCACTGAGTGATTTACTCACAGTTGTTTTTTTTTTCACCACAGTATCTCAGCCTCTTTATCCTCCTCTTCCCTGGATGCTGTACAATGCTCCCCTGGCTTCTATAGCCTCAGAACAGTTGTTTCAGTCAGTTTCTGTCCATCCCTTAGCTGTCTTTGGAGGAAGAGTGAGCACTGAAGCCCCCTACTCTGCCATTTTCCCCAGAAGTTGATCTTTTCCTTGCTTTTTGAGGGCATAAAGTTGAACATAGTTTCAACATTTCACATAGACTATACAGTGTGCCTTCAGATACACTTGTATGTAAGTTCTTGAAGCACAGGATGTATACACACATATTTGTGTATATATATATAGCCACATGTCAAGTGACTGAGAGATTAACTGGTTGAGTTGACATCAGGAAAGGCTGTGTAGAGAAACAGAAAGGATGGCAGACTGATAACAGTATGGTTGGGTTATTGCCTGACAGCCCTTTGTCTTAATAAACATTTAGATTCTGATACTCAGTGGCTGGCTATACCAGTTTTGTTCATCCCCTTAAATGCAAGTCTGATTGGCTAAAATAATAATCACCAAGTATTTCATCCTGAAAGAGGAGAGCAGAAAAAAAGAGAAGGGTCATTTGTTGAATTCTTACTGTGAGTCAGACACTGCACTAGAGACTTTATATTTATTATCTCATTTAATTCTCACAGCAACCTTGGGCTAAAACAAACAATAATAATAACTAATACTTAATGAGTGCTTACTATGTGCCAGGCTCTGTGCCAAGTGCTTCAAATGTATTAGCTCATTTAATGCTCACAATAACCTTATCAAATATATATTATTATTACTCTATTTACAGATGAGGAGATTGAGGCTCACAGAGGTTAAGTGACTTGCTCAAGAGTACAAATCCAGTAAGTGGTGAATCCGTTTTCTTACTGCATCACTAGGTCTTATGACTCCAAAGCCCAAGCTTATTACATAGTTTTATGCTTCTTGTTTTCCAAGACCAGAAATTTCACCTGAAGTTAGGTGCAAAATATTCTCGGATAAGGCCATGTTGAATATTACAAATAGGTGAAATCCTGTGCCACACAATTCTTGACATGTTTTGAGAAAAGGGGCCTGTATTAGCCCTAAGGAGTACAAAATGAGAAAACACTTCAATCGTGCTTATTATGATCCAGGCCTCTTTTATAATTCTTTACATATATGACCTCCTTTATTCTTCTTATTAACCATATGAGGCAATTATTTTCATTATCCTATTTTACAGATGAGAAAACTAAGGTACAGAGAGGTTAAGTACCTTGCCTAAGGGCACTCAGTAAGTGGCACAGGCTCCAGATTCCATGCTCTTAGCCAATATGCCATTTTCAAGCCAGAGAAATATTTGCAAGAGACTGAGATAGGAGCTCCAGAGGGCATATAAATTTGTACTTCTTTGGTTTTCTCCACAGTGCCACATACAGTGCCTTGTACACAGAAAGGGATCAATAGAGAGTTATATTGGTTGATTTTTCTGTGGACGTAAACAACCATCATCAGCTTGAGCTCTATGTTGAGAGACAGCTAGGATTTAGTTTGGAAATAGGGGGAAAGCAAGAGGGTAAAACAAAGAAAAAAAAGTGTGGAATGTTCCAGTTAGCTCCTTTATACTTCAAATACTGATATCAAAACCAGTCATAGCATAACCCAACAAATTTTACTGAGTGGCCACTATATTTAAGGTATGAATAATGACCAAAGATAGAATATCCAGATTATAAACTTGGTTTATTTACTCAGATGTTGATAATGCACTGCTGTGAAATATCATTAGGTAAGTAAGATGACACCAGGCTAAAAGTCAAATCAAACCAAACAAAAACACCACCACACCACTTTAGTTGAGTCATTAGTGTGGGCAGGTAGAGTGGCTAGGTGTTATTTAGCCTTCTCTTCCCTTATGGTTTACTGAAGGCATTTTTTTCTAGTTTTTCCAGACCTGGGTGGAACTGACAACATAAGCCCCAAAGTAGGCAGCTACCAACAAATACCATGGTTGCTGGGAGATTTAGGAGCAAGTAACTAACAATCCCAGGTCAGCCCCAGATGCTGGCAATGCTAATTAGTGGGATGCCCAAAAAGCCATAGAATCCCACTCTAGTGACAGGTTATCCACCTGTTGGTGAAATGCACCATTTGAACATCACCAACATGAAAGGGAGACGTCATCACAATACTGGTTACTTCTCCTGAGGTATTTACTTTGAAGGGGGCATGAGGGAGCCTTTTGAGGTGCTGGATCTGAATGATGGTTAAATCATTGTAGATGAATGTGGTTAGCTATTCACCTTAGACCTATTACACTCTATTATGTATAAGCTAAACCTCAACTTAAAAAGTAGGACCCCAGATACCTCATATCTGGCTGCTATCTTTTCTAAATGGCTCTTTCCATGCAGGGGTGGTATCCCTGAGGACTTAGCCATGGATGCTCTCCTTCCATTTCCTTCAACATGGCAATGGGAACTTCTATGTTACAGCACCATAGATATTTGTTTACACTCAATCTTCAATATTTGTTTGGTAAAGCTCAAAAGAGCCTGTCCTAATAGCTACTTCAAAAACAAGCAAGTAACCCAAGCTCACCAAAATGAATTAAAGTGGCATTGGTGGAACTCTGTAGACCCATATGGGGAGGAAATGTTGATTCATGCTTGAAACACAATTATAGACATAATCATGATAAATATGGACACAAGAGATCAGCCCATCAAGTACTTAGAGAATATGCACAAACCATTAGTTCTTCTGAGACAATGCTGCCCCTGTTTATTGGTGAAGTAAAGAGTCTTCCCTAGCTCTCCTACTAGGATGCCCTGCTTTTGCCATCCTCTCCTAAGTAGCTGGAAATACCAGCTCTGGATTAGCCAACAAAAGAAGGGGTGTCATATACAGGGGAATTCTTAAGAGGCAGCCATTATTTAGGAATGCAGGGAGTGTGCTAGGGTTGGAGAGGGGAGGAAACCTTATTTTCTTTTATTAGCATATTAGCATAGCTTAGTTTATCAGATTAGCTAGGTGTCAATTAAGTATTCTTAGCATGTCTACTGGTGCCCAGCCCTGCAAAAGGCACAGAGGGCCTAAGGGTCTTCAAATCCCTTGGTGAAGGTTAGTGGCATGAGGGGAGAGAGTTGAGGGTGAGGGTGCTGGGAAAAAATCAGCCCTAATATTTTATCACTGACATTGTCCAGAATTACCATTGCATGGTAACAACAAAGAGGAATGGAATTTTTGTCAGTTTCATTATTCTTTTTTAATTCTTTACATCCCCTTACTGCCTGCACTGCATCTGAACAGCTCTCACCACCCTGATCTTGGTACAATGGTGAAGAAGAGTGCTGAAAAAGTGAGGGTGGGGTGGGGGGAGAGGTTAAAAGTCTTCAGATCCGTGTTTAGAAAAGCATCAAGGCAGCACTTTAAGAAAAATAAACAGAAGTGCTGTTTATTTGCCTGTAAAATGCACTCAGCCATTAGAAGCTTCCAGGCCTCCACTCAAAGCCATAAGTGAGTGGTATATGACCAGTACTCTTAAGGAATCACATTGGTCTCTACCAAGGAAGGTATTTGTTTTGTTTTGTTTTGTTTTGTTTTGTTTTGTTTTTAGGTAAGCAGAGATTCTTCTTAATAGTAAATGCTAAAATGTGTATTCCTAAAGTGTGAATGTTCTTAGACCAGCCTGGGTCTTTGCCCCGGTGCTTACTACTGTCAGTTGTTTCATGTCTGCTTCTCTCAGTTATCTCACAACGTGTGATCCCCTGGATGGCTTTTCTAAATGACTTGATGTTGCAATTCTTAAAATGTCACAGTCTTAAAAACAGTAACACTAATTCCTCCTATTGGTAAACCTCTCTATTCTTTGCAAAGTATTTTGGAGACTTTTTTTGGCTTTTATAAAAGGGGATTTATTAAGTTACAAGGTTACAGTTCTAAGTGTCCAAACTAAGGCATCAACAAGATAATACCTTCTCTGAAGAATGGCCAATGGCATTCAGAACACCTCTGTCAGCTGGGAAGGCACCTGGCTGGCATCTGCTGGTCCTTTGCTCCCACGTTGTGTTTCAAAATGGCTTTCTCCAAAATATCTCTGGGCTTTTGCCTTAGCTCCTATCACTTGGCTCCAAAGCATCATTGCTTTTTTCTCCTAGGGCATTTCTCTCTAAGTATCTGGGGGTCTTCTTGTAGATTCCCTGGGGCAAACTCTGGACTTCATCTCTTAGCTTAGCATCTCCAAATGTTTGGAGACCGTTTGAACCTCACAACCCTGTGAGGAAAATGGAGCTGCTACATGTACCTCCTGCAATGACCACGGCCCACCTCAGTGGCTCTAGAAAGATTGTAGCCCTGCTTATTCTAGAGGCAGAATCACCTTCATTGGCACCAATAGTTTTGCCCCGATCTTGGTTCTGTTAACCATTCTTTTTAACACAGAAAGCCTAATCCTGAAGTTCTTCCTAAGGCAAGTATCCCTAAAAGGTCACTCAGGGACCTGAGATACTGGTATATTAAAAACCAAAGTGTTATACAATGAAATCTTAATCAGCCACAAAAAGAAATGAAGTTCTGATACATGTGACAACATGGATGAAACTTGTAGACATCATGTTGAGTGAAATAAGCCAGACACAAAAGGACAAATATTGTATGATTTGGTTTATATGAAATACAAAAATAAGCAATAGCTAAGAGACGGAAAGTAGAACGCAGATTACCAGGGGCAGGGGTTAGGAAGAATGGGAAGTTATTGCTTAACAGCTACAGAGTTTCTCCTTGAGGTGATGAAAAAGTTTTGGTAACGAATGGTGGTGAAGGGAGCACAACATTGTGAATGTAATTAATATCACTGAATTGTACATGTAAGGATGGTTAAAATGGCAAATTTTATGTTACATATATTTTACCACAATAAAATTAAAGCAAACTAAACAAGCTGTAGTGAGAATTTAGCTTGGGCACATTGTTTCCCTTATCTGGAAAATGAACACCATAATCAAATCAGCCTTACAGGAAGATTGTAATGGCTACTGGGAAGACATAGATAACATATTTCTGTTCTTGGGCTCTGGAGACATCAGATATTCTTTTCATGTTGGTCAAGAGATATTCATCATGACAGACCACTGAAGAAACCTGCACAGGAACTCTCCAGGGCCAGGGCACACAGACAGGCAGGGCAGTCATGTGAGCCAACTGTTGTCATCAGCTTTCCTTTAGGGTGGATGAGGAAGGAACACTGTTGGAAGCATACCACTAAGCTCAAAGAGGAAAACTGGCAAATGGTGGATTCTCCCACATTGTGATCTCTCCCTGAAATGTGATCTCTCTCTCTCTTCTCTCCTGCTACAGTAATCCAGTACAACAGTGATCTGGTACAGAAATACCACCCTTGTTTCTGGATCGATGGGCAGTATCTCTGCTGCTCTCAGACAGCCAAAAATGCTATGGGCTGCCAAATTTTGGAGAACAGGAATGGAATTAAAAAATCTAAGTAGTATAATTTCTTCCTCCTTCAACTCTATTTCCATCACTCTCTCAAGGGTCTATCAAACCCAGGGACACTACACAAGGTTGTATATTTTGGCCCCTGAACAAAGGGGCCTGGGAGACAGGTCTGTTGGGGGCTGAAACCCAACTGGTGCTCTGCTCTCCAAGTTTTGTGCCCTGGCATGGGGCCAAGACCACCCAGACTTTTTTCTAACTTGCCTAAAGTTATGTAGGTATAAGAGAAAAGTCCCTATCAAACCTGTTGCTGAGCCCTTCCCTAAAATACATTCCATATCACCACTGGCTTCTTGTTTTTCAGGCTTAAAACCTGGGAGTTCTTACCGAAAAACCAAAAAGCCTCTTCCCCCAACTCCTGAGGCGGACCAGGTATACAGGGAAATTGGGTGCTACTACCACTTAGATAGACATTTGCAGTCACACCCTGGAAATACACCAGTCTTAGAATTCCTCTAGGACTTGGTAATGTTAATTAGTATTCTTGCTGAGACAGGGGATTTGTCCTACTAATCAGGACTTCCTCTTCATTGGAGAGGTAGAGGGCTATTAGGTAGCTCTTGGCAACAATTTAAGCCAATCACCTGTTTGAAACACCATAACAAAGCTTGGCATTTTCCTTATTTTATTATGAAAATTTTCAAACATACAGAAAGTTGAAAGAAATTAACAGTAAACATCCAGATTATCCCAGTAACATTTTACTTTAAAACTTGATTTTTGGTTTACTTTTTGAGGTCTAAAAAACCCTTTCTCACCTATCGTAAGTAAGCAGGGCAAGTATCATGCTAATTTTACAGATAAGGAAACCAAGGTTCAGATCCACTTACCAGGTCAGTGTCAAGCACATTTCCTGACCTTGGATGTATATGGCATTTGCCCTGGAAGCTTAAAAATGCTGATGTCTGGGTCCCACTCACAGAGATTTTTATGTAAGTGGTCTGGGAGACTGCCAGGGAGTCAGGCTTTAAAAAAGTCCCTAGGTGATTTTAATGTGCACTAGGTAAATTGAGAATGTCTGTGTAGGTGTTTAAAAAATGGTTGTTGAATGCTAAAGAAAACCTTTTATTTTGCCTGATTTCAGTTAGAATGGTATTTCTGGTAATCCAGAGAACCGGAGGGAGAGATGAGAATACTTTATATCTAACCAAACCCTCTCCTTTTTCTCCTAGCTACACAGATCTTGAAAAAGCCATTGCCCCCTGAGCCAACAGCAGCCCCTGTCTCCTCAAGTGAGCTGAAAAAGGTTGTGGCCCTTTACGATTATATGCCAATGAATGTGAATGACCTACAGCTGCAGAAGGGTGAAGAGTATTTTATCCTGGAGGAGAGCAACTTACCATGGTGGAGGGCACGGGATAAAAATGGGTGAGTGTGTGCAAGCCATTTCTGAGCCTTGTGCCCACCCACCCCACACATGTGCAAAATCCTGCAGTGTAATTCTCCTACTCAGTGTCCTGATCAGAAATCATTCTTTCTAGGCAAAGTGAATGTGGCCTCCCATCAAGTTCTTGCTAGTGTGTCATGCTACACATGATCTCTGCCACCACTCTGAGCCTGTAGGGTCTGGCACATATGTTGTTGTGCACAACATCAATGCCACAAGTGCAGAAGCGACACACTTTGCTTGCCTAACCTTGCACCAAAGACATGATCCTGTTTGAGGGGGGGATACAATATGTATAGCTTAGTTCTGAGCCCAGGGTTATAGGTATATGAATCTGTCTCTCTCCAAGGATGGGGAGATGCTGTATGATCTATTGCATTGTCTCATCTACAGGCAGGAAGGATACATCCCTAATAACTATGTCACAAAGCAGAAGACTCCATGGAAATGTATGAGTGAGTATGCTGTACTCCCAGCACACAGTCTTCCAGGAGGACCAAAATATCGTGTATATCTTTTTATACTTTCAACAAAATTTTAATTTCAAGATATAAATTAAAACCAGTGACAACCGGGTCAGTTGATGCCACCACCCCTAATTAGTGCCAATTTCTTACCCTCACCTCAAACCCACTCTGCTTAAGGGAGCTAGTGAGGCCACTGCCTCTCCTCCCCCAATTCAGAAGAATCAAACCACAAGAGGGAGTTGACTGTCTGATAGGAAACATTTGAAAGGGTAAAAATATCAAACATCTAGCATTGCCCTTTTCTCCTTAATCATGAAAGTAGGCTGTCCTTGAGTGCCCCAGTTCCTATTCACTTCCCTGCTGTCTGTCTTCACCCTCTACTTTCTATATCCATGAATCTTTAGTGCTAATCTGCATTTTGTAAAGGCACACAGTGTGCTCTGCATATATGACAGACCTTCAATAAATGGGGTTTAAATGACTTGACTGAGCCACTGGCATGGACAGCACTAGAGGGTGCTATATTTTCCCAGCTGCTTACCACAAGCCCTAGGAGTCCCTCAAACACTCTCCCTTTACAGGTGGTATTCCAAGCACATGACTCGGAGTCAAGCTGAGCAACTGCTAAAGCAAGAGGTAAGTACAGGACCCACCATAAGCCAAATGTGAGGACAAACAGTATTCTCCTTGCACAGCCAATAAGCAAGGATCTTGAACTGAGGACCTGCTGCTGCCCACCATCTCCAGGCAAGGTGATATCAACACTGCCATCCTATGGGGTCCCAATAACACTTTTCAGTACCAAAAGCAATGAGGCTGCAGCTCAAGCATGGAACTCTGCAGTGAAAGCAGGGGTGGTTCTAGTTTCTCTCAGGTTTGGACAGGTGGCAAACAGGTATGAGGACCCCCTCCACCTACCTTCACTGTTTTTTCACTGTTTCAGGGGAAAGAAGGAGGTTTCATTGTCAGAGATTCCAGCAAAGCTGGAAAATATACTGTGTCTGTGTTTGCTAAATCTACAGGGTGAGTGCTACTTCTCCAAGACCCTAGGGACCAAGGAAAAGGATGTCCTCCCAGTAGCTCCTTAATAGTGTGCCTCTCCCCACTTCCTCTGTCCCTTCAACTCAAAATTCATCCCATTTCACTTCTTGGGTTCAACTGACCCTAGTTCCAAGGTTGCAGACTGAACATCCACTTCTTCAGGGACCCTCAAGGAGTGATACGTCATTATGTTGTGTGTTCCATGCCTCAGAGCCAGTATTACTTGGCTGAGAAGCACCTTTTCAGCACCATCCCTGAGCTCATTAACTACCATCAACATAACTCTGCAGGTGAGTACTAGGGTCACTGAGAAGCAGAGTGTTACAAACACCTGGAGAAGCAATTGAGGATGAGGCGATCAGTGGAAGAATAAGCCTCACAGGGCAGTGTGAATTAGCTGGATAGAGGTCAAGTAAAGAGATGGTCAAAGGTAGACTTTACACCAGATGGACTTCTTATCTGGTGATTGATCAGTTGACTTAAATGCTGGTGATTAATGAATCAGCAAGTATTCATTGAATTCCTACTGTGTGCTCACCAATTTCCTTGGTACTCCAAAAGAGCACAGGATAATTATGAGTCAAGGTTCTTGCCCTCAAAGAACACACAGGTTAGAAAAAAACATCTGAAGAGTTTCTAAGTATAGAAATTCAAAAAGCTGAGATACTAGTGAGGGCAAGAATACATGGGAAAGCTTAACTGAGAAGGTAGGATTTGAGGTAAGGCTGCATTGGGAGGTGGAGTATTTTTAGTTGGAGGGGGAGTGTTTCAAGTAGCATTTTCTTTTTTATCAACCCTGAGAATTCTTGTGAGATGAAAAACTTTTAGAAGAATGTGGGTTCATGGAGATTTCCTGGGATTCAAAATGTACTGGAAAGATGCACATAGGGACTGTGAGGCTTTAAGTGAGGATGTATGACGCCTCACCCCCACACTCCACCAACATCTTGATCCTCTCTGCACATTTCAGGACTCATATCCAGGCTCAAATATCCAGTGTCTCAACAAAACAAGAATGCGCCTTCCACGGCAGGCCTGGGCTACGGTAACTGTTTATTTCTCAAGGATCTGGTGGGCTGGACAGTTGTAAGGATCACCTTTGGCAAACCCAATTAGACCTTGCCTCCGTGAGTGTGTGTCCTTGCAGTACTGTTCTGCACCAGCTACCTCAAGGAAGGTCAAAACAGAGATAAGCAAAGATGTTTAATGGTTTATCTCCTTCTAGTGGCTCCTACTGAGACTGCAAAAATGTAGGCTTATAAAGTGATTTGGAGATGTTGCCTAGTCCATGTTTCCTGTCTTATGACTTCTACCTAAAATTTCCAGATTCCTCCAACTAGTAACCTATCCAACCTGTCTGTGAGGCTTACCCATGAGCAAAGATTTATTAGTTTTCCTGAGAAGTTCCTTTTTTACAAGTGCCCTATTCCTACCCCCAGTAGGGATTCTTATCTATTTTAGTAATTATACATACATGACAAAAAAGATTCACACCAAGGTTTTGTTGTTATAGGATCATGGGAGATTGATCCAAAGGACCTGACATTCTTGAAGGAGCTGGGGACTGGACAATTTGGAGTAGTGAAGTATGGGAAATGGAGAGGCCAGTATGATGTGGCCATCAAAATGATCAGAGAAGGCTCCATGTCTGAGGATGAGTTCATTGAAGAAGCTAAAGTCATGATGTGAGTGAGAACCCAAACTCAACTCTCAATCCAGTTGCTGGAGTCTAGGAATTACCAGGACAACTCACTGTGGTTTAAGGTGACTTACAGTGAGAAAGTTTGGGGACCAGGGTCTGAGGTCAACCTTTGTTTTGCGGGAGTCCTAACTTCTAAGGTAATCATTTCTCTGCCTTAGATATTAGTTGAGAATTGTGTTTATCATGGGTGTGTACCATTTCCTTAGCATTTGGGATAGAGTAGAAAATGAGACTGTCAAAAGAAAGACTGATTCTAATTTAGTCTTAGTGTTCATTCAGCCCTGGACTGTTTTCCTGCTCTATTGATGGACTCCAAATCCCTGCTTACATTCACGGTTAAGCACTTGGGGTTCGAAGTGGGAAGGAGGGAAGTTATTTTGCTATTATGGTCCCTAATCTGGTGCTCTACTCCTAGGTCAATCCCTTTCCTCCCCAGCACCTTTATGAGTAGTATATAAAGTCAGAAGAAGAGGACTGGTTCGTTGCCTCTCTCCTGTAGGAATCTTTCCCATGAGAAGCTGGTGCAGTTGTATGGCGTATGTACCAAACAGTGCCCCATCTTCATCATCACTGAGTACATGGCCAATGGCTGCCTCCTGAACTACCTGAGGGAGATGCGCCACCGCTTCCAGACTCAGCAGCTACTGGAGATGTGCAAGGATGTCTGTGAAGCCATGGAATACCTGGAATCAAAGCAGTTCCTTCACCTCAGCCAAGGGCTGAGGGTGTGGAAGCAGCAGTAAAAGATATATCATATACTGATGGGGAGGGTTACAGGTGCCATTATTTAAGTTTTATCTAGAAAGTACTAAAAGTAAGTTTGCCTCTGTCCCAGTGGGTGCATTTGGTCCATTTGTTTGTGTGTATGTGTGTGTGTGTGTGTGTGTGTGTGTGTGTGTGTGTGTGTGTGTTTAAATAATTATGTATTGGAAAACACTTAAAAAGAGATATTTCACATTTAAAAAATGGAACGTCCAACTTTTCTTGAAAATCTGGACCATCTTGTAACACTGGGCCTATCTCCTCACAGGCTATGCTAACAGTCAACTGAACTTGAGGAGCCTCCTTTAGACCAGGAGTGTGCTCCCCAGTTTCCTGCAATCTCCACCCACCCCACTTAACTCTTTTGCTTTGGCTGCCTGGCCCCTAGAGGCATCTGAGTTTGTGCCCTTATTTGTTTCAGGCAGTTCAAGGCTCAAATTGCCCCTTGTTCCACTGGCAGAAAAGCAGGGAGGGAAAAAAGCTTCTCTTCCTTTTCCCCCTAATTAGCTCAGCACTCATTGAAGGAATTGGAGTCACAGAATTGCCCATGTGAATGAACTCATTCTGCATGTCCTCCCTGCTTTACTTATGACTAGAGAGCAGATTGCTTTACATGTGGCAAAAATGCATCAAAACTTCCTAGTGGCATCAGCTGACTCCTATTAGGTGGCAGAATGTCTGTAGTTGAAAGAGATGAGGCTTCCCTGGCTTCATTCTGCTGGTGGGCAGAAGCTTTGTGCCTTTAATCTGTATGCCAGGGACAGAGTCTCACTTGGATCTATTGCACTACAGGCTGCTCGAAACTGTTTGGTAAACGATCAAGGAGTTGTTAAAGTATCTAACTTCGGCCTGTCCAGGTGAGTATGCCTATTTCATCTTTCCCTTTAAATGTAAAAGTAGCACAGTACAAACATGAGCAGGCATTATAGTTTTTATTCTGTCCTTTTCTTTTTTTCTCTCATTTTTGTGTGTTCCACCATCTCTTGATCCCTCTTCTTCCTCTGAATTATTTAATTCACTTCCCTCATCTTTTCATTTTATTGTTATAACCCTCTCCTTTCTCCCTTTATCTTTGCCCGATGTCTTTTTGGCTATCTTCCCAATACCTTGCCTTGATCTGTTAATCCTGTTGACCTTACCCATCCACTCTTCTTTCCTACTTAGTCTAATTTCCACCGGCAACTGCAGAATACAAGGAAGGGAAGTAGAAGAGCAGAGAAAGGAAAGGAGGGTGGGAAAAAGAGGAAGGGAGCAACTGTTAGATCTTATTTGGCTCCATTCTTCCTATAGCCATTTTGTCAACCAGGAAAGCTAAATTAGGTATGAAAAACAGGAAAATTTAAAAAAAATTATGAAAGACACTGGTTGGGTAGCAGAGCCTTTTGAGAAAGCTTGTAAACATGTGTTTGGGCAGCTTTTGCGACTATGCCAAGAAAATTTAAGCAAATATCAAGCTCACCAAACCCAAACTATAAAAAGTCTTGAATCCCTTGCAGATATGTCCTGGATGATGAATACACAAGCTCAGTAGGCTCCAAATTTCCAGTTCGGTGGTCTCCACCAGAAGTCCTTATGTATAGCAAGTTCAGCAGCAAATCTGACATTTGGACTTTTGATGAGTGGATAAGATTCTACAGATTACACAGCTCAAAGGAAGAGGAATGCAATGGGAAAATGCACAGTTTGCAGCCTGTGCAGAGAGACTTATTTGTTCCCGCTCTCATTCATTGAATCCTTAGGGAATGCCTATGAAATGTCAGGTACTGCAAGGTTTGCTGGGGATAAAGACAGTAAACTAGATATGGTCCCTGCCTTCTTAGAATTTACAATATATTGAAGGAAAGAAACAATTCATTCACTATTGGACATTTCTGAATGCTGATCATGCAGCAGAGACTGCCAGACCCTACAACTACAAAGACACATAAAATGCTGTCCCTCCTCTAGATGAGCTGATAGTATAGTGCAGCCCTTATCACAATCCAGTGCAGTCAGAACTAAAGCAGACATTTGTACAAAGTGCAAAAAAGCCCAGAGGTTGTGACAGCTGATTCTGATCTTTGAGACTGTTCTAGAAGGACTAGGGCCCCTATTACCCAAAAGACTGAAAAACAACTAAGTACATTTTTCCCCCTTTCTAGGGGTTTTGATGTGGGAAATTTACTCTCTGGGGAAGATGCCATATGAGAGATTTACTAACAGTGAGACTGCTGAACACATTGCCCAAGGCCTACGTCTCTACAGGCCTCATCTGGCTTCAGAGAGAGTATATACCATTATGTACAGCTGCTGGCATGAGGTAAGGGTTTTATTGCAACCTCTTCAATCATTTCCTTGAATCTACTTTCCCATGTAACCTTCCTAGCACCCAACCTCCTCTCTCCATAGCTGCAGGCCAGCTGGGCAAACTGATAGCTGCGCACATTGCCTTACTCCAGACTGCACCCCACATCCTCTGATAGCCCCAGGCTTTCCCAGGCTCACCCCAAGCCTCACTATAGTATCATTAGAAGACCCCAATACCAACTCAGTTTTAGGGAGAGCAGGTGTTGTAAAGCCATGTCACCTAGCATAAGCAGGCTGCCAAAGGCACACAGACAAGTGTATAGACATTAGGAAAGAAAAAATTCAAGTTTGTGTTCATTTATTTGGAAGCCATTAGCCCTTCTTTCTTCTACTTTATTAGCTGCCAACTTCTTCTGGCTGAGGTCCTAAGTAAGGTATTTTGTTTTTGTTTTTCTATTTTTTTAACCCTAGGCCTTAAAGAGAACTAAAATAGGTAGTACTCTCTTTGTTGCTCAGATGTGGCCCTCTCTCTAACTGAGCCATCTCGACAGGTGAACTTTCTGCCCTCCCCCCTACGTGGGACCCGACTCCCAGGGGTGTAAACCTCCCTGGCAACGCAGAGTATGATTCCCGGGGATGAATGTGGACCCGGCATTGTGGGACTGAGAGTATCTTCTTGACCAAAAGGGGGATGCAAAATGAGATGAAATAATTTCAGTGGCTGAGAGATTCCAAATGGAGTCGAGAGGTCACTCTGGTGGACATTCTTATGCACTATATAGATAACACCTCTTAGGCTTTAATGTATTGGAATAGCTAGAAGTAAATACCTGAAACTACCAAACTCCAACCCAGCAGTCTGGACTCCTGAAGACAATTATAT
This sequence comes from Choloepus didactylus, assembly GCF_015220235.1. NCBI lineage: Eukaryota > Metazoa > Chordata > Mammalia > Pilosa > Megalonychidae > Choloepus > Choloepus didactylus. Next base: position 40,072,525 of record NC_051335.1, on the reverse strand, counting down.
AATAATGTAGATTACAAGGGGTGACAGTGTGATTGTGAAGACCTTGTGGATCACACCCCCTTTATCTAGTGTATGGAAGAGTGGAGGAATGGGGATAAAAACTAAAGGACAAATGGGGTGGGATGGGGGATGATTTGGGTGTTCCTTTTTTCACTTTTATTTTTTATTCTTGTTCTGGTTCTTTCTGATGTAAGGAAAATGTTCAGAGATAGATTGTGGTGATGAATGCATAACTATGTTATCATACTGTGGACAGTGAATTGTATATCATGGATGATTGTATGGTGTGTGAATGTATTTCAATAAAACTGAATTTAATAAAAAAAAATAGGTAGTACTTTAGAAAACAATAGACGGCACCTTGTGGAATATGTGGGTGGATGTGGTATTTGGGAAATAAGGAGCCTGACCTACCATTACTAAAATGCTTCACCACCTTCACCCTGGGTTCTTCCAGAGGTGCTGTCTCCACTTTTCAGTAGATCCTTAGCCACCTTAATTTGGCAACCTAAATCTCTCATAGGAAATCAATGCCCAGCTCTTAGTTCTGCCCCACTAAACCTATGGAAAGATAGTGCCCCACAAGCACATATGTGAATCTGGAGCCCTCCTGATGAGGTGAAAAGTGGTGGTTTAGATTCAGAGCATGGCTCCTTTCCCTCGAACAAATGACAGAGGTCACAAAGAAAGTGTGGAGAAAGGAGTCATTTCCCTTCTCTCTCCTGTGTGATGCAGGATTAAGGGTGACTGGCTATGCTCTCTCACAACTAGGGCATCCTCACTCTGCTATTTCAGATGGTATTTTCCCCAGCCTGTTTCAAGTAGTGGCTCACAAACCTGGATGCATATCAGAATCCCTGGGGAACTCTTAAAAGTACAGATTACTGGGCCTCATCCCCAGAGATCCTGGGACCCAGAGTGGGACCCAGAATCTGTTTTTAAACTTCCCAGGGAATTCTGATACTTAGCAAAGTCTGAGAACCACTGATTCAAAATACCAAGGAATTGCTGACCTTTTTGTTCTGACAGATTGAGACCATTTTGGAACGAGTGTGCCCTGAACCACCAGATATCCCAGGAGCCTAATGACAATGGCTGTCAAAAAGAGCCTAAGTCTGGAGGCCAGACAGTAATATAAGGTCCTAGATCTCCAAGAACCCTGCCCAGTGGAGGCCCATGGTTTTGAAATGTTAATCCCTTTGTTAACTTTGGATACTGGGTGATAGAAACAATGTTTAAAGTGAAACCAAAAAAATCTCACAATTTATAGGATTTCAGTTCTGTTGACCTCTTTTTAAACTTGTTTAATGGCCATTTTTCATTTGAGGATCCAAAATAAGAATGCTTTGGTGTACAATTATGTAATGAACTTGCCCTCAGTTTTAATCAGTATATTTGTCAATTATAATCTGCAAATCGTTCTTTTTTAAAAAAAATTTATTCTGGTAACATATACAACTCAAAATTAACCATTTTAAAGTCAAATTGTTCTTAATACACTTAAAACCTGAGTTATTAAAGATGTAAATTGCACAAGGACTTTATGGCGAGCCTACATTTCTTTTCCTATGTTTTGGTAACCGAGAGGGTATGCTGCTGGACTTAGAGTATTATTTAATAAACATTTGCTGCTTAATCACGGCACTTTGCTTGAACTCTGGATTCTAGCCCACTGTAACACTCTACTTTTTCTTTGGTCTTAGAAAGCAGATGAACGTCCTACGTTCAAAATTCTTCTCAGCAACATTCTAGATGTCATGGACGAAGAATCCTGAGCTCACCAATAAACTTCTTGGTTCCACTCCTCTCCTCTCCAAGTCCCAATTTTGCTTTATTTGAGGAAATTCCAGGCTTTCAGTCCCTGGGGGCTTTGTGCTCCTACTGAATACACAAAGGCCCCTCTCTACATCTAGGAATGTCTTTCTTCTTTGGTTCCCTAGGATAGTGCCTTCTGAGCAAAGGCCAAGGTATTATTTTTGCCTGGTATTGCCCTCCAGAGAGGAAACGTCCCAAGAGTATTGAGACGGACTGAATTTTGGATGGAAACATTTTGGGGGAGGGCTGTAAATAGCCTCAAAAGGGGTCCAACCTCTCTTTGGGTAGGCGTTAGAGCTGGGGTGGGGCTGGGGGACAGAATATGGCAAGAATAAAGCTGTGTCATAAAAATGGGAGGGGAGGGTGTTTTTGATACAATAAAATTACTAGAAAGCATGAAGGTCTCTGCTGTCTCGATTAATCATGCAAGCTCCTGAAGCGCCGTGTCTCAGTATTCCAGAAAACTACTATGTGGCATTGGCTTGATATGATATAGTCCTGCTTTGAGAACTCTAAGGGATCTTCGCCATTTAACCCCTCTAGCCCTCGGAAAATTCTGCCTCTGAATCAAAAGATGGATTCACAAGCCAAAGCACAGTGCCTGGCACACAGTAGACATGAAATATTTGACTGAATCTGAAAAGTTGGAGACAACCTCTGCCAGAGCCTCATTTCACTGTCTCAGGAAAGAGACACTCCATCAAAGAACCAGGGCGAAGGGCCCAGGATGCCGTAGGGAACTAAAGAGGTGAGCAGTCCGGGCGACTGCACCACCCTGGTAACTGGGAAAGCGCGGGCCAATTTAGAAGCAGGTAGAGGTGGAGCGGTTGGGCCCGCCAGAACAGGCCACGTGATCTGAAGTAACTTCCTTTTATTTTATGATTTTATATTATCTTTGGAAGTAACTTCCTGACGACGCCACAGCGCTGAACTGCACGTCGTGAAGCGCAGAAAAGGTGCCGCGGCGGAGCTACGGGAAGGAGCTCGGACGCCCGACACCAGATGCCATACCCCAACCTCCTGCAAGGGAGCGCCCAGGCTGGGGACTCGGGAAGCCTGCCGGGCAGACTCCCGAGCCCCGCCTTGCGCCGACACAGTGAGCTCATGAGGCGGTGCCTGAGCCGGCGGGTTGTTGTTCCGGTTCCGTTGCGGAGACACGCGAAGGTCGGCGAGTTGATGCCGAGTCGGTCTCGGCTCGCGTGGTCGCGCTGGGATGGATTCCTCCTCGTCTTCTTCCGCGGCGGGTTTGGGCTTCGTGGATCCGCAGTTGCAGCATTTTATCGAGGTGGAGACACAGAAGCAGCGCTTTCAGCAGCTGGTGCATCAGATGACTGTACTTTGTTGGGTGAGGATCCTGGTGCTGGGACCTGGACACTGTAACCTGCTTTCCCGCGGGGATCCGGAAGAGGGAGGGGAGGGGCCCCAGCATCACTACTTGGTTTCTTCAGGTTCCTCAGGCCGAGCCGGAAAGAAGGATGACTCCATTTCTCAAGGGATTGTCACGCCGGACCTCAGCTTTGTTGGTGCGGAGGAGTGGGGATCCGAGAAAACTTATGCTGCGGTCCCACCCAACACTTTGAGGCACCTGAGGGAGAAGCTGCCTAATGCTGGTCGCCAAGATTGATCAGAGAACCCAGTACTGGGATTTTATTTTTGGAAGCCGAGTCCCAGGGAGTCAGTGAATCTGCTGTTTGTGGACTCCTCAGGGTTTACCTTGATCACCCAGTTGCTCTAAACCTGCCTCGTGAGAAATGAATGCTCTAGGCCACCATGAAAGTGGTTTAATCTCTCCCAAACATACACTTATTTGCCTTCTTGTTGGTGGTTGTGTAATAACCAAGCTGTTTCCTGTTTGAAGGTTAGGAACGTAGTATTCCCTGTAAGGGGACTTTGGCAAAAGGGTGGAAGGCATTTGCAGCGTAGGATCAAAGTGTTCTGGCTGCAAAGGACAGCGTACTGCCCTCCCTTGGCATACACAACACAGAATTCAGAGGCCAAGGATAAATTTCCCTTGTAATTGGAGAGTCTGAGGCTTGTATACCCAGCAGAGAATAATGAAGGAAATTAATTTAAACCACTTGAACTATATATAGTAATTCCTTTCCATAGTCCCTTTCCCATAAACTTACGGTATTGCTGAACCATGACCCTGAACAAATGCTTACTTAACTTTTGTCTGCCTTAGAATAGAGTACTTTGACTCTGTTAAACTCTGTGATTCTTTACATTTTGGCCAGGAGGGGGTGTGATTAAGGACAACTGTAAGAATCTGTAGCTATGGACCCTTTAGGAAAATTCAACACTTTTCCATTCATTTTGACTTAAGTAAAAAATGGCTAAGTAGATAAGGTTACAAAATTTCGGGTCATAGGTTTTGTTCTCTCTGGTAGGTTGTAGGTTATCTTGATGGAATGATTTATCCTTTTACCTTCTATTATGTAGGCAATGTGAAGGTATTTAATGAAAGCAACATTGTGGAGTTAATAACCAAATTCAGTAAATTCACTTGTATTTTGCCATTTTTCTTGCTTTGTTATATCTCAGCTCCACCATTTTCTGGCCCTATGACTTTTGGCAAAGTATCTGTACCACGGTTTACATCTTTATAAAATGAAGATTAAAAACAGCATGTCTTCCCTAGAGTTGTGGAAAATTTCTTGACACATGTTAAACTGCCAAATGTTAACTGTTAACATAGATATGATTTTTGGGTGAAGTTCTTCCTCTAAGCACAAGTTCCCTTTGTGATTCTTTTAACTTGTCCTGAACAGGAGAAGTGCATGGACAAGCCTGGGCCAAAGTTGGACAGTCGGGCTGAGGCCTGTTTTGTGAACTGCGTTGAGCGCTTCATTGATACAAGCCAATTCATCTTGAATCGACTGGAACAGACCCAGAAATCCAAGCCAGTCTTCTCAGAAAGCCTTTCTGATTGATTTTGGCATTACCTTGTTGGAAAAGGAAGGTAGTTAAAGAAATGAAGAGCTGTTGATGGGACGGTTGAAGAAAAGGCTACAGGGAGATTGGTTCCTACCTTTTATCACTCTTGGGACATCCTGTCATCTGAGCATGAACAGAGACCAATTATTTTTGTGTGGGGTTTGAGGGTCATATATGTATTTGGTTGTGTTTTTTAATGCTAATCTTGTGAAAAATAATTGACAGATGAATGGAAAACTGTTAGATGCATATTACTGTATGTGGGACTGTGCTTTTCTCTAAGTCCCATTAGCTGCCTCCTGTAATTTGACAATGGGACTACATAGGTAACAGCTGCCATTTGTGTGGATTCATTTCCGATTTCAGGGGAGATTGGTAAACATCTTTGTGTGTGTGACAAAGGGCAGTGGTGGCAGGAGAGTAATTTGGTACTGTAACTATAGGCCTCATTATCTAGTATTTGACTATCAGTGCTGGAAAAAAATCTATGGAGTGTTCAAACTGTACACCTCAGCTTTCTAGTTTATCTCCCTCTCCTATACTATGATTTACTTAAAAACCTATGTAAAGTATGGTCTCTGGAGGCAGTACAGGCCACCTGTGAGTCTAGAGGCCTTATAGTTAATAAGGGATCTAGACAATAAACCTAATTCTCATTACTAAACTGCCACAAGAAGAAGTTAACTTACCCTGTATTTCAGGGTACAAAAAATTCAAAGATGTGCCAAAATTATTTGTGAAGATTTAGGCCAGTCAAAAACTTAACAGTGGTTTCAGGTAGAGGTGCATGCCTAATGTTAATCAGTATAGATTCCATTTACTGCATTCTTTCCATCACCAAAATAAAAGCTTCTACAAGATACAACTCTGTGATTGAGAAGGCTTTCTATTTTTATTGTCACTGGCACCCTTGAGAGATTTGGTGTGGGCTGCTTCCAAGGCTGAAATTTTGTCAATCTGGGTACCTTCCCTGTGTAAGGCACAGCATGGTATTCCAGGGATCCCTGACCTTTTTGTGAGAAAAGAGAATCTTGAGATGAGATGGGGAGGGAAGGAATTCAGTGCTGACAGTCAAGTCCCTGAATGCAATAGAAGAGGTTGTGTTGACTGGATTCCCCTCTTACTTCACATCCTAGTAGACTGAAATATAGACCTGACATGGAATTACTTTTTGGAAGCCTCTATGGCAAATCCATGAAAGTTGGGGAAGTATATATTTCTAGAAGCCTCAAGTACCTGTTTAGCTTTTCCCTATAGAGGCACTTAGAAGGAAATGTTTTAAAAAAATGACTGAAAGACAATTCAACAAACATTTGAATGTTTACTCTGCGAAGCACTGCTTTTGGTGCCAGGGATTCAAAAGTGCAAAAAACAAAGTCACTGCCCTTGGGGAGCTTATGTTCTAGTGACGAGAAACAGGCAATAAACATATAAATAAATCAATATAATAAAAGCCATGGAGAAAAAGCAGAATAAGGGTATTAGGGAATGGGGGGCAGTGCTGTAAGATGGTTAGAGAAGGCCTCTTGGGAAGATGGCATCTCGGCAGAGACCTGAAAGACTCTAAGTGACCAAGCTATATGGGTATCTTGGGAAAGAACATTTCAGGCAGATGTAACAGCAAGTCCAAAGGCCCCAAGGTGGGAGAGTGCGTGCCACGTAGAACAGTCAAAAGTAAGGTAAGAAATGAAGTCGGAGAAATGTGTGTGAGACAGATCAGGGCTGGGGTGCATGTGCACTCATCTTGGAGGGCCTTGTAGGCCATCGGAAGAACTTTTGGCTTTTACCAATCAAGATGGGGAGTCATTTGAGTGTGTTTTAGCAGACTAGATGTGATACAAGTTTTAGGAGGGTCTGGCTGCTGTTTGGAGAACATGCACATGGTAAAATAGTAGCAGTAGTGGTAGTAATAAAAAAACAATGGCATTTTGAAGTCTCAGAGAAATCAGGCTCTTAGGGATTAGTGTTGAGAACTTAGAGAAAAAGCCCTCATTTCAAATAGGAAAGGTAGCAAACTCAAGACTTAACTGTAAAACAAAAGGGTTGGATCAGCAAACTCTTTTCCTGAAATGAAATCTTACTTAGAAGCTGAAATTATAAGATAGAAGAGCAAAGCTGCTCTGGTGGGGGCTGGGGGTGGTGGTATCTGGAGCCCTGCCTGCTGTTCTCTCTTCACCTACTCACACCCTCTAGTGGTGCCTAAAGCACTGTCTTAGAACCTCTATGGGTTTTTTCAGGCATACTGTGAGAACAAACCAGACTATCCCTCAAGTTCCTGCTGATGAGTCCTTTTTTTAAATTCAATTTTATTGAGATATGTTCACATACCATGCAGTCATACAAAACAAGTCGTACATTCGATTGTTCACAGTAACATTACATAGTTGTGAATTCATCACCTAAATCAATCCCTGACACCTTCATTACCCAACACACAAAAACAACAATAATAGAAACTAAAGTGAAAAAGGGCAATTAAAGTAAAAAAGAACACTGGGTGCCTTTGTTTGTTTGTTTCCTTCCCCTATTTTTCTACTCATCCATCCATAAACTAGACAAAGTGGAGTATGGTCCATATGGCTTTCCCAATCACACTGTCACCCCTCATAAGCTACATTTTTATACAATTGTCTTCGAGATTCATGGGTTCTGGGTTGCAGTTTGATAGTTTCAGGTATCCAGCACCAACTACCCCAATTCTTTAGAAAGTAAAAAGGGTTGTCTAAAGTGTGCGTAAGAGTGCCCACCAGAGTGACCTCTCAGCTCCTTTCGGAATCTCTCTGCCACTGAAGCTTATTTCGTTTCCTTTCACATTCCCCTTTGGTCAAGAAGATGTTCTCTATTAATGATGCCAGGTCTAGATTCCTCCCCAGGAGTCATATTCCACATTGCCAGGGAGATTTATTCCCCTGGGTGTCAGATCCCACGCTGGGGTGGGGGCAATGATTTCACCTACCAAGCTGCCTGCTGATGAGTCCTTGAACTGACATTAGGGATAACAGATCTAAGGAAACCAAGCCAGAACTTCATATTTATTTATGATAAACAAAGCTCCATAAGGAGTTTGATTTTCAAAAATCAATAAGCCCTGTATAGCTTTTACATGGAATAATAGAATGCAGTCAGTGGCCCTTTTGAATAAAACTGATTTTCCCCCATATCAATACTGAAAAATCTTAGCTAGGGAGATTTTTTTAATTATATTTTTTATCGTAGAATATTACATATACATAAAAGTGATAACTTTATAAGTGCAATTTAACAAGTACTTAGCAAATATCAAATAATATAGGTTACAATTCCACATTTCAGTTATTTATTATGAAACATATATACAAAAATATAATATCTTTCAAAGTATGATTTAACAAGTAGATATATAGGAAATTTCCAACGTTATTATGAGTTATAGTATCATAGTTTCAGTTATTTCCTTATTGTGAAATCTAACATACATACAAAAAGTATAACTTTCAAACTACAATTTAACAAGTAGCTATAGGACAAATTTCAAAGGAAGCTATGGGTTACAGTTTCACCATTTCAGTTCTTTCCTTCTAACTATTCTAATATCCTAGCAACCAAGAAAGAAAATTATATAAAGATTTACTATTCATAATCCTTTGTTAAATTCCATCTTGTCTGTTGCTACCCCTTCCTCTAGTTGAATCACTTTCCTAATCTTCAGAGATGTCTCCCCATCTTTTTTTAACTTTATTTATAAAAAAATGAAAAAAACACTTCAAATAAAACAAAACAAATGAATAAGAAAAACCTAAAATAACTACATTGCTTCCAGCATGTCCCTACCATACCCCAAGAAAATTAACAAACCATAGTCATTCCTGAGCATTCCCATATCATTAAGATTACCCTCAGTAACTTACCTGTTCTTATTAGATTATTGTTCCCCCTTTAATAGTTGCTGTCTATCTCTAGGTCCCCTACATTCTACAATATAAAAACATTTATTTTACATATTTCACAGGGTTCACATTAGTAGTAATGTACAGTATCTCTCTGTCTGGCTTATTTCACTCAGCATTATGTCTTCAAGACTCATCCATGTTGTCATATGTTTCACAACCTCGTTCCTTCTTACTGCTGCACAGTATTCCACTGTACGTATACACCACATTTTATTTATCCACTCCTCTGTTGAAGGACACTTGGATTGTGTCCATCTCTTGGCAATTGTGAACAAAGCTGCTATGAATATTGGTGTGCAAATATCTGTTCATGTCACTGCTTTCAGATCTTCTGGGTATATACCGAGAAGTGCAATTGCTGGATCAAAGGGTACCTCGATATCTAGTTTTTTAAGGAAACTCCAGACTGTCTTCCACAGTGGCTGTACCATTATACAGTCGCACCAGCAATGAATAAGAGTTCCAATTTCTCCACATCCTCCCCAGCATTTATAGTTTCCTGTTTGTTTAATAGCTAGGGAGATTTTATTCCAAAAACCATGGAATAGTGCTTTTCGTAAGATGCTTCATACTCTCCTTCAACCTCATTTTTGCTGGCATCTTATGGACTTAGATGGAAAAACATTTTGCGTCCTTCATCTTCAATACATGAAGCAGTAAGGGCATCGTTTAAGTTTGTTGATGTCAAGTCATAGGGCAACAGGTCAGGACCAAGAGAGACATCTTGAAAGGCATGGAGAAAATAAGCCAAGAACTAAGGTAAGGAAACCACGAATAGTACCAATAACATTGTTGAGGTCCCTTGAAAAGAATGGCAGAGCAGATCATGACAGCAGTAGTGTAAAGGACATAATACATGGGAAATGAGTACAGAGGTACTGAAAACATCCAAGGCTCTGTTCAGATAGTTTGAATGCTTATGCAAATCACAAGACAAATTCAAGAGTATCCAGCCCAGAGCTGGTTTTGTGATTGACATTCCTAAAAATAGCTGTTTCGAGGCAATGCCCAAACCTTTGACCCATGACACAGAAAATGAGCCAGCAGAAGAGCAGATAAGAATATACACCAGAATGTTACTCTGGTCATAGTGTGGTCCCACTAAGAAAATAAAAAAGGTGGACATGACCATTATTCACAGGGCAAAAAAGATGAATCCTGTGATAAAAAGAAAAAGAATTACTATTTTTGAATTTAAATAAGAAATGTTAAAGCAATTCGACAATTAAACCATTACATTCTTTGACACCTTAACAAGTAAGCAGCATTTGAGCAAATAGCCATTTAAAATATAAACTAAGAAAAACTGCATGGTATAGCTGAAGCTGTATCTTGTAAAGATCATTTCCAAAAAGGTAAAGACATACCACTGAACTGCACACTTGAAAGTGGTTAAAATGGAAAATTTTGACTTGTAAGTATGTTAACTACAATAAAAAGTTTTTAAAAAGCCAAACCCTATGTGATATCATTATGGCAGTTTCTGCTACACAGAGATACCAGAACTCAGGTGTAATGAGCAGGGACTCCAGATAAACCAAAGGGCCAACAGAATTTTGAGATGTATCTGCAACATACTGATAATCATAGCTATGCTTTATTGATGACATGCATACTAGTTGCTCATATTGTACTAAGTATTTTACATGGATCATCTTTTTAAAATTCTTACAATAACTATGAGAGAAGAACTACTATTACTGTGCCCATTTTACAGATGGAGAAGCTGAGACTCAGAGAAAAGAAACTTATACAATGTTACACAGCTAATAAATAGTAGAACTGGAATTTGAGCCCAGGCAATTTGTGTCCAGAGCTCAAAGTCTGAACTACTATACTAAACTGCCTCCTAATGTATTTAAAGATTAGAACTAATGTTTCTCTAAAGGGCTGGGCAGGAATGACTGGAAAATAGCACAATACAATGGAAAGAACACAAGTTTTAGAGTTAGGGAGAACGGGTTCACATCCTGGCTCTATCAATACCTATGTAGCCCTAGGGAAGTGTATTAACCTCTTTGATCCTTCGATTCTTTATAAAACTGAGATGGTAATACCTACCTTGCAGGGTTGTAAAATGAGATAACATGTAAAGTACTCAGCACACTTGTAGATGCTTAAATGGTAGCTACTTGTTATTATTATTCAGAACCGAGATCTTTGGAACCCTGGCAGAGTCATTGTCTTGAAGTGGCAGGGTTAATGGAGCATATCATATTAAGAATTTTGGGTTTTATCCTGCAATTAATGGGAAACGATTGGATTTTAAACAGTAGAGAAATATAATGATACCTGCCCTTTTTATTACAATGGTACTAAATGCATGTTTTAAAACTTTCAAACAAAATAGAATTGTATAAAATAAATGAAAGTCCTACCCTTAACCCTCATATGTGCATTTAAAGATCACTTTGCAGCTGTATGGAGGTTGGATTAAGGCAGGGAGAACAGTAATAAGGGCATTTTACTAGTTCAGGCAAGACAGCTGGAGGATTCAATTAAGATAGTGGAAACAGGGATGAAGAGGAGGGGACATATATGAAATATTATGGAGCAGGGAGAGAGAGGAGTCAGGGGTAAAGTGGAAAGAGGAAAAACATGATGATAGGAAAAGAGGTAGGGTGTAGAATATGTGCCAATGAGAGGATGCCTTGGGGTTCAAAGAGCAGCAGAAATGATGAGGAAGAGAGGAAGATAAAAGAACAGATCACATTGAATGGGCTGTGGAGAGGAAGTTACACAAATGGTTATCCCCAGTTCCATAGCTCTGATGTCTGGGTAAACCTCCAATTTAAGGAACATAAGCATACCCCTAAAGTCAGAAATACATCACTCACAGACAATGTTCCATATACTTTTAGCAGAAAATTTTAGAAACAAGCCAAGAGGGAAAAAAAGATAAAATGTAATAATTTGTGTTTTAACTTTGATAAGGAAAGGAGAAGAGAGTAAAAAGATTAAAAAAAAAAGAAGAAGGAAGGAGTATGGAGTCAGAGACTTGGCTGAAGAGTTAAAACTGTACTTTAGACCTATAGTTATTTCCTTAAGGCTTAAATCATTTGCTTTATAACGTGATTGACCTGATGTACTAAACCAGTGTTGTTCAAACTAAAAATCTAAAATGGTCACAATATTGCTAGATGTACCTTGTCACTACAAAGTAAACATTATCATTAACACTACCTCATTTTCTGAACAGCTATTCTTCATTATCTTTGTGTGACAGGATACCCCATTTTTCAAACACTTTCTTTTTCCTTCCCTTAGTAGTTTCCAAGATGTAACCTGCTTTCCTTTCTTTAAAGTTGCCAACACTTTGGGATTCTTCTTTCCATAAGATAAACTATTATCCCTAATTCACCCTGGCTCCCTACTCAAGACACATAGGCCCTTAGCATTTTAAGGGTTTGGCTTTTAAACATTATGGGGAAATAGACATGAGATAACGGAAATCATAAATATTGGGAAATTACAAAGTTTACCAAATTTTACAAATTTTGAACAGGACTTCTGGTTTATATTCCCTTCCTTACTGATATGGTAATTATCAAGATCCCCCTAGGCATTTACTGTTAGGTGTTTTTCCTCCACTTTAAAATTATCTTAGTTCTTGTCAGATATTTTATTTAAAGGAATTGCTGTTCATGGGAATTCCAGCTGTGGAGGTTTGATGTACTTGTTTTTTAAATTGAGGTGAAATTTGCATAACAAAAAATTAACTATTTTTTAAACAGCTTTATTGAGATATAATTCACATACCATACAATTCACCCACTTGAAGTGTACAATTCAATAGTTTTTGGTATATTTACAAATATGTTCAATAATCATCACAGTCAGTCAATTTTAGGACATTTTCATCACCTCCAAAAAAAAAGAGAGAGGAAAAAAACCCTGTACAATTTAGCTATCAACCCCCATCACCCACCCATCACCACTGTTCTCCTCCATCCCTAAGCAAAATTAATCATTTTTAAGTGAACAATTTAGTGGCATTTAGTACATTCACAATGTTGTGCAACCACTACCTCTATCTAGTTCCAAAACATTTTCATCACCCCAAAAGGAAACCCTATACCCATGAAGCAGATGCTCCCCATCTCCCCTCTCCCAACCCTTGGCAACCACCAGTCTGCATTCTATCTCTATGGATTTACCTATTCTGGATATTTCATATAAATTGAATTATACAGTATGTGACCTTTTGTCTCTGGCTTCTTTCACTTAGCATAAAATTTTCAGGTTCATCCAAGTTGTAGCACACAATCAGTTCTTCATTCCTTTTTAAAATTAATTTTGTATGGTCGTAACACACACAAACATGTATAACATAAATTTTGCCATTTTAAATATTTTAAGTGTACAACTTGGTGGCATTAGTAACATTTACATTTACAATGTTTTGATACCATCACCACCATCTATTACCAAAACTGGTTCATCACCCAAAATAGAAACTCTGCACCCATTAAGTAATAATTCCCTATTCCCTGTAATCTACTTTCTGTCTCTATGAATTTGTTTATTCTTGATATTTCATATAAGTGGAATCATGCAATATTTGTCTTTTTGTGCCTGGCTTATTTCACTTAGTACAACATATCCAAGGTCCACTCATATTATATAGCATGTATCAGAACTTCATTCCTTTTTACAACTGAATAACATTCCACTTTATCTATATACCACATTTTCTTTATCCATTTATCTATTCATGGACACTTGGGTTGTGTCCACTTTTCTGCCACTGTGAATAATGCTTTTATGAAAATTCATGTACAAGTATCTGAGTCTCTGCTTTCAAATCTTTTGGTATATGCTTGTTTTAGGTTTCTAGGCTACTTAAAGCAGATACCAAGAAGTGGTTTGGCTTAAGCAATGGGAATTTATTCACTTATGGTTAGAATCCAAGAAAATGTCCAAATCAAGGCACCATCAAGATGATGCTTTCTTCCAGAAGACCAGCTGCCAGCAATCCTTGGCTTCTCTGTCACATGGCAAGGTACATGGCAGTGTCTGCTGGTCTCTCCCTTCTCTTCTGGGTTTCACTGATTTCATCTTTTTGCTTCTGTGGTCTCTCTCTGTCTCTCTCTCTCTCTCTCTTTCTCTTTTTCTCTCTCTATCCCTTTTATAAAGATCTCCAATAACAGGATTAAGAGCCATCCTGAATGAGGTGGGTCACACCTTAACTGAAATAGCTTTATCGAAAGATCCTACTTACAATGGGTGTACACTTGCAGGAATGGATTAGCTTTAAGAACATGTTTTTTCCTGGGGCTACATACAATTTCAAAACACCACAATATCTAAGAGTGGAATTGCTGGATCATATGGTAATTTTGTTTAACTTTTTGAGGAACCACCAAACTGCTTTCTACAGTGGCTGTCCGTTTCACATTCCTACCAGCAATACATGACAGTTCCAGTTCTCCACATCCTCACCAACACCTTGTTTTTTCTGTTTCATTTTTTAAATTATACCCATACTAGTGGGTATGAAGTGGAATCTCCTTGTGGTTGTGGTTTTGATTTGCATTTCCCTAATGATCAAAGATGTTGAGCATCTCTTCATCTGCTTTGGCCATCTGTTTATCTTCCTCAGAGAAATGTCTATTAAAGTCCTTCATTCATTTTTTTAATTCATTTTATTGACATATATTCACATACCATGCAGTCATACAAAACAAATTGTACATTTGACTGTTCACAGTACCATTACATCGTTGTACATTCATTACCAAAATCAATCCCCGACACCCTCATTACCACACACAAAAAAATAACCTGAATAATAATTAAAGTGAAAAGGAGAAACTAAAGTGAAAAAGAACACTGGGCGCCCTTATCTGTTTGTTTGTTTGTTTCCTTCCCCCACCTTTCCACTCATCCATCCACAAACTAGACAAACAGGAGTGTGATCCCTAAGGCCCCCCCAATCCCACTGTCCCCCCTCATAAGACACATTTTTTTAATCTTCAGTTTACTGAGATATATTCACATACCACGCAGTCATACAAAACAAATCGTACTTTCGATTGTTTACAGTACCATTACATAGTGGTACATTCATCACCCAAATCAATCCCTGACACCTTCATTAGCACACACACAAAAATAACAATAATAATAATTAGAGTGAAAAAGAGCAATTGAAGTAAAAAAGAACACTGGGTACATTTGTCTGTTTGTTTCCTTCCCCTATTTTTCTACTCATCCATCCATAAACTAGACAAAGTGGAGTGTGGTCCTTATGGCTTTCCCAATCCCATTGTCACCCCTCATAAGCTACATTTTTATACAACTGTCTTCGAGATTCATGGGTTCTGGGTTGTAGTGTGATAGTTTCAGGTATCCACCACTAGCTACCCCAATTCTTTAGAACCTAAAAAGGGTTGTCTAAAGTGTGCATAAGAGTGCCCACCAGAGTGACCTCTCGGCTCCTTTTGGAATCTCTCTGCCACTGAAGCTTATTTCATTTCCTTTCACATCCCCCTTTTGGTCAAGAAGATGTTCTCCATCCCACGATGCCGGGTCTACATTCCTCCCCGGGAGTCATATTCCACGTTGCCAGGGAGATTCACTCCCCTGGGTGTCTGATCCCACGTAGGGGGGAGGGCAGTGATTTCACCTTTCAAGTTGGCTTAGCTAGAGAGACAGGGCCACATCTGAGCAACAAAGAGGCATTCAGGAGGAGGCTCTTAGGCACAATTATAGGGAGGCCTAGCCTCTCCTTTGCAGCAACCGTCTTCCCAAGGGTAAAACTTATGGTAGAGGGCTCAACCCATCAAACCACCAGTCCCCTATGTCTGTGGTCATGTTAGCAACCATGGAGGTGGGGTAGGCGAATACCCCTGCATTCTCCACAGGCTCCTCAAAGGGGCTCTGCATATTTTTTTTCTTGTTTTTTGTTTTTTTTTTAAACTTTTTTTTTTTAATCAACTGTATGAAAAATAAAAAAATAAAAGAAAACATACAATAAGATAACATTTCAAAAAGACCATAACAAGGGAGTAAGAAAAAGACAACTAACCTAAGATAACTACTTTACTTCCAACGTTTTCTTACTCTACCCCAAGAATGTAACCTAATATAGCAACATTTCTGTCTTCACTCATTTTTAAACAGGATTGTCTTTTTATTAAGAGCTTTATTCTTTTTCTTAAGCAAAAATAAACTTTTATTGTGTGTAGCCACTGCAATTGAAGGATTGTTTGTTACAGCAGCTTGTGTTACTTACCATAATATAATGACCTAACAGGATTATCATTCTCAAAGGACTTCAAGGAGAACTATAGCTTATTCTAAAGTGCTTTTTAAAATTTTTAATTCAGTTTTATTGGGATATATTCACAAATCATACAATCATCCATGATGTACAATCAGCTGTTCACAATATCATCATAGCTGTGCATTCATCATCACAAACAATTTTTGAACATTTTCCTTATTCCAAAAAGAATAAAAATATAAGTAAAAAAGAACATCCAAAGCATTCCATCCCCCCCATCCCACCCTATTTTTCATTTAGTTTTTGTCCCCATTTTTCTACTCATCTGTCCATACACTGGATAAAGGGAGTGTGAACAACAAGGTTTTCAGAATCACCCAGCCACACAATATAAGCTACATAGTTATGCAATTGCCTTCAAGAATCAGGGCTATTGGGTTGCAGTTCAACAGTTTCAGGTATTTCCTTCTAGCTATTCCAATACACTAAAAAATAAAAAGGGATATCTATATATTTATATAGCACATAAGAATGCCCTCTAGAGTGAACTCTCAACTCCATTTGAAATCTCTCAGCCACTGAAACATTATTTTGTTTCATTTCGCTTCCCCTTTTTGGTCAAGAAGGCTTTCTCAATCCCATGATGCCCAGTTCAGGCTTATCCCCAGGAGTCATATCCTGCATTGCCAGGGAGATTGACACCCCTGGGAGTCATGTCCCACGTAGGGGGAGGGCAGTGAGTTCTCTGTGGGAGACTCTTGGGCACAGTTATATGTAGGCTTAGCCTCTCTTTGCAGTAACAAGTAGAGCTTTATTCTTGAGTGAGGGGTTTCAGCAAACCACCCCCCACCTGACACAAAACCCAGAAGCCAAAAAACGAAAGGTTGTTAATTTTTTCTGAATGATAAAATGTCTATTATCAAAGTTAAAAGAAAAACAACAAACTGGGGACAAATAACTGAAACATTTGCACAATGGGCTAATTTCCTTATTATATAAAGGGTTCCTACAGATCAATAATAAAAAGACCAATAATTCAGTAGATATTTGGGCAAAGGATATAAAAAGACAGTTCAAAGAACCAGAAATACAAAGGGCTCTTGAACTTCTGAAAAGATGTTTAATCATAAGAAAAATAAAAACTAAAACTTTGTGATGGTAGTACAACACTGTAAAAGTAACTAATGCCACTGAATTGCATACTTTGAAATAGTTAGAATGGCAAATTTTATGTTATATATATTAGCACATTTAAAATATTAAAACCACACTGAGATACCATCTCTCACCTATTAGACTGGCAAAGCAAAAGTCTGATAACATACTGTTGTGGTGTGGGTGTAAGGAAATAGATGCTCTTATATTACTGGTGAGAGTGTAAATTGGTACCACCTCCATGGACAGTTTAGTAATATCTACCAAATTGTAAATATGCAAACCTTCTATCCCAGAAAACTGACTTCCAGGAATTTATCCACAAGATTTACTCACATTTGTGCAAAATGACATATGAACGAGGTTATTCATTGCAGTACTGTTAGCATTGTTTGTAATAGAAAAGGACTGGAAAGAACCTAAGTGTGTCTCAATAAAATAACGGCCAAATAATTTCTTTTCCTACGATGGGATACTATGCAGCAACTAAAAAACTAAAATAAAATAAAATAAAATGAGGAGGAACCTCTTTACTGATATGGAATGAGCTCCAATACAATTAAATTGTTAAATTTTTTAAAAAGCAAGATTCAAGACATATTGTTTTAGTCTGCTAGGCTGCCAAAAGCAATATACCAGAAATGGGTTGGCTTTTACAATGACAATTTATTAGTTTACACAGATCTGAGGACATGAAAATGTGTAAATCAAGGCACCAACAGGATGATAACGTCTTCCTGAAGACAGGCTGCTGGTGATCTTGGACTCCTCTGTCAGATGGTAAGGCACATGGCAGCATCTTCTGGTCTCTCCCTTCTCTTCTGGGTTTCACTGCTTCCAGTTTCCAACTTCAGTGGCTTCCTCTCTGTTTCTGTGTCTTTCTCTCTGTCTCTCTGTATTCATCCCTTTATAAATGACTCCAGTAAGAGGATTAAGACACACTCTGAATGAGGTGGGTCACATCTTAATATCCTACTCACTAAAAGATCCCACTTAAAAAGCAGTCACACCCACAGGAATAGATTAGCTTTAAAAACATGATTTTCTGGGATATATAACAGCTTTAAACCACACGTGGCATGCTATATTTTTTAAATTCAATTTTATTGAGATATATTCACATACCATACAATCATCCAAAGTGTACAATCAATTGTTCACAGAACCAGCATATAGTTGTGCATTCATCACCCCAATCTATTTTTTGAACATTTTCCTTGTACCATAAAAAGTGAAAAAAAGAATTAAAAAAAAAGTAAAAAAGAAAACACCCAAATCACCCCCCAACCTATTTTTCAGTTAGTTTTTTGTCCTCATTTTTCTACTTATCCATCCATACACTGGATAAAGGGAGTGCGATCCACAGGGTTTTCACAATCACACTGTCACCCCTTGTAAGCTAAATTGTTATATAATCGTCTTCAAGAGTCAAGGCTACTGGGTTGGAGTTCAATAGTTTCAGGTATTTACTTCTAGCTATTCCAATGCATTAAAACCTAAAAAGGGTTACCTATATAGTGCATAAGAATGCCCACCAGAGTGACCTCTTGGATCCATTTGGAATCTCTCAGCCACTGAAACTTTATTTTGTTTCATTTCAATTCTCCCTTTTGATCAAGAAGATGTTCTCAATCCTACAATGTTGGGTCCAGATTCATCCCCGTGAGTCATATCCCACGTTGCCAGGGAGATTTACCCCCCTGGGTGTCAGATCCCACGAAAGGGGGAGGCAGTGAGTTCACCTGCAGAGTTGGCTTAGCTAGAGAGGGCCACATCTGAGAAACAAATAGGTACTCAGGGGGAGACTCTGAGGCACAATTATAAGAAGGTTTAGACTCTCCTTTGCAGTAACGAGCTTCATAAGGGCAAGTCCCATGATAGAGGGCTCGGCACATCAAACCGCCCGTCCTCAATGTTTGTGAGAACATCAGCAACAATCCGGGTGATGAAGCCCAACACCTCTGCGTTTCCCCACAGCTTGTCAGGGGGACCCTGCATATATATTTTTATTCTCCGTCCAAATTACTTTGGAATGTGTCTCTATTTCACACTAACCTATGCAAACCTACCAGGTCTCACTTCCTATTAAATTTCCATGTAATTATGGTATTTGAACAAACTCTACGAGTTAAAATGTTTAGGAAATAGATCTTGCACCAACTAAACATCTCTTCCCTTGGACTCACATGGAATTTGAAGTTTTAAAATGCCGTCAGTATTGTCCTTTACCCTTTGGCCCGATTTGCCCTAGTCCTAACCACATCTGCTTCATTCATATCTCTAGTTAAGTCTGGACTCTTTTTCAGCTTTTTTAACAGTTGCTATATGTGCTAATACTGACGTTCATATCTGCCAAGTTCTAGCTCTGAATTTCAGGTATCACACAGATACCCAAAGTTCCAGGGATCGATCAGATTATACACAAAAGGGATCAGCATCTTGGAATCTGGAGATAGCCATTACAATTCAGGAATAGATGTGACTGCTATAAAAGCTTACAATTCAGGGACCCTTACAATAAGTGTTCCCCTGATAAGCTGTGCTCTAAGGTTTAATTCTGAGTTTACACATTGTAGTTAGTCCATATTGGTGAGGTATTATAGTGTTTGCCTTTGTTTCTGGCATAGTTCACTCAAAATGCTGTCTACAGGTTCCATTCACCTTGTTGCGTGTCTCTCAGCTTCACTTCTTCTCACAGTTTCTCAATATTCCATTGTTTGCACACACCACAGTTCACTATTCTGTTCCTCAGTCAGTGTTCTCTTAAGCCACCTCCAGCCATTGCAAATCATGAATACTGCTTCCATAAACACCAGTGTGCACATGTCCATTCATGTCCCTGCTCTCAGCTCCTCCAAGTAAATGCCCCCTAATGAGGTTGCAGGACCTTGTGGCACCCACATACTTAGCTTTGTATACATATTTTCCTTATGACTTTTGAACTTTGAATCATGTAAAAATGCATTACCTATCAAAAACACAAATAATATTTTAAAAAATAACTAAAATTTCTCCCCATTTTAGAACTCTGTATTAGTATCATATATTTTGTTATAATTCAGAAAAGAACATTCTTTTTTTACGTTTTTATTGTGAAATATAACATATATACAGAAAAGTGATAACTTTCAAAGTATGATTTAACAAGTAGTTAGAGAGCAAATTTCAAAGAATATTATAGGTTACACTTCTACAATTTCAGTTATTTCCTTATTGTGAAGTGTAACATATATACAGAAAGGCAATAACTTTCAAAGTACAATTTAACAAGTAGCTATAGAACAAATTTTGAAGCATATGTTACAGTTCCACCATGTCAGTTAAGGAAAGAACATTCTTATACTTGTACTGTTAACTATAGTACATTGTCTACAATAGGGTTCACTGTGTTATACAGTCCTATATTTTATCTTTTAATTTTTATTCCAGTAACATACATGACCTAAAGTTTCCCTTTTTAACCACATTCACCTATACAATTCAGTGTTGTTGATTACAGTCACAATAATGTGCTACCATCACCACCATCCATTACCAAAACTTTACAATCAACCTAAATAGAAATTCTGTACAAATTAAGCATCAACTCCCCATTCCCTACCCACTGTGTATCCCCATGGTAACCTATATCCTAGATTCTAACTCTGTGAATTTGCTTAGTTATCAATGAGATCATAAAGTATTTGTCCTTTTGTGCCTGGCTTATTTCACTCAGCATAATGTCTTCAAGTTTCATCCATGTTTTCGCATGCATCAGGACTTCATATCTTTTTATGGTTGAATAATATTCCATTGTATGTAGATATCACATTTTGTTTATCCATTCATCAGTTGACGGACACTTGAGTTGCTTCCATCTTTTGGCAATTGTGAATAATGCCGTTATGAACATTGGTGTAAGAATATTAAAATTGTATTATTAACTATACTCAATAGTTTACATTGGGTGTATTGTTTCTTGCTTTTGTTGCAGAGTTCACCAAAAAAGAAATAAAGAATCATTAATCTGATCAATTTTTCTCATATTAAAAATGACACATCCTGAATATATATGCACACATGAGATGTATCCTTCTCATCACCCTCACTATAGTCTTTTTCAATAAAGTTTTTTTTTTAAGAAACTGGCAAGAAATTTGATATTTTTCCAAATGTGCCAAAATTAGGATAAAAAGAGAGGAAGCAGATCTCAGGTAACTGGTTAAGTTGACAGTTTTGTCTTCTCTTTAGGCAAGCAGAAATATTCAATAATGATTGAAATAGGGTAGAAAAAAATCCATTTACATTCTTCCAGGAAAGAAAGGATTGTTAGCCTTCTAAACAAACAATTAACATCCAGCCCAAGGCTGCTTGCCATCCTAAGATTATTTTCCTTTAAAAATAATCATTGATACTATTTCTGTAATACAGAGGACAAAATAATCTGAAAGCCTTTCAGACTAGAAAATACTTAGAGATACATAAAAATATAACATCTTTTTTTAAATGCAATTTTATTGAGATATATTTACACATCATATAATCCATCCAAAGTATATAATCAATGGCTCACAGTATCATCATATAGTTGTGCATTCATCACCACAATCAATTCTAGAACATTATTACTCCAAAATAAAAAATAAAAATAAAAAAAAACACCCAAAACATCCCATACCCCCATAACCCCCCCCCCATTATTTATATATTTTTTGTCTTTATTTTGTTACTCATCTGCCCATACACTGGATAAAGGGAGTGTCAGTCACAAGGTTTTCACTATCACAGGTCACACAACAAAAGCTATATAGTAATACAATTTTCATCAAGAATCAAGTCTACTGGATTACTGTTTAAAAGATTCAGGTATTTCCTTCTAGTCTACTGGATTACTGTTTAACAGATTCAGGTATTTCCTTCTACTATTCTAATAAACTAGAAACTAAAAAGGAATATTTATGTAATGTGTTAAGAATAACCTCCAGATTGACCTCTTAACTCTTTGTGATCTCTCACCCACTGAAGCTTTATTTTGTTTAATTTTTTCCCCTTTTGGTCAAGATGGCATTCTCAATCCCACAGCGCCAGGGCCAGGCACATCCCTGGGAGTCCTGTCCCTCGTTGCCAGGGAGACTTACACCCCTGGGAGTCATGTCCCACATGGTGGGGGGAGTAGTGAGTTTCTTTGCAGAGTTGGCTGAGAGAAAGAAGCCACATCTGAGCAACAAAAGAGGTTCTCTAGGGGTGACTCTTGGTCATAATTATAAGTAGGTTTAGTTTCTCCTCTGCAGAACATCCTTTTAAATGTACAGCTGTGCTTGGAAGTAAGTAAACACCAAGGGTCAAAACACAAAGTAGAACCAAAAGCCAGGGCATTTAGTGAGAGTTGGAAGTTTTATCTACTCTGTGGGTGGGGTGAGGGAAGCTTGGTTATCTCACTAAGTAAGGTGCTTAGGTTTTTACATTTTTTTAAATTACCAAATACTTTATTTTCTGATGAAAAATTTTCCAGTGTGGAGATGTCTGCCAGCCTCACAACCTGCTTGCATTTGTGTGTACATCTTTGCACACTCATTCACTTTTATGTTTTATTTGCATTTCTTCTTCCATTCCTTTTTTAAAATGCAATTTTATTGAGATATGCTCACATATCATACACTCACAATAACATCACATAGTTGTGCATTCATCACCAAAATCAATTTTAGAATGTTTGCATTACTCCAAAAAGAAAAATATAGAAGAAAACCCAAAACATCTCATACCCTTATCTCCCCACCCTTATCCCACTATTGTTGACCCCTAGTATTGGTGTGGTGCATTTGTTACTGTTAATGAAAGAATATTAAGATATTACTATTAACTACAGTCCATAGCTTGCAATAGGTACATTTGCCCCCATACGCTCTACTATTAACTCCTTGTAAAAATGTCATATATTTGTTCTGGTTCATGAAGGAACTTATTTATATTTGTAGTGTTAATCATAGTCACTGCCCACCACAAGGTTCACTGTGTTATACATTCCCATATTTTAACCTCTAGCTTTCCTTGTAGTGACATAAATGACTCTAAACTACTACTTTCAACTACATTCATATATAATTCAGAATTATTAATTTTACTCACAATAACATGTTACCATCATCTATATCCACTTCCAAACATTTGAGTTCAACCTGGTTACAAATTCTGCACATATTAAGCAATTGCTCCCTGTTCTCTAGTCTCACTCTATCTCTTGGTAACCTTTGTGCTGGTTTGGATATATTATGCACCCCACAAAAGCCATAATCTTTAATCCAATCTTGTTGGGTGGAAACCTTTGATTAAATGTTTCCATGGAGATGTGACACAGTCAACTGTGGGTGAGACCTTTGATTAAATTATTTCCACAGAGGTGTGGACCCCGCCCATTCAGGGTAGGTCTTAACTAAATCACTGGAGTCCTATTAGAGAGCTCACATACAGAAGGAATGCAGAGCAGCTGAGAGGGGTATTTTGGAGAGAACCTAAGAGCTAACAGTGACGCTGACACTTGGAGATGCTTGGAGACATTTGGAGATATTAGCCCAGAGTTTGTTCCAGGGAAGCTAAGACAGACAAGCCCAGAGACATTTCTGAGATAGCCACTTGAAACCAGGGCCCAGGATTAAAGGATCAGTAAATGCCAGCCAGGTACATTCCCAGCTAACAGAGGTTTTCCAGATGCCATTGGCCTTTCTTCAGTGAAGGTATCCTCTTGTTGAGGCGTTAGTTTGAACACTTTTATGGCCACAGAACTGTAAATTCGTAGAGAAATAAATCCCCTTCATAAAGGTCAATCCATTTCTGGTATTTCGCATGATTAGCAATCCAGAACACCTATTTTCTAGATTTTATGAATATGAGTCTACATGTTATAATTAGTTCATATTAGTGATATCATACAATATTTATCCTTTTGTGCCTGACTCATTTCACTCAATATAATGTCTGCAAGGTTCATCCATGTTGTCACAGGCTTCTGGACTTAATTCCTTCTAACTGCTGGATAATAGTCCATCATATGTATATACCATATTTTGTTTATGCATTCATCGGTTGATGAACACTTGGGTGGTTTCCATCTTTTGGCAACTGTGAATAATGCTGCTATGAAATTTGTGTGCAAGTGTCTGTTTGCATCCCTGATTTCAGATCTTCAGGGACAGACTGAGTAGTGGGATTGCTGAATCATAAGGAAACTCTATATTCAGTTTTCTGAAGAACTGCCAAACCATATTCTACAGTGGCTGTACCATTTTACATTCCCACCAGCAATGAATGTGTTCCTATTTTCCACATCCTCCCAAACACTTGTAGTTTCCTGTTTGTTTAACAGCAGCCATTCTAGTGGGTGTAAAATGGTATCTCATTGTGGTTTTCATTTGCATTTCCCTAATAGCTAGTGAAGATCAGCATCTTTTCATGTACTTTTTTTTCCCATGAACAAGAACATTCTTTTATGCAATTCCATTAAGTGCAGCTAAGAAGTACAAGAGATTCAACAATGATACAAAGCTTACATTCTATATTTCCTTTTTCTTATGTCTCAACTGTGTCCCTTTAAGCCACCTGTCCTCTATCCTCCAATCCCATCCAAGTTCATCCTTAGCATTCAATTGTCATCTAGTTAGACTGTCTTTTTTTTTCAGTTGTGGAAACATATATACAGCCTAAATCTTCCCATTCCACTCCCTCCCTAGCCTTTCATTAGTGGGATTAATCACATTTAGAATGTTGTAATGCTCTTTCCCACCATCCATTACTAGAAATTTCCCTTCACCTCAAACAGCAGCCCTACACTCATTTCTTAACTCCCCATTGACCTTTCCCCCATTTCTCTTAACCCAAACTCTATTTTTCATCTCTATGGTTATATTCTCTGATAATTCCTTTGCGTTTACTGTGGGGCTTAAAATTAAATCCATATCAATCTTCTTTTTCTTTGATACCACCTTCACTTCAATAGGACACATAAACTATGTCCCTATACTCCTTCATTCCCCCACCTTTATACAGTTGTCTAAAATTACATATTTTACATTGAGTTCAAAACCACTGATTTGTCCTTAGAGTTTGTGTATTTTCTATCATGTAAGAAGTAAATAGTGGAGTTACAGTTCAAAAATTATTGGCTTCTATTTGTATTCCATTGTGGTTGGACAATGTGCTTTGAGTATATTCAATTTTTTTTCTTAATTTATTGAGGCTTGTTTTATTTCCCAGCTTATGGTCCCTTCTGGAGAAAGATCTGTGATCACTAGAGAAAAATAAGTGTACTGGTGATTTGGGATGTAAGGTACTATATTTGTCTGTTCAAATTCTCTATATCTCTTTCTCCTTTCTTTGTTTCTCTGTTGGTAGGGTTCCCTTTAGAATCTGAAGTAGGGCAGGTCTTTTATTGGCAAAGTCTCTCAGCATTTGTTTGTCTGTGAAAAATTTAAGCTCTCCCTCAAATTTGAAGGAGAGCTTTGCTGGATAAAGTATTCTTGGCTGGAAATTTTTCTCACTCAGAATTTTAAATATGTCATGCCACTGCCTTCTCACCTCCATAGTGGCCACTGAGTAGTCACTACTTAGTCTGATGTTGTTTCCTTTGTATGTGGTGAACTGCTTTTCTCTTGCTGCTTTCAGAACTTGTTCCTTCTCTTCAGTGTTTGACAGTCTGATCAGAATATGTCTTGGAGTGGGTTTATTTGGATTTATTCTATTTGGAGTTTGCTGGGCATTTATGCTTTGTGTATTTATATTGTGTAGAAGGTTGGGGAAGTTTTCCCCAACAATTTCTTTGAATACTCTTTCTAGATCTTTACCCTTCTCTTCCCCTTCTGAGACACCAATGAGTCTTAAGTTTGGATGTTTTATTTTATCTATCATATCCCTGAGATCCATTTCGATTTTTTCGATTTTTTTCTCCATTCTTTCTTTTGTTCTTTCATTTTCTGCTCTGTGGGCTTCTAGGACACTGAGATGTTGTTCAGTTTCCTCTAGTCTTGTATTGTGAATGTCCAGAGTCTTTTTAATTTGGCCAACAGTTTCTTTTATTTCCATAAGATCTTCTATTTTTTTATTTACTCTTGCAATGTCTTCTTTATGCTCTTCTCGGGTCTTCTTTATGTCACTTATATCCTGGGCCATGGTCTTCTTGATGTCCTTTAAATCCTTTGCCATGTTTTCGTTCCTCGATTGTAGTTCTTTGATTAATTTTGCGAGGTACTGTGTATCTTCTGATATCTTGATTTGTGTGTTTGAAGTTGGATTCTCCATATCTTCTGGTTTTATCATATGCATTAAGATTTTCTGTTGTTTTTGGCCTCTTGGCATTTGTTTTGCTTGATAGGGTTCTTTCAAGTTGTAAAAAAAAAAGGGATATCGATCTAATTTTTCAGAAACACAGTTTGGTGACGTACACTTTCTCTAACTAACCAGCAGATGGCGTCTGTGAGTCACCTATATCCCTCAAGTCAGTTCTCAACCTTGTTCCCACGGTTTGTGGGGAAATGATTCTTGTGGGTTCAGTTGGAGAACTTAGTTTGGGTGTGTTGCTGGAGCTGTCCGCCCTGAATGTGGGGAGTGTGTACAGGTGGCCAGGGAAGAAGGGCAGTTTTAATGTTCAAATCTCCCAGGTTCCCGGAGATTCAAAGCCACCACAAGAGTCTAACCCTTCATTTCAGTTCAGCCCCAGACCCTCTCTCTCACTGATCCACAAATCACCGGATTTGGCGTAGCATCCCTGGGTTCTCCGAGCGGGTCCCCCCCCAGCTGCGATCCTCCAGCAGCTCAGCCAAGGGAAAGCCGTGCTACGTCACCAGTGCACACCGTCCCTCAAGGTAAGCCCCGGGCCACTGGGCCATGCGGCGGCACGCTCTCAGCCTGAAGCAAAAATGGCCGAACGGAACATCTCAGCCCCCTCCTCATCGCACAGTTCCTCCTTCCCAGCTCCAGGACAACTGGTGGGGCTCTGGGCTGTGGGCACGGCCCTGGGTAGGAGTTTATCCAGCCCTCCGGGGAGCCAGCTGCTAGCCACGGGGTTTCTTTCTGCTTCCGGCTCTCCCCTCCGTTCCCCTAGACCCAAGGGTATCTGCAGTGGGCTATCTTCCCGGCCAGACACGAGAGGCTGGCCCAGCCCCCTCTTGCTGTGTTTTACTGCATGGTTCCCACAATCGCAGCTGCAGCCGCTCCTGGGTTTTCCCTTTTTTTTTTTAAAAAAAAGAGCCAGCCGGTCTCCAAACACTGAACCCTGGCTTCCCCAGATCGCCACGCGGCTGTGGGTCTTCAAGCCAGCTTACTCACTCATTTCAGAATGCCAACTCCCAGTTTCACCAAGTATACAGCCCCTCTGGAGCTAGGAGCCCTCGTCCAGCTGGCACACTGCTGTAACCGGTATTCTGGGTCACTTTCTGGTTTTTAGCTAGTGTTTTTCACGGAGGCGTTTTTTCACCCTGTCTCAGGTAGCTGCCGTCTTAGTTTCCTCATGTACTTTTTAGCAATTTGCATTTCGTCTTTGAAAAAACGTCTATTCATGTCTAGTGCTCATTTTTAAATTGGGTTGTTTGTCCTTTAATTTTGATTGTAGGATTTTTTATATATTCTGGATATCAAACCCTTGTCAGATGTGTGGCTTCCCAATATTTTCTCCCATTGAATTGGCTGCCTTTTATCCTTTTCACAAAGTCATTTGAAGCATAGAAGTATTCCATTTTGAAGAGGTCCCATTTACTTACTTTTTCTTTCATTGCTTGTGCTTTGGGTATAAGGTCTAGGATAGGAAATTACTGCCTATCACTAGATTGTGAAGATGCTTATCTACATTCTTCTAGGAGTTTAAAGTATTGGTTCTTATATTTCAGTCTTTGATCCATTTTGAGTTAATTTTTGTAAAGAATGTGAGATGGGGTCCTCTTTCTTTCTTTTGGATATGAATATCCAGTTCTCTCAGCACCGTTTATTAAAGAGATTGTTCTATCCCAGTTGAGTAGATTTGGGAACCTTGTCAAAAATCATTTGAGCAAAGATCTGAGGGTCTATTTCTGAAGTCTCAATTCAATTCCATTTGTCTATCTATCTAGCTATCTACCTATCTATATTTTTATGCCAGTACCATGCTGTTTTGACCACTGTAGCTTTATAATATGCCTTAAAATCAGGAAGTATGAGTCCTCCCACTTTATTCTTCTTTTTCAAGATGTTTATGGCTATTTAAGGCTCCTTACCATTCCAAATAACCTTGATAATTTGCTTTGTCATTTCTGCAAAGTAGGCTGTTGGAATTTTGATTGGGATTGCATTGAATCAGTAGTACAATTTGGGTAGAGTTGACATCTTAATGACAGTTAGCCTTCCAATACATGAATATGGAATGTCTTTCTATTTATTTCAGTCTTTTAAAAATTTCTTTTAGCAATGTTTTTTTAGTTTTCTATGTACAGGTCCTTTACATCATTGGCTGTGCCAGTTTGAATGTATTATATCCCCCAAAACACCCTTATCTTTGATGGCAATCTTGTGTGGGCAGATGTATTAGTGTTGATTAGATTGTAGTTCTTTGAGTGTTTCCATGGAGATTTGACGCACCCAACTATAGGTGATAACTCTGATTGGATAATTTCCATGGAGGTGTGGCCCTGTCCATTCGGCATGGGCCTTGATTTGTTTATTAGAGCACTATATAAGCTCAGACAGAAGGAGAGAGCTTTCTACAGCCAAGAGGGACACTGAAGAATGCACAGGAGCTGAGACAGTAGCTGAGACAGACACTTTGAAGGCAGCTGTTGGAAGCTTATGCAGACATTATGGAGAGCGCCATTTTGAAACACAACCTGGGAGCAAGCAGAAGTCAGCCATGTGCCTTCCCAGCTAATAGAGGTTTTCTGGATGCCAATGAGCTTTCTCCAGTGGGGTACCCTTTGTTGATGGACACTTTATGGCCTTAAGACTGTAACTGTGTAACCAAATAAACCCCCTTTATAAAAGCTGATCCATTTCTGGTGTTTTGCAAAAAGGCAGCATTAACAAACTGGAACACTGGCTAAGTTTATTCCTAGATATTTTATTCTTTTAGTACTATTGTAAATGGAATTTTTTTCTTGATTGCTTCTTTGGATAGCTCATTACTAGTGTATAGAAACACTACTGATTTGTGAGAGTTGATCTTGTATCTCTCCACTTTGCCGAACTGGTTTATTAGTTCTAGTAGCTTTCTCACAGTTTTTTTTTTTAATTTTCAGAACTTTCTAAATATAGTATCATGTCATCTGCAAATAGTAAGAGTTTTACTTCTTCCTTCAAATTTGGATGGCTTTTACTTCAGTGTAGCCTAACTGTTCTAGATAGAACTTCTAGCCCAATGTTGAATAACAGTGGGGACAAGGGGCATCTTTATCTTGTTCCAGATCTTAGAGGGAAATCTTTCAGTCTTTCACCATTGAGTACGATGTGAGCTATGGGTTTCTCACATATGCCCTTTATCATGTTGAGGAAGTTTCCTTCTACTCCTGTCTTTTGAAGTGTTTTTATGAAGAAAGGATGCTGGATTTTGTCAAATGGATTTCCTGCATCACTCAAGACAATCATGGTGTTTTCCCCTTTCCATTTGTTAATGTTCTGTATAACATTAATTGATTTTCTTGTGTTGAATCACCTTTGCATACTGGGATAAAACCCGCATGAACACAGTGTAAAATTTTTTAAATATGCTATTGAATTCTATTTGCAAGTATTTTGTTGAGGATTTTTGCATCTATATTCATCAGAGAAATCTGTCTGCAGTTTTCTTTTCTTCTAGTATTTTTATCAGGCTTTGGTATTAGGGTGATGTTGGCTTCACAGAATGAGTTAGGAAGTATTCCCTCCTCTTCAATTTTTTGTAAGAGTTTGAGCAGGATGGTATTAATTCTTCTTGGAATGATTGGTAAAATCTATCTGTGAAGCCATCTGATCCTGGGCTTTTATTTTTTGGGAGGTTTTTGAAGTCTAATTCAGTATCTTGTGATTGGTTTGTTGAGGCCTCCTATTTCTTCTAGAGTCAGTGTAGGTTGTGTGTTTTAGGAAATTGTCCATTTCATCTAAGTTGTTTAGTTTGTTGGCATACAGCTGTTCATAGGATCCCCTTATGATTTTTTTATTTCTACAGGGTCTTGATAATGACCCCACTTTTATTTCTGATTTTATTTATTTGCATCTTGTGTCTTTTTATCTTTGTCAGTCTATCTAAGGGTTTGTCATTTTTATTGATCTTCTGAAAGAACCACCTTTTTGTTTTATTGATTCTCTGTATAGTTTTTTTGTTCTCAATTTCATTTATTGCCACTCTAATCTTTGTTATTTCTTTCCTTTTGCTTGCTTTGGGATTGGTTTTGTGTTCTTTCTCTAGTTCCTCCAGGTGTTCAGTTATGTCTTTGATTTTAGCTTTCTTCCTTTTTATTGTAGCCATTTAGGGCTATAAATTCCCCTCTCAGCACTGCCTTTGCTGACTCCAATAAGTTTTGATATGTTGTGTCCTTGTTTTCATTCATCTCAAGTATTTACTGATTTCTCTTGCAATTTCTTCCTTGACCCACTGATTGTTTAAGAGTGTGTTGTTTAACTTCCATATACATTTTTTTCCTTTTTAATTTTTTATTGGGATTGTTCAGATACCATACAATTATCCAAAGATCCAAAGTGTAAAATCAATTGCCCCTGGTACCCTCACACAGCTGTGCATCCATCACCACTTAATTTTTGTTCAGTTTTTAGAACCTTTTCATTACTACAGACAAGAAATAAAGAGAAAGATGAAAAAAAGAAAAAAAGACAAGGAAACTTGAATCTCCCATATCCCTAACTAAACCCCCTCAATTGTTGACTCGTAGTGTTGGTATAGTACATTTGTTACAATTTATGAAAAAATGTTGATATACTAACTATAGTATATAGTTTGCAATAGGTATATATTTCTTCCCTATATGCTCCTCTATTATTAATTTCTAATTGTATTGTCATACATTTGTTCCGGTTCATGGA
Source organism: Choloepus didactylus (assembly GCF_015220235.1). Lineage (NCBI taxonomy): Eukaryota > Metazoa > Chordata > Mammalia > Pilosa > Megalonychidae > Choloepus > Choloepus didactylus. Next base: position 40,041,454 of record NC_051335.1, on the reverse strand, counting down.
AGAGATTTCTAATATTTGTATGGTTAATTGTGGACACTGCCCACCATAGGATTCAGTTTTATGCATTCCCATCTTTTGATCTCCAACTTTCCTTCTGGTGACATATATGACTCTGAGCTTCCCCTTTCCACCTCATTCACACACCATTCAGCACTCACATCTTGCTACCCATACCTCTGTTCATTTCCAAACATTTAAGTTCATCCTAGTTGAACATTTTGCTCATACTAAGCAACCGCTCCCCATTCTTAAGCCTTGTCCTATATCTTGGTACCTTATATTTCATGTCTATGAGTTTACATATAATTAGTTCCTATCAGTGAGACCCTGCAATATTTGTCCTTATGTGTCTGGCTTATTTCACTCAGTACATTGACTTCAAGGTTTTGTCATCAACCCTTTTTTTTTAAATATGGTTTTGTTCACACACCATACATTCCATTCTAAGTAAATAATTAATGGTTCTCTGTATGGTCATATATTTATGTGTTCACCACCTTCACCACTATCTATATAAGGGCATCTACATTTCTTCCACAAGGCAGGAGGGAGAGTCAAAGAAGGTAGAGAGGCAAAAGAAAAAGAAAAAAAGGGGAAAAAATGACACCTAGGAAGCAGCAAAAGGAAAAATAACCTTAAATCAAAGTAAAGAGTCAGACAACACCACCAATGTCAATTGTCTAACATGCCTCCCCTATCCCCCCCATCTGCATTTACCTTATATACCACCTTTGTTCCATTAAAGGAAACATAATACAATGATTCTGTTAGTTACAGTCTCTAGTTTACGTCGATTGCATCCCTCCCCCAATGACTCCCCCTTCTTAACACCTTGCAAGGTTGACATTTGCTTGTTCTCCCTCGTAAAAGAACATATTTGCACATTTTATCACAATTGTTGAACACTCTAGATTTCACCAAGTTACACAGTCCCAGTCTTTATCTTTCCTCCTTTCTCCTGGTGTCTCACATGCTCCCAACCTTCCTCTCTCAATCGTATTCATAGTTATCTTTCTTCAGTGTACTTACATTGCCATGCTACCATCTCCCAAAATTGTGTTCCAAACCATGCACTCCTGTCTTCTCCTATCACTCCGTAGTGCTCCCTTTAGTATTTCCTGTAGGGCGGGTGTCTTGTTCACAAAGTCTCTCATTGTCTGTTTGTCGGAAAATATTTTGAGCTCTCCCTCATATTTGAAGGACAGCTTTGCTGGATATAGGATTCTTGGTTGGCGGTTTTCCTCTTTCAGTATCTTAAATATATCACACCCCACCTCCTTCTTACCTGCATGGTTTCTGCTGAGAGATCCGCAGATAGTCTTATTAAGCTTCCTTTGTATGTGATGGATTGCTTTTCTCTTGCTGCTTTCAGGATTCTCTCTTTGTCTTTGACATTTGATAATCTGATTCTTAAGTGTCTTGGTGTAGGCCTATTCAGATCTATTCTGTTTGGAGTACGCTGTGTTTCTTGGATCTCTAATTTTACGTCTTTCATAAGAGATGGGAAATTTTCATTAATTATTTCCTCTATTATTGCTTCTGCCCCCTTTCCCTTTTTTTCTCCTTCTGAAACACCAATGATGCATACATTCTTGAACTTTGTTTCATCCTTAAGATCCTGGAGATGTTGCTCATGTTTTTTCATTCTTTTCTCCATCTGCTCCTTCGTGTGTAGGCTTTCAGGTGTTTTGTTCTCCAGTTCCTGAGTGTTTTCTTCTGCCTCTTGAGATCTGCTGTTGTATGTCTCCATTGTGTCTTTTGTCTCTTGTGTTGTGGCTTTCATTTCCATAGATTCTACTAGTTGTTTTTTTGAACTTTCAATTTCTGCCTTACATATGCCCAGTGTTTTCTTTACAGCCTCTATCTCTTTTGTGAAATCTTCTCTAAACTTTTTGAATTGATTTAGCATTAGTTGTTTAAATAACTGTATCTCAGTTGAAGTGTACATTTGTTCCTTTGACTGGGCCATAACTTCATTTTTCTTAGAGTAGGTTGTAATTTTCTGTTGTCTAGGCTTGGTTTCCTTGGTTACCCCAATCAGGTTTTCCCAGACCAGAACAGGTTCAAGTCCCAGAGGGAAGAAATAATTCAGTATCTGGTTTCCCTGAGGGTGTGTCTTAGAAAATTGCTCCACCCTGTGATGCCTCAGGTAACTGTGTTTTTCTCCCCAACAGGTGGCGCCTGTTAGCCTATAATTCTTGACTGGTGTGAGGAGGTATGGCCATGCTCCCCCAGGCTCTGAGGTCTGGTTGTGAATGGAAAGGGCCCCACCCCTTTCCTCTTAGAGATAGACCCCCTGGGGGAGGTTGTTAGCATTTCAATGGTCTCTCTCTCTCTGCTTGTGCTATCTCCACCCTTCTCTGAGTCACAGCACTGGGAACTGAAAATGGCTGGGGCTTTCTCCACGAGCCAAAAAAGGAACAGATAGTCCCTTTCAGAACTAGTCCAAGGTTATCCTCCAGCTCTCCAAGGTCAGTTGCCACCCAAAGCCTCTGTCTGTTTTTGGGGGATTCATACCTGTAGTGAGCAGTTCACACTCACTACTTAAAACCCCAGTTGGAGCTCAGCCAAGCTCTATTCACTTGCTGGGAGACAGCTTCTCTCTGGCACCACGAGTCTTTGCAGCTCGGGCTATGGAAGAGGGGGTCTCATGACTTGGATCTGCAGGTATTACTTACAGATTTTATGCTGTGATCTCAGGCATTCCTCCCAATTCAGGTTGGTGTATGATGAGTGGATGGTCTCGTTTGTCCTCCCGCAGTTATTCTGGATTATTTACTAGTTGCTTCTGTTTTTTTTTTTTCGTTGTTCCAGGGGGACTACTTAGCTTCCACTACTCTCTATGCTACCATCTTCACTCTCTCCTCCCATATACATTTTGAATTTTCCAGTTCTCTGGCTGTTATTGATATCCAGCTTCATTCCATTATTATCAGAAGAGGTGCTTTGTATAATTTCAATCTCTTAAATTTTATTGAGACCTGTTTTGTGCCCCAGTATGTGGTCTATCCTGGAGAATGTTCCATGGGCACTTAAGAAGAACCTATATCCTGCTGTTTGGGGGTTCAATGTTCTATATGTCTGGTCTAGTTCACTTCTATTATTTAGGTCCCTTTATTTACTGATCCTCTGTGTAGATGTTCTATACATTGAAGAGAGTTGTGTATTGAAGTCTCAAACTACTACTGTAGAGACCTCTATTACACCCTTTAGTTTTTTTTTAATTTTCCCTTTCCCATTATTTATTTATTATTTTCCTTTATTTTTTATTTTTTTATTTTTTTATCTTCATTTCATTGAGATATATTCACATACCACACAGTCATACAAAACAAATCGTACATTCAATTGTTCACAGTACCATTACATAGTTGTACATTCATCACCTAAATCAATCCCTAACACCTTCATTAGCACACACACAAAAATAATAACAATAATAATTAAAGTGAAAAAGAGTAATTGAAGTAAAAAAGAACACTGGGTACCTTTGTCTGTTTGTTTGTTTGTTTCCTTCCACTATTTTTCTACTCATCCATCCATAAACTTGACAAAGTGGAGTGTGGTCCTTATGGCTTTCCCAATCCCATTGTCACCCCTCATAAGCTACATTTTTATACAATTGTCTTCGAGATTCATGGGTTCTGGGTTGCAGTTTGATAGTTTCAGGTATCCAGCACCAACTACCCCAATTCTTTAGAAAGTAAAAAGGGTTGTCTAAATTGTGCGTAAGAGTGCCCACCAGAGTGACCTCTCGGCCCTGTTTGGAATCTCTCTGCCACAGAAGCTTATTTCATTTCCTTTCACATTCCCCTTTTGGTCAAGAAGATGTTCTCTGTCCCACGATGCCAGGTCTACATTCCTCAACGGGAGTCATATTTCACGTTGCCAGGGAGATTCCCTCACCTGGGTGTCTGATCCCACATAGACGGGACGGCAGTGATTTCACCTTTTAAGTTGGCTTAGCTAGAGAGAGAGGGCCACATCTGAGCAACAAAGCGGCATTCGGGAGGAGGCTCTTAGGCACAATTATAGGGGGGCCTAGCCTCTCCTTTGCAGCAAATGTCTTCTCAAGGGTAAAACCTATGGTAGAGGGCTCAACCCATCAAACCACCAGTCCCCTATGTCTGCAGTCATGTTAGCAACCATCGAGGTGGGGTAGGCGAATACCTCTGCATTTTCCACCAGCTCCTCAAGGGGGCTCTACATATTTTTTTCCTTGTTTTTTTTTTTTTTTTAAATCAACTGTATAAAAAAAAAAAATACAAGAAAAGAACATTTCAAAGAGACCATAACAAGGGAGTAAGAAAAAGACAACTAACCTAAGATAACTGCTTTACTTTCAACATGTTCCTACTTTACCCCAAGAAAATTACCTACTATATCAACATTTCTGTGAACTTGTTCCTACTATACCCATCAGGAATTAACAGACCATAGTCATTCCTGGGCATTCCCAGAACGTTAAATAGCTTATCTGTTCTTCTTGGATTATTGTTCCCCCTTCCTTAATTGCTCTGTATTGCTAGTTCCCCTACATTCCACATTATGAACCATTTGTTTTACATTTTTCAAAGTTCACATTAGTGGTAGCATACAATATTTCTCTTTCTGTGCCTGGCTTATTTCGCTCAGCATTATGTCTTCAAGGTTCATCCATGTTGTCATATGTTTCATGAGATTGTTCCTTCGTACTGCCGCGTAGTATTCCATCGTGTGTATACACCACATTTTATTTATCCACTCATCTCTTGAAGGACATTGGGGTTGTTTCCATCTCTTGGCAATTGTGAATAATGCTGCTAGGAACATTGGCATGCAGATACCTGTTCGTGTCACTGCTTTCTGATCTTCTGGGTATATACAAAGAAGTGCAATCGCTGGATCGAACGTTAACTCTATATCTAGTTTTCTAAGGAACTGCCAGACTGACTTCCAGAGTGGCTGAACCATTATACAGTCCCACTAACAATGAATAAGAGTTCCAATTTCTCCACATCCCCTCCTGCATTTGTAGTTTCCTGTTTCTTTAATGGCAGCCCTTCTAATCAGTGTTAGATGGTATCTAATTGTGTTCTTAATTTGCATCTCTCTAATACCTAGTGAAGCTGAACATTTTTTCATGTGTTTCTTGGCCATTTGCATTTCCTGTTCAGAGAACTGTCTTTTCATATCTTTTGCCCATTTTATAATTGGACTGTCTGTACTACTGTCATTGAGTTGTAGGATTTCTTTATATATGCAAGATATCAGTCTTTTGTCAGATATATGGTTTCCAAAAAATCTTTTCCCATTGAGTTGGCTGCCTCTTTACCTTTTTGAGAAATGCCTTTGAGGTGCAAAAACTTCTAAGCTTGAGGAGTTCCTATTTATCTATTTTTCTTTTGTTGCTTGTGCCTTGGGTGTAAAGTCTAGGAAGTGGCCGTCTAATACAAGGCCTTGAAGATGTTTTCCTACATTATCTTCTAGGAGTTTTATGGTACTTTCTTTTATATTGAGATCTTTGGTCCATTTTGAGTTAATTTTTGTGTAGGGTGTGAGGTAGGGGTCCTCTTTCATTCTTTTGGATATGGATATCCAATTCTCCCAGCCCCATTTGTTGAAAAGACTATTATGACTCAGTTCAGTGACTTTGGGGGCCTTATCAAAGATCAGTCAGCCATAGTTCTGAGAGTCTATCTCCAAATTCTGAATTCGATTCCATTGATCTATATGTCTATCTTTGTGCCAGTACCATGCTGTTTTGACAACTGTGGCTTTATAATAAGCTTCAAAGTTAGGGAGTGTAAGTCCTCCCCCTTTGTTTTTCTTTTTTAGAGTGTCTTTAGCAATTCGAGGCATCTTCCCTTTCCAAATAAATTTGATAACTAGCTTTTCCAAGTCTGCAAAGTAGGTTGTTGTAATTTTGATTGGGATTGCATTGAATCTGTAGATGAGTTTGGGTAGAATTGACATCTTAATGACATTTAGCCTTCCTATCCATGAACATGGAATATTTTTCCATCTTTTAAGGTCCCCTTCTATTTCTTGTAGTAGAGTTATGTAGTTTTCTTTGTATAGGTCTTTTACTTCTTTGGTTAAGTTTACCCCTAGGTATTTGATTTTTTTAGTTGCTATTGAAAATGGTATCTTTTTCTTGAGTGTCTCTTCAGTTTGTTCATTTCTAGCATATAGAAACATTACTGACTTATGTGCATTAATCTTCTATCCCGCTACTTTGCTAAATTTGTTTATTAGCTCTAGTAGCTGTATCATCGATTTCTCAGGATTTTCCAGATATAAGATCATATCATCTGCAAACAATGACAGTTTTACTTCTTCTTTACCAATTTGGATGCCTTTTATTTCTTTGTCTTGCCGGAATAATGTGGCTAGCACTTCCAGCACAATGTTGAATAAAAGTGGTGACAGCAGGCATCCTTGTCTTGTTCCTGATCTTAGAGGGAAGGCTTTCAGTCTCTCACCATTGAGCACTATGCTGGTTGTTGGTTTTTCATATATGCTCTTTATCATATTGAAGAAGTTTCCTTCAATTCCTACCTTTTGAAGTGTTTTTATCAAAAACGGATGTTGGATTTTGTCAAATGCTTTTTCAGCATCTATTGAGATGACCATTTGATTTTTCCCTTTCAAATTTTTAATGTGTTGTAATACATTGACTGATTTTCTTATGTTGTACCATCCTTGTATGCCTGGAATGAACCTCACTTGGTCACGGTGTATGATTTTTTTAATGTGTCTTTGGATTCGATTTGCAAGTATTTTGTTGAGGATTTCTGCATCTATATTCATTAGGGAGATTGGCCGTTAGTTTTCCTTTTTTGTAGCATCTTTGCCTGGTTTTGGTATTAGATTGATGTTAGCTTCATAAAATGAGTTAGGTAGTGTTCCATTTTCTTCAATGTTTTGAAAGAGTTTCAGTAAGATTGGTGTCAGTTCTTTCTGGAAAGTTTGGTAGAATTCCCCTGTGAAGCCTTCTGGCCCTGGGCATTTATTTGTGGGAAGATCTTTGATGACTGATTGGATCTCTTTGCTTGTGATGGGTTGATTGACGTCTTGTATTTCTTCTCCGGTCAGTCTAGGTTGTTCATATGTTTCCAGGAAATTGTCCATTTCCTCTACATTATCCAGTTTGTTGCTATACAGTTGTTCATAGTATCCTCTTATAATTTTTTTTAATTTCTTCAGGATTTGCAGTTATGTCACCTTTTTCATTCATTATTTTTTTTATATGGGTCTTCTATCTTTTTGATTTTGTCAGTCTAGCTAGGGGCTTGTCAATCTTGTTGATCTTCTCAAAGAACCAACTTTTGGTGATATTTATCCTCTCTATTGTTTTTTTGTTCTCTATGTCATTTATTTCTGCTTTAATCCTTGTTATTTCTTTTCTTCTACTTGGTTTAGGATTGGTTGGCTGTTCATTTTCTAGCTTCTTCAGTTGATCGTTACTTCTTTGATTTTGACTCTTTCTTCCTTTTCAATATATGCATTTAGTGCTATAAATTTCCCCAAGTACTGCTTTTCCTGCATACCATAGGTTTTGGTATGTTGTGTTCTCATTTTCATTCATCTGTATATATTTAGCAATTTCTCTTGCTATTTCTTCTTTAACCCACTGATTGTTTAGGAGTGTGTTGTTTAACCTCCAGGTATTTGTGAATTTTCTAAGTCTCTGATGGTTATTGACTTCTAATTGTATTCCATTGTGGTCAGAGAATGTGCTTTGAATAATTTCAATCTTTTTAAATTTATTGAGGCTTGTTTTATGTCCCAGCATATGATCTATTCTGGAGAAAGTTCCGTGAGCACTAGAAAAGTATGTGTATCCTGGTGATTTGGGATGTAATGTTCTGTATATGTCTGTTAAATCTAATTCATTTATCAGATTGTTTAGGTTTTCAATTTCCTTATTGGTCTTCTGTCTGGTTGATCTATCTATAGGAGAGAGTGATGTGTTGAAGTCTCCCACAATTATTGTGGGAACATCAATTGCTTCCTTTAGTTTTGCCAGTGTTTCTCTCATGTATTTTGTGGCACCTTGATTGGGTGCATAGACATTTATGATTGTTATTTCTTCTTGTTGAACTGCCCCTTTTATTAGTATGTAGTGGCCTTCTTTGTCTCTCAAACATCCCTGCATTTAAAGTCTATTTTATCTGAGATTAATATTGCTACACCTGCTTTCTTTTGGCTGTAGCTTGCATGAAATATTTTTTTTCATCCTTTCACTTTCCATGTCTTTGTGTCCCTGTGTCTAAGATGAGTCTCTTGTATGCAACATATTGATGGTTCATTTTTTTTGATCCATTCTGTGAATCTATATCTTTTAATTGGGGAGTTTAATCCATTTATATTGAACGTTATAACTATGAAGGCATTTCTTGAATCAGCCATCTTCCTTTGGTTTGTTTGTTATATAGATTTTTCCCCTCTCTCTATTAATATCCTTTATTGTACCCATACCGAACCTCTTTAGTACTGAACCTTTCTCCAAGTCTCTCTCTCCCTTATTTGTTTCTCTGTCGGTAGGGTTCCCTTTAGTATCTCCAGTAGGGCAGGTCTCTTGTTAGCAAATTTTCTCAGCATTTGCTTGTCTGTGAAAAATTTAAGCTCTCTCTCAAATTTGAAGGAGAGCTATGCTGGATAAAGTATCCTTGGTTGGAAATTTTTCTCAGTCAGAATTGTAAATATATTGTGCCACAGCCTTCTTGCATCCATGGTGGCTGCTGAGTAGTCACTACTTAGCCTTATGCTGTTTCCTTTGTATGTGGTGAATTGGTTTTCTCTTGCTGCTTTCAGAACTTGCTCCTTCTCTTCCGTGTTTGACAGTGTACTCAGAATATGTCTCAGAGTGGGGTTATTTGGATTTATTCTATTTGGAGTTCACTGGGCATTTATGATTTGTGTATTTATGTTGTTTAGAAGATTTGGGAAGTTTTCCCCAACAATTTCTTTGAATACTCTTCCTAGACCTTTACCCTTTTCTTCCCCTTCTGGAACACCAATGAGTCTTATATTTGGACGTTTTATATTATCTGTCATATCCCTGAGGTCCGTTTCGATTTTTTCAATTTTTTCCCCATTCTTTATTTTATGCTTTCATTTTCCATTCTGTCATCTTCCAGGTCACTGATTCGTTGTTCAACTTCCTCTATAATTGTACTGTGAGTGTCCAGAATCTTTTTAATTTGGTCAACAGTTTCTTTGATTTCCATAAGATCATCTATTTTTTTATTTAGTCTTGCATTGTCTTCTTTATGCTCTTCTAGGCTGTTCTTGATATGCTTTGTATCCCATACTATGGTCTCATTGTTCATCTTTAGTTCTTTGAGTAGCTGCTCTAGGTGCTGTGTCTTTTCTGATCTTTTGGTTTGGGTGCTTGGGCTTGGGTTATCCATATTGTCTGTTTTTTTCATATGCTTTATAATTTTCTGTTGTTTTTGGCCTCTTGGCATTTGCTGAACTTGATAGGGTTCTTTTAGGATTTGTAGACCAATTGAAGTCCTTATCTCTAATTTATCAGATCTACAGCTTCGTGGAGTACACTTTCTCTAACTAACCAGCAGGTGGCGTCCACGAGCCACCTGTTCTCCACAAGCCAGTTCCCTGCTTTGCCTTTGTGGTGAGTGGGGGAGTGAGTCTTGTGGAGTCCAATTGGTGTACCAAGCTTGCGTGTGTAGTTAGTGTTGCCCGCCCTGTATATGGGGCGTGTTTCTGGGCAGTCAGGGAGGGGGGGTGGCTCTAACAATCAAATCTCCCTGGTGATCCTAGAGTTTTAAAGCTGCTGCAATAGTCTAATCCTTCAGTTCAGTCCTGCCACATTTGTCTCTGCCACTGACCCACAAGTCCTTGGTATTGGCGTATGGCTCCTGAGACTTGCGAGTGGGTCCCTCTTCCAGGCCATGCACCCCCTGGTCCTCTGTTGAGGGATGACTGTGCTATGTCACAGGTGAGTGCCATCCCCCCAGGGCGGTTCTGGGCTCCTGGGCTGTGTAGGGAGGCTCCCAGTATGCTGAAATGATGGTTGAATGGGGCTTTGTTAATTCACACTGCTTCACCTTCCCAACTCTGGGACAATCAACTGAGGTTGCAGGGAAGGCTAATGTCCACGCCCAGTTTTGTGGTGTGTGCCTGTTATTTGAAGCACTTCTGTCACACTGGGTTGTCTGAGGCAGCTCTGGGCTATGGGGCTGGCGATGGGCAGCAGTGTTTCTTGTCCACCAGGATGATGGCTGTGAGCGGACACCCCCCTTTTCTTGGGAAGTTGTGGTGTTTTATGAATTTTATCAGCCACTGGATTATTGCCTTTTGTCTCAGGGCTCTCTTAGTTCTGCTCTTGTCTTGACCTGCCCAAATTGCAAGTCTTTGAAGCTTTCTGTATTGGGCTTCTTAGAGTAATTGTTTTAGAAAAAGAAAAAAAAGGTAAAAAAAAAAAAAAAGAAAAGAAAAATGGGCCCTCCTCAGAGATCTAATGGGTTATTGAAAATGCTAAGAGACAAAGCAATTAGGGCCATTAAGGAAAGGTCCACTGGGCAGAGAGATCAGCTTTTCTTCGGGATTTGCATATGAGGCTCAGGGCCTGAGCTCTGCCCTTCCCCTTTCTATGTTCACCAGAACTCCAAAAATCCTCCGCTTTTATTTTGGAGTTTTTTGTGTTGTTTTTTTCTATGCCTGTTTCCTCTCTGCTGGGCTGGCTGCTCTCAGATTCTCTGGTGTCTGGTCTCAGTCTACCTATGGTTGGAGTTTGGATCAGTAGAATGAGTTTCCGATAAGGGCTGCCACTGCAGTTCTCCCTTCTCCTTCCCGGAGCTGACAGCCCCTCCTCCCACGGGACTGAGACTGGCAGGGAGGGGTGCGGGTCCCCTGGCCACAAAAACTTACAGATTTCTCTGATCTCAGCAGTTCCATGTTTTCATGAGTGTTGTATGAAGTAGGCCCAAAATCAGATTGCTCTGTGGTGTTCAGTCCACACAGTTCCTGGCTTTCTATCTACTTTCCTGGAGGAGTAACTAAAACATACAGCTCACCAGTCCACCATCTTGCCCCGCCTCCTCCCTACACCCTTCAGTTTTGCCAGTGTTTGCCTCATGTACTTTGGGGCACCTTGATTAGGTGCATAGATATTGATGATTGTTACTTCTTCTTGGTGAAATGCCCCTTTTATGAATATATAGTGGTCCTTCTTTGTCTCTTATAACGTTATTGCATTTAAAGCCTACTTTGTCTGATATTAGTATAGTTGCCCCAGCTTTTTTGTTTGTTTACTGCTTGTGTGGAATATCTTTTTCCATCCTTTCACTTTCAACCTATTTGTATCTTTCAGTCTAAAATGAGTCTCTTGCAAACAGCATATAAATGGATCATACTTTTTTTAAAATCCATTCTGCCAATCTCTGTCCCTTGTTTGAGGAGTGAAATCCATTAACATTCAATTAAATTTATTACTGTAAAAGCATTACTTACTTCAACGATTTTATCATTTGGCTTTTATTTGTCAGACCTAGTTTTTCTCTCTTTTTATCCCTTTAGTTACCTTGTGATATTCTTAATTTTTATACACTCCTCCATGCTTCTCCTTCCTGTCTTTTCTTTTCAGCCAGCAGAACCCCCTTTAGTATTTATTGTAGGACAGGTCTCTTGTTAACAGACTCTCTGAGCTTCTGTGAATATTGTAAACTACCCACCCACCCACCCTCCATTTTTGAAGGACAGCTTTTGCTGGGAAAAGAATTCTTGGCTGGAAATTTTTCTTTCAGTATCTTAAATATTTCTTAAATTCAACTGCCTTCTTGCCTCCATGGTTTCTTATGAGAAATCAACATTTAGTCTTATTTGCCTTCCCTTGTTTGTGGTGAACCACTTTTCTATTACTCCTTTCAGAATTCTTTCTTTTTGGCATTTCGCAGTTTGAGTAATAAGGCTTGGAGTGGGTGTATTTAAATTTCTTCTCTTTGGAGTATGTTGGGCTTCTTGTTTTTCATATTTATGTCTTTTATAAGGGTGAGAAATTTTTCAGCCATTGTTTCCTCAAATATACTTTCTGGCCCTTTCCTCTTCTCTTCTCCTTCTGGGACACCCATGATGCCTATGTTTGTGTGCTTTGTGTTGTCAATCATCTTCCTGAAGCCCTGCTCAAATTTTTCCATTTTTTCTCCATTTATTCTTTTGTCTGTTTGAATTTGGATGCTCTGTCTTCCAGCTCACTGATCCTTTATTTTGTCTCTTCAAATCTGCTGTTGTGTGTCTCTAGTGTGTTTTTTATTCCCTCTATAATGTATTTCATTTCCATAAGATCTGTTATTTTTCTATGTATTCTTTCAAATTCTTCTTTATGCTTACCCAGTGTTTTCTTAATATTCTTTATCTCTTTAGCCATCTCATTGAATTTGTTTAGGAGATTTGTTTGAACATTTTTGATTAGTTGTTCCAAATTCTGTGTCTCCTCTGAGTTTTTAATTTGTTCCTTTGAATTGGCCACATCTTCCTGAATTTTAGTATGCCTTGAGATTTTTGCTGATATCTAGTCCTCTGATTATCTTAATTGTTTATTTGAAGGTCATTTCTTTCTCTTTTCTAGGATTTTGTTTTTGATTCTGTTTGTATTAGAGCTCTTCTTTGACAGTTGCATCATCAGAATTTCCCAGCCAAAACAGGGTCAGGTGCCCAGGAAGGGGTAGTAGACCAGATCCAATAGGCCCTGTGATAGGGTCTGGAAAGACTCCAAAATCCCTTTTTTCACCTGTACTTTCCATCCTGCGCAGCAGATGGTGCTCTTCAACTTACTATTCCCACCAGCCCTACAAAAGCAGACTTTTTTGTTTTTTTTGCCAAAATCACCTCTGAAGCTTTTGAAACAATGGTGCTCATTGGTGTCTGACTGGAAGGGCTGAAACTGTCAGGATCCCATGTTTTCACATTGCCAGCCAATACCTGGTTCAGTGTTGGGCTGTGTCCCTCTCTGTACTTGGGGCAGAGGACTCCTGCAGCCATCCCAGTCTACAGCTGTCCCCCAGGCAAAGATTGGGTGACCCTCAAGGATGGGGAAAGAGTGCCAGGAGCTGCAGAGGGAATTACTCACAGTCTCTGACCATGGTTTCTCAGTTTCTTCATCCTGTACTTCCCTGGGCATTGTAATGATGTTCCCTGGTCCCTGGGTCACCAAACAGTTGATTTGGACAGTTTCTGTCTGGCTACTCACTGCTTTTAGGAGAGAAGTAGCTTCTGCTGCTCCCTTCCTAATCCCCCATTCTTGAAGCTCCTTCCTGATGCTCTTTATTTTCGACACTCCTCAGCAGCTTGTGTTCTGTTCTGGGTCTCTGTGGACTTGGGCCCTTGTCTGGATATGTTTGGGGATCTGATTCACTGCTGTGACTGTTTTTATAGCCAGTACCCTGATGGGAGGTGAGAGGGATCCCAGTTGCTGCCCCTGAACACTTCCTGAGTTGTGTGGGACTGAGCAACGGGGAGGGAAGAGGACCAGCTGGTCCTGGACAGAAGTTTCCTACCTGATATTTTTCTGTTTCTTCACTACAGCACTTGAGGAATCCTTCTCCAGTCTCCACCTTCCTACAGAGTTCTAAGTAACTGAGATTTGTCCCTTTTTTTTTTGCTGAATCTCTGGAGAGGTTTTTCCAGGAGATGTCTTATGCTGCCATGTTGATGACCTCACTCAGGTGCTTAGGTTTTAATGGTCATGGAGAGGCAGAAGTTAGGGCTTTGGGCCTATGTGAAGCAGGGAATTGGAACTGTGACACCTATATAAAGTTAGGAATTTCAAAAAGGATGGCCAAAACAAAAATCCATTACTAGCATAGGGAGACAACTGGGCTGGGAATGTGGAATAAAGGTATCCTCATGAGGATTTGTAACCTCAGGCCTGCTCTCATATGGGCTTGGAATTCAAAATGTATATACCTCCTGAAAGGTCCAGAAATCCTCCAGGTCATAAAATGAGCATAGAGTGGGCTGTAGCTTTTGATATTCACTAAAGTACCTGGCAGAAGCAACATAAAACAGCTCTGGATGGATGTATCCTCCACAATATTCCCACAGATAAAGTCTGAATGAACACGACTCTCAATAAAAAATTTCAAAACACATGATGAAACACCCACCACAAGTGAATGTCTGAAAACACAACAAACAGCAGGATTAAACCCCAAGATCTTCAGATAATTGAATCATCTAAATCACACTGTAAAAATATGTTTAAAATGACTAAAGACATAACTGAAAATATAACAGAACCAGACACTGTAAAAAAATAAAAGGCAAAGCAGATTCAAAAAAGAATTCTAGAAATGAAAAATATAGATTTTAAAATTAAAAGTCAGTATATACAGATTAAACCATAGATTAGGAACAGCTAAAGAGAAAATTGGCAAACTGGAATATAGATATAAAAGAGAGATTAGAAATAAAAATAAGAAATATGGGTAAAGATACAATAGAGGACAAATGGAACAAGGTAAGATTCGAAGAGGCAATAGCTGAGAGATTCCAGAACTGATTAATTAAAGATGTGAATCTTTGTATTGAGGAAGTATAGTCCTGAGAAGGATAAAATATATCACATTTAAACCGTTTTGATAAATCTTCACTACATAAAAAAGATCACTGTGGTGGGTTGAGAAGTGTCCCCCCAAAATTCACATCCACTTGGAACCTCAGAATACAATCTTATTTGAAATAAGGGTCTTTGGTAATGTAATTAAGGTAAGGTTTGAGATGAGATCATATTGGATAAGGGTGGGCCCTAAACCCAATGAGATGTTCCATAGGCAGAAAAAGAGATGACACAAGGAAGAAACCCATGTGAAAACAGAGGCAAAGATTACAGTTATGCTGCCACACAAGCCAAGAAACAGCAGGGGCTACAAGAAGCTGGATGAGGCAAGAAGATATTCTGCCCTAGAGACTTTGGAAGGAGTGTGGCTCTACTGACACCTTGATTTCAGACTTCTGGCCTCAAGACTGTAAGAGAATAAGTTTTTTGTTGTTTAAAAGATTGTTCTAAACACTTTACCCAAAAGATAATGATTTTACTATATTGGCATATTTTCCCCCCAGTCTTTTGTCCACACATGTTTATGTATGTTTACAAATTTTTTTAAAAAAATCAATACTGTAACCATAATTTTGAATTCCACTTTTTTCTCAATATTTTACCAGAAGCATTTCCCCTTATCATTAAACAACAGCAGCAGCATAAATAACAGCTAACATTTTAATGCTGTGGTTATGATTACAGGTTGTAAAGTCACTTTTTAGGTTTAAATCCCAGCTCACAACTTATTAGCTCTTGGGAAAGTGTTCTCTCTCTACCTCAATTTGCTCATCTGTTAAAACCTGCATCTTAGATTTATTGTGAGCTACTGCTTATTAAGTCATCTGCCAGGCACTGTGCAGGCAAGTGTCCAGACATACTTGAATAATTTCTTTTAATCCTCATACCAATACTATGGGTTAGAAACTGTTATTGTCCCTATTTTACAGATGAGAAAAGTGAAGCTTAGAAATATTGTTAGGTGATTTGCCCCATATCACATGGCCAATGATGATGCTTTGACTTGAATTCAGATGTTTCTCAACCTATGCTCTTGATTAGTCACATGGGATCAAGGCAAGGGAGTGAGATGCTCCAGTGTTCCATCCCCCTACAGAAGCTTTAAACAACAAACAAGAACTGGAAGAACCATCTTTTGTAAATTTTCAGAAAAGAGTTAAAGGGTTGCAGAAATAGGGCAAGTACCATATAAAGAAAAAAAGAAACTTAAAAACAGTAGGATCTCATGGTGCCCTTGCTGGTGACTCACCTAATCCCTCCAGCTCAGCATGGAGCCTGCCCATGGGCCCAGTGTGGGTCCCTAGTATGGCTATGGAGGAAGCATAGTAACCCTCATGCACATACTAGGTGTATGTATATCTGTGTTAATCAGTCTGGTGGTAGCATGAAGGACAGAACCAGGATATTCATCCTGGGCTTGCCATCCCAGCACTTGTCCTGTGCACAGAGGCAGCTCACAGAGCTCTCTTACAGAACTCAATAGGTGAACAGTCAATAGCAGCAGCCTGGAGCAAAGGGCTAAGGACTGTGGCCCAAGACAATGAGGAAACATTGCTTCCTAAATAAAAGAGGATATTTGGGACCTGTGTTGTTTTAGTTTGCTAAAGCTGCCAGAATGCAGTATACCAGAAATGGGTTGTCTTTTAACAATAGGGATTTATTAAGTTACAAGTTATAATTCTAAGGCTTTGAAAATGTCCAGATTAAGGCATCAAGAGGATACCTTCTCTGAAGAAAGGATGCTGGCATCCAGAGTTCCTCTGTCAGGTAGCAAGGCACATGGCCAGTGTCTGATGGTCCTTTGCTCCCAGATTTTGTGGCTTTCAGCTTCTGAGTCCAGTGGCCTTCTCTTTGAGCATCTGTGGGTTCTCTCAGCATCTCCAGGGCATTTTTCTATCTAAGCTCTCTCCAAATGTCTCTGCCTTTTATCCTCTCATAAAGGACTTCAGTAAAGGATTAAGACCCAGCTTGAATGGGCTGGGTCACATCTCAATTGAAACAACCTAATTAACAGGTCCCACCCACAATAGGTCTGTACCCACAAGAATGGATTAAAAGAACATGGCTTTTTCTGGGGTACATAACAGCTCCAAACCAGGAATTCCTAAGGGCCATGCATGCATGCCCAGGACAAGAGTCATGTGCAGAAAAAGACTAAGGAGGAACCTACACCTTTGCCTCATGCTGTTCTCTAAACTTATTGATAGGAATGATAAGCTTTGAAGGTGAGCACTCACACAGGCCAATCTGCAAAGACTGGAAAATGTTTTCTTTTCTTTTCTTTCTTTTTTTTTTCCTTTGTTAGCTCCTGGCATTCAAGGATATTTGTGTCATAAACTAGCTGGATTCAAGCTTAAGGAACAAGTGCCTCAGTGTCTAAAATCCAGAGAAAACTCATTAAATGTCAAAATGTCCAGGCTGCAACTAAAGATTACAAAATGTACAAAGAAACATAAAATGATGGTGCATGAACAAGAAAAGAATAAAGCATTAGAAACCATCAATGAAGAGGACCAGGGCTGCAAAATGCTAGACAAAGATTATTTTTAAGTTGTCCTAAAAATACTCAAAGAGCTAAAGGAAAGCATGGGTAAAGAACTACAGGAAATCAGGAAAACAATAGATGAACACAAAAAGAATGTAAATAAAGAGATAGAAACTCTGAAAAGGAACAAAGCAGACCTGAAATCACAGTGACAGGAATAAAAAAAATTCCCTAGAGGTGTTCAACAGTAGATTGGAGGTGGCAGAAGAAAGAACCAGTGAACTTGAAGATAAGACAACTGAAATCAGTCTAAGCAGCAGGAAGAGAAAAGAATGAATAAAAGTGAAAAGAGCCTGAGACAACTGTGGGATACCATAAAGCACATATATATGTCCCAGAAGGAGGAGAAAGAGAGAAAGGGATAGAGAGAATATTTGAAGAAATAATGGTTGAAATTTTCCCAAACTTAACCAAAGACATGACTATCCACATCGAGGAAGCTCAAGGAAATCCAAATAGGATAACCCAAATAGACTACACCAAAATATATGATAATCAAACTGTTGAATGCCAAAGATAAAAACTCTGAAAGTAGCAAGAGTAAAGCAGCGAGTATACAAGGGAGCCTCAATAAGATTAAGTGCCAATTATTCATCAGAAACTGGGTAGGCAAGAAGGCAGTGGGATGACATGTTTAAAGCACTGAAAACAAAACTTGTCAACCAAGAATTCTTTATCTGGCAAAATTATCTTTCAAAATGCAGAGAGATTTAGATATTTCCAGATAAACAAAAACTGAGGAAGTTTGTAACCACTAGAATGGCCCTACAAGAAATGTAAAGGGAGTTCTTCAGGTTAAATATTGTCTATTCACTAGACAATACATCAAAGCCACATGAAGAAATAAAGATCTACAGTAAAGGTAATAACGTGAGTAAATATAAATGCCAGTACTATTGCATTTCTGGTTGTAACTCCATTTTTTACTATCTACAGGATCTAAGATGCAAATGCATAAAAAGTAGTGAAAAATAAATGGTTTTGGACTTTTATACAAATGGAATTTTGTAGTGAGGACTACATAAAGGTGCAGGTGCTGAGTACTACAGGAACATAGGGTGTGTATGCTATTGAAGTTAATTTGATATCAAAGCAAATAAGATCGCTATAGATTTAGGATGTTAAATTTAAGCCTCATGGTAACCACAAAGAAAATACTGGAAAAAAAAATACACACTAAGGGAATTGAGAAGGGACACAAAATGGTTTGCTACAAAAAGTAAATTAAATACAAAAATAGGGAGTAATGAAAGAATGGAGGGACAAAAAATATGATTTACAAAACCAAAGAAAAAAGTGGCAAAAGTCTTGCATTATCAGTAGTAATTTTAAATGAAAATGGGTTAAACTCTCCAGTCAAAAAGCAGAGGTTGGCAGAATGCATAAAAAAGCAAGACGTAACTGTGATGGTTAGGATCATGTGTCAACTTGGCCAGGATATGGCACGCAGGTGTCTGGTCAAGCAAGCACTGGCCTAACCATTACTGCAAGCACATTTGTGGCTGGTCAATAAACCAGAAGGCTGGTTTATTAAATCATCAGTCAATTGACTGTATCTGTGGCAGTCAATCGAGTGCATCTGTGGCTGATGACATCAACAAAGGGCATGTCTCCTGCAATGAGAGAATTCAATCAGCTGGAAACTTTTAAGGGAGAAGACAGAGAACTTTCATTTCTTCTTCAGCCAGCCAGCCTCTCCTGGGGAGTTCACTGAAAACCTTCAACAGAGTTGCCAGCTTGCTGCTTGCCCTAAGGATTTTGGACTCGTGCATCCTGCCCTACAGAATTTGGACTCATGCATCCCCACAGTTGCATGAGACACTTCTATAAAATCTCATATTTACAGATATCTCCTGTTGGTTCTGTTTCCCTAGAGAAGCCTAAATAATACACCAACTATATGCTGCTTCCAGAGATTCACATTAAATTGAAAGACACAAGTAGGTTGAAAGTGAAAGGATGGACAAAATATTCCATGCAAACAGTAATAAAAGAAAGTAGTGGGGACTATACTAATGGACAAAATATGCTTTAAGTTCAAAACTATTAGAGGGATAAACAAAGAAAAGCACTATATATTGATAAAAGGCTCAATTCATGAAGACAATATAAAGATTATAAACATATATGTACCTAACAACAGAGCCCATACATATATGAATCATACATGGACAGATTTAAAGGGAGAAATAGACAGTTCTGCATTAATAGTAGGAGACCTAAATACACCACTTTCAATAATAGATAGAAAATCTATAAAGAAAATCAATAAGGAAACAGAGGACTTGAACAATACTATAAAACCAACTAGACCTAGTTGACATATTTAGAACACTTAATCCAAGAGCAGCAGAATACGCATTCTTTTCAAGTTCACAGGGATCACTGTCTAGGATAGAACATATGTTAGGTTACAAAACAAGTGTCAGTAAATTTTAAAATATTGAAATCACAGGAAGGACAGGAGGATCCAAGATGGCAGATTAGGAGAGACAGAGCAAAATACTTCTCCATGAAAAACACAAGATGAAAGACAGAAAGTGCTCTGGAATACCAGTTCCGGGGCTGTAGCAGCTGGACAAGGTCCACTACATCCACAGTGACTCTGCACTTGGTGAAACCAAGAGTCTACATTTGGAATCGAGTGAGTGAGGCTGCTGGGGAAATGGTAGCTGCACCATGATGGGTAGAAACCTGAGGTCAGCATTTGGAGGCAGGTTAGTTTAAAAACCTTGAAAGTGGCTGTGGATCTAGCAGTGAGAGCCACACAGTCGAGCATGGTGGGGAGTGCCTTCCATGCCCCAGGCACCCACCTCAGTATCTGGCATGGATGATAGCCTTTCTCACACCCACAGCTAATTGTCCTGGAGCTAGGAATGACCCACTGAAGCAGGCAGAGGTCCACAGAAGTGGGAAGTTACCAATCCCCATACAGCCATATTTTCAGTGGGCTGGGAGATACCCCTTTGCAGCGCCACAGCTGAGTTTCCCTTGGGGATTCTGCTTCCCTGTGATGTTGTGCAGTCTTCCTCTGTGGAGGCCCACAGAGTGCAAGGCTTGGAGACGGGGTCCTGCACAGAGGTCCCAAGAGCCCTATACCAATCCCAAGGACTTGTGGGCCCACAGCAGAGAAAGACTGTGGGGAGACGCCGGCTGCCGCTCCAGTCAGCCCCGCCCGGCTCAGCTGACAGCTCCGAGGGCGGAAGAGACAGCGCGCAGATTGAGGGGGGTGTCGCTTGGCCGGGCCGGCGAGTGGCAGTGAGGAGGCCAAGGCTAGGGCGGGGAACGGAACTCTTGGGCCTGGCCCGGCGGGGCGGCCAGAAGATGGCAGGATTTTCATAGTGTATCTAGTATGAGTCCCACATCTTGGCCTCTTAACCAACTTCAGCAGTCTCCTCTCTACTGGCTGGAGAATAAATGGGATTTGCACGAATTCCAAACTCCCTGAACTGAAACATAGACTGCAGTGTTAATATCCTTTTCTTCTGGTCGTCAATAACAGCTCTTCAGAAAATTAAATGTCGTCAGAAGACCGAGAAGCTCAGGAGGATGAATTGCTGGCCTTGGCGAGTATTTATGATGGGGATGAATTTAGAAAAGCAGAGTCTGTCCAAGGTGGAGAAACCAGGATCTATTTGGATTTGCCACAAAATTTCAAGATGTTTATGAGCGGCAATTCAAATGAGTGTCTCCAGAATAGTGGCTTTGAATACACCATTTGCTTTCTGCCTCCACTTGTGCTGAACTTTGAACTGCCACCAGATTATCCATCCTCCTCCCCACCTTCCTTCACACTTAGTGGCAAATGGCTGT
Source organism: Choloepus didactylus (assembly GCF_015220235.1). NCBI lineage: Eukaryota > Metazoa > Chordata > Mammalia > Pilosa > Megalonychidae > Choloepus > Choloepus didactylus. The sequence goes on along the minus strand of NC_051335.1, from coordinate 40,020,530 downwards.
CACCAACTCAGCTATCTGCTCTGTGCAAACACTTGGACAATCTGTGGGAAGAACACCGTGGCAGTGTGATCCCGTTTGCCTGGATGCAGTTTCTTAAGGAAGAGACCCTAGCATACTTGAATATTGTCTCTCCTTTTGAGCTCAAGACGGGCTGACAGGGAAAAGTGCAGAGAAGGACAGCTCAAGCATCTCCCAACACAGAACTAGATTTTGGTGGTGCTGCTGGATCGGATGTAGACCAAGAGAAGTGGTGGACAAAAGAGCTGTGCAGGATGTGGAATCATTGTCGAATCTAATCCAGGAAATCTTGGACTTTGATCAAGCTCAGCAGAAAAAGGGCTTTAACAGTAAATTGTTCCTGTGCAATATCTGTTTCTGTGAGAAGCTAGGTAGTGAATGCATGTACTTTTTGGAGTGCAGGCATGTGTACTGCAAAGACTGTCTGAAGGACTACTTTGAAATCCAGATCAGAGATGGCCAAGTTCAATGCCTCAACTGCCCAGAACCAAAGTGCCCTTCGGTGGCCACCCCCAGTCAGGTCAAAGAGCTAGTGGAAGCAGAGTTATTTGCTCGTTATGACCGCCTTCTCCTCCAATCTACCTTGGACCTGATGGCAGATGTGGTGTACTGCCCCCGCCCATGCTGCCAGCTGCCTGTCATGCAGGAGCCTGGCAGTACCATGGGCATCTGCTCCAGCTGCAATTTTGCCTTCTGTACCTTGTGCAGATTGACTTACCATGGTGTCTCTCCATGTAAGTTGACGGCAGAGAAGTTAATGGACTTACGAAATGAGTACTTGCAAGCAGATGAGGCCAATAAAAGATTATTGGAACAGAGATATGGTAAGAGGGTGATTCAGAAGGCACTGGAAGAGATGGAAAGTAAGGAGTGGCTAGAAAAGAATTCAAAGAGCTGCCCGTGTTGTGGGACTCCCATAGAGAAATTAGATGGATGTAACAAGATGACATGTACTGGCTGTATGCAGTATTTCTGCTGGATTTGCATGGGTTCTCTCTCTAGAGCAAACCCTTATAAACATTTCACTGATCCTGCTTCTCCCTGTTTCAACCGGTTGTTCCATGCTGTGGATGTTAATGGAGACATTTGGGAAGATGAGATTGAAGATTAGTTAACTCCTACTGCTCAAGATTATGGAAGTGGAGTGGTCTGCCCAAATCTTTTGTCAAGTACACAAAGTAACCTTGCAGGATATTTAGGGAATCATTCAATCACTCATTCTATGTAACAGATATGGAAGAACAGGTTTATAATTTCATTTAGTACTGTTGATTAAGGCACATTCATAAATTTTTCAGTGTAACATAAACTGAGAAAAATTATAAACCAAAAGTTTAGAAAATGAAAACTAGAGAATTTTAAATATTATAATGTCCTCCCAACTCTGAATAGTTAAAAATTATATATTTATTTTCTTTAGGTAAGGAGAAGGGTCAAGTTTTAAGCTTGCCGACCCTTTTGTCCTGAGAATCATCCCCTCTAAGGTGTTTCCATTGGAACCCCCTCATACTACTCCTTACAGTGGGGGTTGGTAGGAGCCTTATTAAAGTTGTACTGAGAATCCTTGCATCCTCTTACAAGCCTGATTTCATTTCCTCCATGTTACTCACATTTCTTCCAACCTAAATTTCTGTTGAGTTAGTTTTCCTTGGAGGGAGCATTTTACTCGATAACCAATTGGATGGCCCAGAGTCTCTTTGAACTGCTTTTGAGAATAGAAATTTATAGATAATTTAAAAATATTTTTATTTTTAACCTTGGGTGACACTGTGGGTCACTTGATATTTATTAGTGATTTATAGTTCACTGTTTTTGAGCCACATCTCTGGCTCAGAAGAATTTTCAGCCCTTTTCAACTTTCCTGGGCAATAGAGACTAGATTCAAGGGTCTAGATTCAAAAGGTTTTTGCTACCCTTTGTTCTACATTCTCTCCATTCACCCTTGCCCTTCAGTTAGTAAGGCCAATTTTAATATTTACTTTAACAGCAGTTCATGTTTTTATTTCCTCTTCAGGAATAGGAGAAAGCCCAATATATTCCCAAACTGAACAAGCTGAACTTTACTGTCCACACCACTGTAGTTTCAACCCTAACTTTCTGGATTCTTTTTATTTATTTTTTTTCCTGTAAGGTATTCTGAATGTGGCTTCCTGTCCTTTTTGCAACAGCAGTGTTGTGGGGAATAATTTTGGCTTGATACCTAGATCTTGTTTCTGGGTTTTTGTTGGCTTTTTGAAAAACTGTCTTTCCTTACAGTTTGATGAGTGGCTTGGTAGCAAAATTTTTTGGAAAAGAGAACAGAGGAATTCAGCTGCAGCTTGTGAATGTGTTCCTTTTTCCTACCTTGTCATTGAAAATTGGGGAATTGCTTTTACCATGTGGGGAATGTGCTTTGATCCATAGAGTCAGCAGGGGTTGTGTTTCTGGATTGTCAATGAGGATGCTTAATCTTAAAAATAAAAATAATAAAAAACTGTCTTATAATTAAAAAAAAAGAAAGAAAGACTGTGGGGAGTCTGCACTGAAGGGTTGGACTCATGCAAGAGCTTTAAGACTCCAGAAAAGGCTGGGAGTTTTGGGTCTGAAAGCTGTCTTCCCTGCCTAACTTCTCAGGGCGCAGCCCCCACCCTCAGGGCTGGAGGTCCCTATTGCATACAGAAATATGGCGCACTGATTGGACCTCCACAAGGTTTGGACTCCCACTTGCCATATAGATGAAGTTAGCAAGAACTGGCTTGAGGGTAATAGGTGGCTCGGGAGCACCCTGCTGGTAAATCAGGGAAAGTGCACTCCACCAAGCTGTGGCTCCGACAAATTACAGATAATTGTTCAAATAAGTCTGCATATTAAAGAACCCTATCAAGATAAGCAAAAACCAAGAGGCCAAAAACAACAGAAACTTTTAAAGCATAGGAAGAAACCAGAAGCTATGTATAACCCAAACACCCAAATAAAAAAAAGGGGGGGGACACAGTACTGGGAGGAACTAACCAAAGAAGTAATCACAAACAACAAGACCATGGCTCAGGATATAAAGAACAACATGAAGAAGACCCTACAAGAGCATAAAGAAGAATTTGCAAGAATAAATAAAATACAGATGAGCTAGGGAAATAAAAGAAACTTGATCAATTAAAAAGATCTTGGAAACACATAGCAGCAGATTAGATGAACTCTGAGAATGAGTAGGTGAAAACTTCAAGAAAATGTTCTGAGAGTGAAAGTACAAAAGAATGAATGGAGGAAAAAATGGAAAATTTGAAATGGATCATAGGGAGATGATGGACAACATGAAGCACACAAATATAAGAATCATTGGTGTTCCAGAAGGGGAAGAGAAGGGTAAAGGTCTAGGAAGGGTATTCAAAGAAACTGTTGAGGAAAACTTCCCAGCCCTTCTAAATGATATAAATATGCAAATCATAGAGGCCCAATGAACTCCAAACAGAATAAATCTAAATAAACCCACTCTGAGACATATTCTACTCAGATTGTCAAATGCTGAAGAGAAGGAGCAAGTTCTGAAAGCCACAAGAGAAAAGCAATTCACCACATACAAGGGAAACAACATAGGACTAAGTAGTGACTACTCAGCAGCCACCATGGAGGCAAGAAGGCAGTGATATGACATATTTAAAATTCTGAAAGAGAAAAATTGCCAACCAAGTATTTTTTATCCACCAAAGCTCTCCTTCAAATTTGAGGAAGAGCTTAAAATCTTCACAGACAAACAAATGCTGAGAGAATTCGCTAACAAGAGACCTGCCCTACAAGAGATACTAAAGTGAGCCCTAGTGGCAGAGAAACAAAGAAAAGAGAGAGAGGTATGGATAAGGGTTCAGAACTAAAGAGCTTTAGTAAGGGTACATTAAAAGAAAGAAAGAGAGAGAGGGAAAATATATCTGACAAATAAAAACAAAAGGATATGATGGCTGATTCAATATATGCCTTCACAGTAATAACATTGAAAGTGAATGGATTAAACTCCCCAATTAAAAGATATAGATTGGCAGAAAGCATTAAAAAATATGAACCATCAATATGTTGCTTACAAGAGACTCATCTTAGAGCCAGAGACAAAAGAAATTGAAAGTGAACAGATGGAAAAAATATTTCATGCAAGCTACAGTCAAAAGAAAGCAGGAGTAGCAGTATTAATCCCAGATAAAATATATTTTAAGCGTAAGGATGTCATAGAGACAAAGAAGGATACTATACACAATTAAAAGGGACAGTACAACAAGAAGAAACAACAATCGTAAATGTCTATGTACCCAATCAAGGTGGCCCAAAGTACATGAGAAAAAAATTGGCAAAACTGAAGGAAGCAATAGATGTTTCTACAATAATTGTAGGAGACTTCAATACATCACTCTCTCCTATAGATAGACCAACCATACAGAAGACCAATAAGGAAACTGAAAACCTGAAAAATGTGATGAATGAATTTGAATTGACAGACATATATAGAACATTCCATCCCAAATCACCAGGTGTTCTAGTTTGCCACTTCTGCCAGAATTCAAAACACCAGAAATGGATTGGCTTTCATAAAAGGGGGTTGTGATGGTTAGGTTCATGTGTCAACTTGGCCAGGTGACCCAGCTGTCTGGTCAAGCAAACACTGGCCTAACAATTGCTGTGAGGACGTTTGAGGCTGGTTAATAAACCAACAGGCTGGTTTATTAAATCATCAGTCAATTGACTGCAGCTGTGACTGATGACTCACCAAAGGGCATGCCTTCCACAATGAAAGGATGCAATTGGCTGGATTTGATCCAATTAATCAGTTGAAGACTTATAAGCAAGACAGATAGAGGACCTTCACTTCTTCTTCGGCTGCCCAGTGAAGCATTTCCTGAGGAGTTTGTCGAAGTTGCTGGTTCATTTCCTGAGGAGTTCATCGGACAACTTCCTTGGAGTTGACAGTTTGTTGACTGCTCTACAGAATTTGGACTCATGCATACCCACAGTTGCGTGAGTCACTTTTACAATTTGATAATCAGAGACACGTCTCATTGATTCTGTTTCCCTAGAGAACCCTAACTAATACAGGGGTTTATTTGGTTACACAGTTACAGCCTTACAGCCATAAAGTGTCCAAGGTAGCACATCAGCAATCGGGTACCTTCACTGGAGGATGGCCAATGGTGTCCAGAAAACCTCTGTTAGCTGAGAAGGCATGTGGCTGGCATCTGCTCCAGAGTTCTGGTTTCAAAATGGCTTTCTCCCAGGACATTCCTCTCTAGGCTGCAGTTCCTCAAAAATGTCACTCTTAGTTGCACTTGGGGTATCTGTCCCCTCTTAGCTTCTCCAGAGCAAGAGTCTGCTTTCAATGGTCGACTTCAAACTGTCTCTCATCAGCAGCTCCTGTGCTTTCTTCAAAGTGTCCCTCTTGGCTGTAGCAAGCTTGCTCCTTCTGTTGATCTTATATAGTGCTCTAGTAATTTAATTCAGACTCACCTCCATGGAAATTACCCAATCAGAGTCATCACCCACAGTTGGGTGGGGCACATCTCCATGGAAACACTCAAAGGATTCCAATCTAATCAGTACTAAAACCTCTCCCCCCACAAGATTGCATCAAAGAATATGGCTTTTTCTGGGGGACATAACACATTCAAACTGGCACACCAGGTTACACATTTTTCTCTAATGCTCACAGAACTTTTTCCAGAATAGATCATATGCTGGGTAACAAAACAAGCCTCAATAAATTTAAAAAGACTGAAACTAGAAAGAATGAAGTTGGCCTCTTTCCTCACACAATACACAAAAATTAACTCAAAGTGTATCAAAGACCTAAATGTAATAAGTACAACTATAAAACTCTTAGAAGAAAACATAGAAGTAAATATCCATGACCTTAGATTTGGCAATGGATTCTTAGAAATGACATAAAAAACACAAGCAATAAAAGAAAAAGAGAGAGAAATTGGACTTTGTCATAATTAAAGGGGAAAATCACAGCCCTGTATGCCTGTATGTTTAACTAGATTGTAAATTTCCTAAGGGTAATTTTTGTGTCATTCCTATGAAACACTTATATTTTAAGCATTTAAAAATGTTTCAAATCAAATCTGGCACATTAGATTCTCAACTAAAATTTTTTGGATGAGTGAATTTATAGGTGAAGAGTTACTATGCTTCTCACCTTCCTCTCCACTCATAGTGCGCTGTGATATTTCTGCGAGAGACCTATTTTTATATTCCTAACGTTTATACCTGATTTTTTTCCAAAAAGAATTCCAAGCAGCTTTCAGTGTTATCTTGTTCCACACAAGAGGAAAATAAGTAAATAAGTGGGAGAGGATATGACTATATAAGATAGGTCAAAGTTCAACACATCCCCATAAGAATCACAGTAGTTAGAAGTGGACTGCAAATTTGGTCCTGAGCTTCCTAGCAACCATCAGAAAGAAAGTTAAGTACAGAATTCACATTGTCCTTATGATTGAAAACAAACAAATCGCTCAGCTGTTTCAGTTACTGAAAATAGAATTTTTTTCTTTGAGTGCTCATAAAACGATTCTTTTTGATATAACCGTCTTCAAGAATACTCTACAGGCAATGCAATATAAATCTCATTGTTCTATTTTGTATTATGACACCACCACACAATTTCATAAAAATGAATCGACTGATTCCAAAAGGGTCCAAAACGATTTTGTCGAGAACCAAGCTCTGGTAATGTAGCATACCTGAATGGAAAAAAAATCACGTATCCACAATTTATTCTTTAGAATTAAGTTTTATCTAAACTTATTTGACCTTAGGCAATAAGAGAATTCTCGACTACTATCTCTAACTGGCACCTGTAATGTCTCCATTATTATGTCTATATCTTTAACAAAGTTACCTTTGACATCATTTTTATGAATGTTCTAGAACTCTCCAGATCACATGACTGAACGGGAAGCCATTATACTGTCTCAAGGAGTTGGAACATGGAGTTCCCTGAGGGAGAGCCCCCAAGTCTCTCGGAAAACATTTCAACACCAACAGCTTCAACATCAGAAGTAACAAGCTACCAAGATGCCCAAAGTTCTGATGCCCATGGTGCCGAAACTAGAAGTGACCACGGATCCCAAATTCCTGCCGACCCTGGAGCTCAAGCTGATGCCGACTGCGGTGCCCAAGCTGATGCCAAAACTACTCTGGAAAACTTGCCAGAGGGGAAAAGTAAGTGGCTTCGAGTTTTTTTCACAAGCCAAGACTCCTCTTTGGGACAGTGGAACTGCTAGCATTTGAACCGCGACCATCTTTAGGGCAAATAAGTGGCTTAACTTGTGTTCCACTCCAATAGATATAAAATAGTGGCTCTGCTAAGGGGAGAGAGGGGGTGGCAATTACATGCGAGTAGTTTCTGCGCGGATACTAGGTATTTAATAAGTTAGTGTGGTGCATCTGTCTCCAGGCTAGGTCACCTCGCCCAAGGGAAAAATCAGCCCAATCTAACGGATTTAAGAGGCAAACAAATGGGCCACTCCTTTTACAGGTGTCGTTGTATACTGGTGGAAATAGTCTGGACGCCTCACAGGTCGCCACTGTGGAAACGTATTGCGTTGTGGAAACTTGGGCTTGTTACTCGAGGTCCCTCCCGCTCGGCGCCCTTTCGAACCTTCCCGCCTCGCACGCGACTAACCGACTGAGCGCCTCAGGGCAGCCGCCTGCCAACTGCAGCCCTGGCTGCCGAGTTGAGCATTCACCGAGGCGGGGTGGGCGGGGCCGGGCGAGCACAGAGTCTCCTACCTGTCCAGCGCAGTCCACTCGCCGAGCGCCCGCTCGCCGGCCTGCGCGGGGGCCCACTCACGCCCCGCCCGGAACCCACGGGGCAGAGGCGGTCCGGGTCCTCACACCCTTTCCGGTCCCGGCGCTAGTTAGCGGAGGAGCGGGTGAGTTGGTTCGGCTGGAAGGCTCCGGGAACCGGGTCAGCGCTCGGCAAAGGTGCCCGGCTGTTCCCCTCTCCAGCCCGCCTCAGCAGGAAGGCACAAAGGTCCAGGCCCTTTGGCCCCAGGGTAGGTTTTCAAGGGAAATGGGATCAAAGCCTAGGAGCTGGAAAACCTTGGAAGTTTAATGCCCCCGGGAAAAGGATGGAGTGGTCATTCTCTCCACACCGCTGCCAGATGCTGTGAACTTGAGAAAATACCAACTTTGGTATTTTGATTGGACCATGCTGCCGCGCGCCAGCCCGCTAGTTATTATTCTGCTAAAGCGCAGGGGAGCTAGGGTTGAATGAGGGAAGGCGGTCCTTTTAATTTAAATAGGTATCAAAGAGCGCTTGCTGGAAAAAGTGGAAGCCTTTGCTTAAAGTAAATATGATGCAACCAGTTCTCTTGGTAAATACAGGTAGCAAATTAAAAATAAATAAAACTCGGAGGCGGGGCAAGATGGCAGACTGGTGAGCTGTAAGTTTAGTTACTCCTCCAGGAAAGTAGGTAAAAAGCCAGGAACTGCGTGAACTGGACACCACAGAGCAATCTGTCTTCGGGCATAATTCATACAACACTCATGAAAATGTCGAACTGCTGAGATCAGCGAAATCTGTGGGTTTTTGCGGCCAGGGGACCCGCACCCCTCCCTGCCAGGCTCAGTCCCGTGGGAGGAGGGGCTGTCAGCTCCAGGAAGGAGAAGGGAGAACTGCAGTGGCTGCTCTTATCGGAAACTCATTCTACTGATCCAGACTCCAACCATAGATAGACTGAGACCAGACACCAGAGACTCTGAGAGCAGCCAGCCCAGCAGAGAGGAGACAGGCATAGAAAAAAAAAAAAAAATAACACGAAAAACTCCAAAATAAAAGCAGAGGATTTTTGGAGTTCTGGTGAACACAGAGGGGGGAGGGGCGGAGCTCAGGCCTTGAGGTGCATATGCAAATCCCGAAGAAAAGCTGATCTCTCTGCCCTGTGGACCTTTCCTTAATGGCCCTGGTTGCTTTGTCTATTAGCATTTCAATAACCTATCAGATCTCTGAGGAGGGCCCTTTTTTTATTTTTTTAATCCTTTTTTCTTTTACTAAAACAATTACTCTAAGAAGCCCAATACAGAGAGCTTCAAAGAATTGCAATTTGGGCACTTCAAGTCAAGAGCAGAACTAAGAGAGCTCTGAGACTAAAGGCAATAATCCAGTGGCTGAGAAAATTCACTAAACACCACAACTTCCCAAGAAAAGGGGGATGTCCGCTCACAGCCACCATCTTGGTGGACAGGAAACACTCCTGCCCATCACCAGCCCCATAGCCCAGAGCTGCCCCAGACAACCCAGTGTGATGGAAGTGCTTCAAATAACAGGCACACACCACAAAACTGGGCATGGACATTAGCCTTCCCTGCAACCTCAGCTGATTGTCCCAGAGTTGGGAAGGTGGAGCAGTGTGAATTAACAAAGCCCCATTCAGCCATCATTTCAGCAGACTGGGAGCCTCCCTACACAGCCCAGCAGCCCAGAACCGCCCTGGGGGGACAGCACTCACCTGTGACATAGCACAGTCATCCCTCAACAGAGGACCCGGGATGCACAGCCTGGAAGAGGGGCCCACTTGCAAGTCTCAGGAGCCATACGCCAATACCAAGGACTTGTGGGTCAGTGGCAGAGACAAATGTGGCAGGACTGAACTGAAGGATTAGACTATTGCAGCAGCTTTAAAACTCTAGGATCATCAGGGAGATTTGATTGTTAGGGCCACACCCCCTCCCCGACTGCCCAGAAACACGCCCCACAAACAGGGCAGGCAACACCAACTACACACACAAGCTTGGTACACCAATTGGGCCCCACAAGACTCACTCCCCCACTCACCAAAAAGGCTAAACCGGGGCGAACTGGCTTGTGGAGAACAGGTGGCTCGTGGACGCCACCTGCTGGTTAGTTAGAGAAAGTGTACTACACAAAGCTGTAGATCTGATAAATTAGAGATAAGGACTTCAATAGGTCTACAAACCCTAAAAGAACCCTATCAAGTTCAGCAAATGCCACGAGGCCAAAAACGACAGAAAATTATAAAGCATATGAAAAAACCAGACGATATGGATAACCCAAGCCCAAGCACCCAAATCAAAAGACCAGAAGAGACACAGCACCTAGAGCAGCTACTCAAAGAACTAAAGATGAACAATGAGACCATAGTACGGGATATGAAGGAAATCAAGAAGACTCTAGAAGAGCATAAAGAAGACATTGCAAGACTAAATAAAAAAATGGATGATCTTATGGAAATTAAAGAAACTGTTGACCAAATTAAAAAGATTCTGGACACTCATAGTACAAGACTAGAGGAAGTTGAACAACGAATCAGTGACCTGGAAGATGACAGAATGGAAAATGAAAGCATAAAAGAAAGAATGGGGAAAAAATTGAAAAAATCGAAATGGACCTCAGGGATATGATAGATAATATGAAACGTCCAAATATAAGACTCATTGGTGTCCCAGAAGGGGAAGAAAAGGGTAAAGGTCTAGGAAGAGTATTCAAAGAAATTGTTGGGGAAAACTTCCCAAATCTTCTAAACAACATAAATACACAAATCATAAATGCTCAGCGAACTCCAAATAGAATAAATCCAAATAAACCCACTCCGAGACATATACTGATCACACTGTCAAACAGAAGAGAAGGAGCAAGTTCTGAAAGCAGCAAGAGAAAAGCAATTCACCACATACAAAGGAAACAGCATAAGACTAAGTAGTGACTACTCAGCAGCCACCATGGAGGCAAGAAGTCAGTGGCACGATATATTTAAAATTCTGAGTGAGAAAAATTTCCAGCCAAGAATACTTTATCCAGCAAAGCTCTCCTTCAAATTTGAGGGAGAGCTTAAATTTTTCACAGACAAACAAATGCTGAGAGAATTTGCTAACAAGAGACCTGCCCTACTGGAGATACTAAAGGGAGCCCTACAGACAGAGAAACAAAGACAGGACAGAGAGACTTGGAGAAAGGTTCAGTACTAAAGAGATTTGGTATGGGTACAATAAAGGATATTAATAGAGAGAGGGAAAAATATGGCAATCATAAACCAAAGGATAAGACGGCCGATTCAAGAAATGCCTTCACGGTTTTAACGTTGAATGTAAATGGATTAAACTCCCCAATTAAAAGATATAGATTCGCAGAATGGATCAAAAAAAATGAACCATCAATATGTTGCATACAAGAGACTCATCTTAGACACAGGGACACAAATAAATTGAAAGTGAAAGGATGGAAAAAAATATTTCATGCAAGCTACAGCCAAAAGAAAGCAGGTGTAGCAATATTAATCTCAGATAAAATAGACTTCAAATGCAGGGATGTTTTGAGAGACGAAGAAGGCCACTACATACTAATAAAAGGGGCAATTCAGCAAGAAGAAATAACAATCATAAATGTCTATGCACCCAATCAAGGTGCCACAAAATACATGAGAGAAACACTGGCAAAACTAAAGGAAGCAATTGATGTTCCACAATAATTGTGGGAGACTTCAACACATCACTCTCTCCTATAAATACATCAACCAGACAGAAGACCAATAAGGAAATTGAAAACCTAAACAATCTGATAAATGAATTAGATTTAACAGACATATACAGGACATTACATCCCAAATCACCAGGATACACATACTTTTCTAGTGCTCAAGGAACTTTCTCCAGAATAGATCATATGCTGGGACATAAAACAAGCCTCAATAAATTTAAAAAGATTGAGATTATTCAAAGCACATTCTCGGACCACAATGGAATACAATTAGAAGTCAATAACCATCAGAGACTTAGAAAATTCACAAATACCTGGAGGTTAAACAACACACTCCTAAACAATCAGTGGGTTAAAGAAGAAATAGCAAGAGAAATTGCTAAATATATAGAGACGAATGAAAATGAGAACACAACATACCAAAACCTATGGGATGCAGCAAAAGCAGTGCTAAGGGGGAAATTTATAGCACTAAACGCATATATTAAAAAGGAAGAAAGAGCCAAAATCAAAGAACTAATGGATCAACTGAAGAAGCTAGAAAATGAACAGCAAACCAATCCTAAACCAAGTACAAGAAAACAAATAACAAGGATTAAAGCAGAAATAAATGACATAGAGAACAAAAAAACAATAGAGAGGATAAATATCACCAAAAGTTGGTTCTTTGAGAAGATCAACAAGATTGACAAGCCCCTAGCTAGACTGACAAAATCAAAAAGAGAGAAGACACATATAAACAAAATAATGAATGAAAAGGGTGACATATCTGCAGATCCTGAAGAAATTAAAAAAATTATAAGAGGATATTATCAACAACTGTATGGCAACAAACTGGATAATGTAGAAGAAATGGACAATTTCCTGGAAACATATGAACAACCTAGACTGACCAGAGAAGAAATAGAAGACCTCAACCAACCCATCACAATCAAAGAGATCCAATCAGTCATCCAAAATCTTCCCACAAATAAATGCCCAGGGCCAGATGGCTTCACAGGGGAATTCTACCAAACTTTCCAGAAAGAACTGACACCAATCTTACTCAAACTCTTTCAAAACATTGAAGAAAATGGAACACTACCTAACTCATTTTATGAAGCTAACATCAATCTAATACCAAAACCAGGCAAAGATGCTACAAAAAAGGAAAACTACCGGCCAATCTCCCTAATGAATATAGATGCAAAAATCCTCAACAAAATACTTGCAAATCGAATCCAAAGACACATTAAAAAAATCATACACCATGACCAAGTGGGGTTCATTCCAGGCATGCAAGGATGGTTCAACATAAGAAAAACAATCAATGTATTACACCACATTAAAAACTCTAAAGGGAAAAATCAATTGATCATCTCAATAGATGCTGAAAAAGCATTTGACAAAATCCAACATCCCTTTTTGATAAAAACACTTCAAAAGGTAGGAATTGAAGGAAACTTCCTCAACATGATAAAGAGCATATATGAAAAACCCACAGCCAGCATAGTACTCAATGGTGAGAGACTGAAAGCCTTCCCTCTAAGATCAGGAACAAGACAAGGATGACCGCTGTCACCACTGTTATTCAACATTGTGCTGGAAGTGCTAGCCAGGGCAATCCAGCAAGACAAAGAAATAAAAGGCATCCAAATTGGAAAAGAAGAAGTAAAACTGTCATTGTTTGCAGATGATATGATCTTATATCTAGAAAACCCTGGGAAATCAACGATACACCTACTAGAGCTAATAAACAAATTTAGCAAAGTAGCGGGACACAAGATTAATGCACATAAGTCAGTAATGTTTCTATATGCTAGAAATGAACAAACTGAAGAGACACTCAAGAAAAAGATACTATTTTCAATAGCAACTAAAAAAATCAAGTACCTAGGAATAAACTTAACCAAAGATGTAAAAGACCTATACAAAGAAAACTACATAACTCTACTAAAAGAAATAGAAGGGGACCTTAAAAGATGGAAAAATATTCCATGTTCTTGGATAGGAAGACTAAATGTCATTAAGATGTCAATTCTACCCAAACTCATCTACAGATTCAATGCAATCCCAATCAAAATTCCAACAACCTACTTTGCAGACTTGGAAAAGCTAGTTATCAAATTTCTTTGGAAAGGGAAGATGCCTCGAATTGCTAAAGACACTCTAAAAAAGAAAAACGAAGTGGGAGGACTTACACTCCCTGACTTTGAAGCTTATTATAAAGCCACAGTTGCCAAAACAGCATGGTACTGGCACAAAGATAGACATATAGATCAATGGAATCGAATTGAGAATTCAGAGATAGACCCTCAGATCTATGGCCGACTGATCTTTGATAAGGCCCCCAAAGTCACTGAACTGAGTCATAATGGTCTTTTCAACAAATGGGGCTGGGAGAGTTGGATATCCATATCCAAAAGAATGAAAGAGGACCCCTACCTCACCCCCTACACAAAAATTAACTCAAAATGGACCAAAGATCTCAATATAAAAGAAAGTACCATAAAACTCCTAGAAGATAATGTAGGAAAACATCTTCAAGACCTTGTATTAGGCGGCCACTTCCTAGACTTTACACCCAAAGCACAAGCAACAAAAGAAAAAATAGATAAATGGGAACTCCTCAAGCTTAGAAGTTTCTGCACCTCAAAGGAATTTCTCAAAAAGGTAAAGAGGCAGCCAACTCAATGGGAAAAAATTTTTGGAAACCATGTATCTGACAAAAGACTGATATCTTGCATATACAAAGAAATCCTACAACTCAATGACAATAGTACAGACAGCCCAATTATAAAATGGGCAAAAGATATGAAAAGACAGTTCTCTGAAGAGGAAATACAAATGGCCAAGAAACACATGAAAAAATGTTCAGCTTCACTAGCTATTAGATGCAAATTAAGACCACAATGAGATACCATCTAACACCGGTTAGAATGGCTGCCATTAAACAAACAGGAAACTACAAATGCTGGAGGGGATGTGGAGAAATTGGAACTCTTATTCATTGTTGGTGGGACTGTATAATGGTTCAGCCACTCTGGAAATCAGTCTGGCAGTTCCTTAGAAAACTAGATATAGAGCTACCATTCGATCCAGCGATTGCACTTCTCGGTATATACCCGGAAGATCGGAAAGCAGTGACACGAACAGATATCTGCACGCCAATGTTCATAGCAGCATTATTCACAATTGCCAAGAGATGGAAACAACCCAAATGTCCTTCAACAGATGAGTGGATAAATAAAATGTGGTATATACACACGATGGAATACTACGCGGCAGTAAGAAGGAACGATCTGGTGAAACATATGACAACATGGATGAACCTTGAAGACATAATGCTGAGTGAAATAAGCCAGGCACAAAAAGAGAAATATTATATGCTACCACTAATGTGAACTTTGAAAAATGTAAAACGAATGGTTTATAATGTAGAATGTAGGGGAACTAGCAGTAGAGAGCAACTAAGGAAGGGGGAACAATAATCCAAGAAGAACAGATAAGCTATTTAACGTTCTGGGGATGCCCAGAAATGACTATGGTCTGTTAATTTCTTATGGATATAGTAGGAACAAGTTCACAGAAATGTTGCTATATTATGTAACTTTCCTGGGGTAAAGTAGGAACATGTTGGAAGTTAAGCAGTTATCTTAGGTTAGTTGTCTTTTTCTTACTCCCTTGTTATGGTCTCTTTGAAATGTTCTTTTATTGTATGTTTGTTTTCTTTTTAACTTTTTTTTTCATACAGTTGATTTAAAAAAGAAGGGAAAGTTAAAAAAAAAAAAAAGAAAGAAAAACAAGGAAAAAAAAAAGATGTAGTGCCCCCTTGAGGAGCCTGTGGAGAATGCAGGGGTATTCGCCTACCCCACCTCCATGGTTGTTAACATGACCACAGACATAGGGGACTGGTGGTTTGATGGGTTAGCCCTCTACCATAAGTTTTACCCTTGGGAAGACGGTTGCTGCAAAGGAGAGGCTAGGCCTCCCTATATTTGTGCCTAAGAGTCTCCTCCTGAATGCCTCTTTGTTGCTCAGATGTGGCCCTCTCTCTGGCTAAGCCAACTTGAAAGGTGAAATCACTGCCCTCCCCGCTACGTGGGATCAGACACCCAGGGGAGTGAATCTCCCTGGCAACGTGGGAATGTAGACCCGGCATCGTGGGACGGAGAACATCTTCTTGACCAAAAAAGGGATGGGAAAGGAAATGAAATAAGCTTCAGTGGCAGAGAGATTCCAAAAGGAGCTGAGAGATCATTCTGGTGGGCACTCTTACGCACACTTTAGACAACCCTTTTTAGGTTCTAAAGAATTGGGGTAGCTGGTGGTGGATACCTGAAACTATCAAACTACAACCCAGAACCCATGAATCTCGAAGACAGTTGTATAAAAATGTAACTTATGAGGGGTGACAATGGGATTGGGAAAGCCATAAGGACCAAACTCCACTTTGTCTAGTTTATGGATGGATGTGTAGAAAAGTAGGGGAAGGAAACAAACAGACAAAGGTACCCAGTGTTCTTTTTTACTTCAATTGCTCTTTTTCACTCTAATTATTATTCTTGTTATTTTTGTGTGTGTGCTAATGAAGGTGTCAGGGATTTATTTAGGTGATGAATGTACAACTATGTAATGGTACTGTAAACAATCGAAAGTACAATTTGTTTTGTATGACTGCGTGGTATGCGAATGTATCTCAATAAAATGATTATTAAAAAATAAATAAATAAATAAAACTCATTTCATCCAAAGTTGTCCAACTTCTCTCCCATCAGACCTTTTTTTTTGTTTGTTTCATTAGGGCAGTTTTTTGTTTCATTAGGGATACTTTGAAATAGTTTCAGTTCTTGCATTCTTTCTCACATAAGAGAGGAGTTGCCAAAAAGAAATTGCAATGAACAAAATGCCCTAGTCTTAAGTCTGCTGAGAAATCTAAAAGTTACTAGTGATCTGATAAAATCTTGCTTAGCAGCTAGTTCTTCAAATAATGTTTCTGCTCCCAGCTTTAGGTGTTTAATTGTTTGTTCCGTTAGGCAAGGTGCCCAGCCCCAGCATTTTTATTTAATTTACTTTAAATAACATTTTTTTAGGTTTGTATTTCTTTTTTTGTGTTTATATATAATGGTTATATAGGTGTTTCTGTATGAAGTGAATAGAGAAGTAATAACTATCACAAAAAATGCAATTGTGATTCCCACCCCACCCCCTCAGTTTCTCGGACATTTAGTCTCTCTTTTCCCAGTGTCTGCTTTTCCACTGGGAAAAGGCTACTGTGAACTGCTGACCTTTCTGTATTTTCTGTCTTTCTGATTGTTTCCAAAGCCAACCAAGGGACTGAAATCATAACTAGTGAGTGATTTCACCCTGAGGTCCCAGACCCACTTGCATGTGTTTGAAAAAAGGCAGGGGGAGGGGGCCTCAGTTGCTCTTAAATGAGATTCAAATTCAGAACTCCAAGCCCAGTTAATGGTTTACAGAGTATTAGGGACTGCACATTAACTGGATTTTGTAACTTGGTGTATAATGTAAGAGAACTTTGTCAGATTTCTCAAAGGTGGAAAGAAAATTATCTTCAATTGAAGAGGTGCGAACTCTAATACCCTAAATGCAAGCCACCACAGATACATTTCAAATAAATGGAAAATAAGATTAAAAATAAAGGTTGAGGGAGATTATTCACTTTACAAAAGCATGCATTATGAGATTCCTTTAAATGACTTTTAGGGGTATTTCAAATAAATGGTGATTATGAGGATTAAATGAAAAAATAGACCGAATGCACTCAATATAGTACCTGACACATAGAGTAAATGCATGAAAATTTTGTAATGAATAAATCAAATCAGCTTTTAAATTCTACTTATGTCACCCTTCAAGGACGCATTTATTGCATGAAGTTAGGTGCACTTATACAGATAATCTGTCCATAAGAACTGAACTCCCAGTTTTTCCCTAAAGTAACTCAGAGGCTCTTGATGCTGGCCTTAGAGTCATAAAAATCTGCATTCTCTTCCATGCACTGCTTAATTCCTACCCATCCATTAAGGTGAATGAAATATTGAAAATGAAGCTCTTGTTTCCTTCAACTCAGTGTGGAACATTTCTGCCAGAGGTTTCTAAGTTGATTTCCATCTTCATTTAGCATTCTTCCCTGCAGAGATCATGTAGTTTACCTAAGGTAGCCACTACCTGTGTCATTGAAATGTAGGCCTTTACCTGAGTGTCTGATAATATCGTTTAAAAAATGAAATCATGTTTCATGATAGCTCTTGCCTCGTTTGATATAAATTATTAATTTAAAAAGAATTGTTATGTTAATTCCGGTTGGTTTTGGAAAATCTGCACATATTGGACGGGCGATAAGGTGACTTTTAGAAATACTCAAGTTGTGTCAAATAAAGTATTTCAGAGCTGTACACATATTCCAGTGAGGATACTGAGCAAGGTCCTGTATAATTTAACCAGCACTACCATCAGTGGTCAATAGAGGGAGCAAGAGAAATTTTTAGTGACTTGGTTTTGTTTTTGTTTGTTTTCATCAACTCAAAAACAAGACATGAGTGAAAACCAACATGAACCTCTTCACGAACTTGAGAACCAATTTATATTGCGTCTGCCTCCGGTAAGAAACGCTTGCATGTCAGCCCAAATGTCTTCAGTGCTTAAGTATTAGTTCTACTTAGATTCTGTAGCATTTCTATGTAAGATAGGCTATATAACAACTCAAAACACTGGTTTCCCAGGGATCATGTTCTATCAGGCAGTCCTATCCTAATGTGTTCTCTTTGGGAAGTGCTTCTTTCCACTGATTATGTGGGTTGATTTCCTGACAAACAGCTGAGACAGTGATGGATTCAGCCACTTACCACAGACAATGAGAGCTAAGACTCTTCTGAAATTCTCTGACACCTCAAAAGGGACAACACGGGGAACCAGTGCTGAGTCTCCTACAAATTCATCACCATGCAAGACTGTTGAAGCTCATCTCGACATTGTGTTAGGGTCTCTTCTCACAATGATACCTGTATTCAAGCATTTTGTAATCTAAAAAAATATATTAGGAATAGGGTTCAAAAAAGTATTTCCCCAATTAGGCCTAGTTAATATACTCAGTTCTCTTCAGCAATTTCCTTGAAAATACAACTGAGAGGCAGGAATGTAGATCTTAGAGAAGCCACTAACTGTAGAGAACGAGATTAGAGTCAATCTCATCCTAATCTGATTTATATAATGTGCATGATACATGGCATCATTATAAAGGTTTGGGAAGTTTAAAGTTTTTAATTTAAGGAAGGCCTTCTTCTGACATATCTGTTCTATTAGCTGTCAAGTAGACAATTCATCCTTCTGATTTTTCAATTTATCTCCTTTGTAGGAATATGCTTCTTCTGTCAGGAAAGTAGTACATTCTGGAAATGTCACCAGTAAGGATAAACTAAGAATTGACTTATATCGTAAGTAGTTAATATCTATTCACCATATATTGAACAATAACTTATTAAGGGACTGCTGTGTGCCAGGCATTACACTAGGTACTAAGGATGTGAAAAAGGATGGAATGTAGTCTCTGCCTTGATGAGCTCACTGTTCAGAGAGGCATATATCATTCGAGGGAGTCTAAGGAAGTGTATAAGGAAGAACTCAAGGACTCAGGGGTCAACTGGGGTTTTCAATACTGCTGATTATCTCCTACTAGATACCAGCTTTGTGATTTTTTTACTGTCTAAGGGAAGAACAAATGAATGCACTGTTCTTTGTTTACAAATATGACATTTCTTTATTTAAAATAATATTTATTAGTTTTTTTAAAAAAACAGAGAAGTGTGTAAAGAAGAAAACAAAAAATGGCCCTTAAAAATTCTACCATTCAGTTAACCACTATTGACATTAAAATATTGAAATAATACAAGTTCATGGTTAGAAAATTCAAATAAAACAGAAAAGTTTCAAAAGGAGAAAAATGAAACTCTTCTCCCTCATAGTGCCCCAAACTCAATGCCAAAGGTAACTAATATTACCTGTTTCTTCATCTTTTTTTGACATTAGGATTCACTCTTTGTGTTGTACAGTCATTTTTTTTAAAAAATTTAATTCTAGTAACATATATGCAACCTAAAATTTTCCCTTTTAACCGCATTCAAATATATAATTCATTGGAGTTAATTACATTCACAATGCAATTTAGCCACCATCTATTACCAAAACTTTTCCATCACCCCAAACAGAAATTCTGTGCCAATTAAGCATTAACTCCTCATTCCCTACCCCCACTCCGGCCCCTGGTAACCTCTATTCTAGTTTTTGATTCTATGAATTTACTAATTCTAGTTATTTCATATCAGTGATATACAATATTTGCCTTTTTGTGTCTGGATTATTTAACTCAGCATGAGGTCTTCAAGGTTCATCCATGTTGTCACATGTATTAAAACTTCATTCCTTTTTATAGCTGAGTAACATTCCACTTTATCTATCTACCACATTTTCTTTATCCAGTCATCTTTTGATGGACACTTGGGTTGCTTCCAACCTTTTCTTCTTTTGTTTCCTTACGGACAAAACTTTTATGCATACCAGCATTTATATATTTTAAATGCATTTACATAAAAAGGATCATGTCAAACATAGTTTTCCATCTTTCTTTTTTTCACTTAGTATTAGATTACACCTGAATCCTCTTGGGTCCAAAGACATTTTTGTTTTTGAGACATCTGGGAAGGATTCAGAGTTAAGTATATAGCTATTTATAGAATTTTATCTTTGTGACACTAACTAGAAATTAAAACTTGGGACTCATTAGCACCATTTGCACTGAAACCTTTGAAACACACATGTACAATGACAGATTGAATAGTGTCAAAATGAATGAGTTCAAAGGAATGGAATTTGCCTTTCAGGATGAGAGTGAAACATGTACCACTTCACCAGCATTTAGTTCACAATCACTAACAATAAATTTAGCTACTTTTAAACAAGTGACATAAACTGGGAAAAGAGAGCTTCATATACTCTGCCTTCTTTTCTCTGGCAAGTTCCTAATTGTGTTCACAATTCTGGCATTATGAGAAATAGTAGGTTTCACTGAAAGACTAGTCTGTCCCACATAAGTCTTCATTACTCAAATCCTAGTTAAGGTTAAAAGTTCATTGGGAAGATGGTAACTTTAATCTTCTTTAATTCTCTTCAGCTGATAGACGTCATGCAGTTGTTGAGGTAGAAGATGTCTCTCTAACTGCTAAGCTGGTTGATTTGCCTTGCGTTATTGGAAGCCTGAAAACTCTTGATAAAAAAAACTTTTATAAAACAGCAGATATTTCCCAGGTATGGGCTAGTTTTTTAATCTACTAACTCACATCCTTCAAGGAGTACCTTTCTCCCTCCTTTTCTCTTTCCTTCAGTGCTCCTTTCTACTTGGTGAATGTCTGCTTGCCATTGCTAATTTCTAGATCAGGAATCAAACATCATGTTCTGCTTTGGTGTTTGATCCTTAATCTTTCACTACTTTTTTTCATTATTCTTCTTTTATTATATTTTAAATACATATTCTTTAATATTTGTACAGTATCTGATTTTAAGATTTTAAAAAATAAATACAAATGCAAGGAAATACATAGAACATTTTTCAGATAAAATAAAGCCCAGAGAGGTGAAATAACTAGTTCAAGGTCAAACAGCAAGATAATAAAGTCAGGACTAAACAAAGTTTTCTTTAACAAGTAACTACAAAGTGATTTTTTTTTAAATTCAATTTTATTGAGATACATTCAAATACCATACAACCATCCAAAATGCACAATTAATTGTTCACAGTACCATCATATAGTTGTGCATTCATCACCCCAATCTATTTTTGAACATTTTCCTTGTACCAGAAAAAGTGAAAACAAGAATAAAAAATAAAAGTAAAAAAGAACACCCAAATCATCCCCCCACACCCTATTTTTCATTTAGTTTTTTTGTCCCCATTTTTCTACTGATCCATCCATACACTGGATAAAGGAAGTGTGATCCACAAGGCTCTCACAATCACACTGTCACCCCTTGTAAGCTACATTGCTATACAAACATCTTCAAGAGTCAAGGCTACTGGGTTGGAGTTTGATAGTTTCAGGTATTTACTTCTAGCTATTCCAGTGCATTAAAACCTAAAAAAGGGTTATCTATATAGTGCGTAAGAATGTCCACCAGAGTGACCTCTTGGCTCCATTTGGAATCTCTCAGCCACTGAAACTTTATTTCATTTCATTTCGCATCTCCCTTTTGGTCAAGAAGATGTTCTCAATCCCACAATGCTGGGTCCAGGTTCATCCCCGGGAGTCATATCCTGCGTTGCCAGGGAGATTTACACCCCTGGGAGTCAGGTCCCACGTAGTGGGAGAGGGCAGTGAGTTACCTCCTGAGTTGGCTTAGCTAGAAAGAGAGGGCCACATCTGAGCCACAAAGAGGTACTCGGGGAAAGTCTTAGGCACAATTATAAGCAGGTTTAGCCTCTCCTTTGCAATAACAAGTTTCATAAGGGCAAGTCCCATGATAGAGGGCTCGGCACATCAAACTGCCAGTCCTCAATGTTTGTGAGAATATCAGCAACAATCCAGGTGAGGAAGCCCAACACTCTGCATTTCCCCCCAGCTCCTCAGGGGAGCCCTGCATATATGTTTTTATTCTCTGTCCAAATTACTTCGGGATGTGTTGCTATTTCACGCTAACCTATGCAAACCTACCAGGTCTCACTTCCTATTAAAAGTTCCATGTAATTAAGGTATTTGAACAAACTGTATATCACTACTTTATTTTATCCAAATAGCTTGTAGAGTCTCTATTTGTTATTTATAACGTCTTTCATTAATTTAAAACTGTAAGCAGCTGGGGTCTTCTGAACTTTCTGCTAAAGCAGTATGTTGTTAACTCTGGATATTTAAATTGGTTCTTAGTCATAATTTTTGCTATTTCTTATTTCCTCTCTAAGTCAAAATGCTAAGATATACCTGTTTTCAATATATTCCCTCAGTGATGGTAAACACTCCAGCTAAAACAAACAAACAAACAAAAAACACCTTGAAGTCCATATGCAGTGCTGCCTTACTGAGAGAGAAAGAGAGAGAAAAAATATGTAATACTTGATTTGATTTTCTGGAAATGCCAAGTATTAGTCTCCTTAACTTCTGTGCCCCAGGATTTCTGGTAGTAGGAATGATCCTGATTCATTACCAACCCAAGATTCAGAGCCATAGTCAACTTTTTTGCCTTTGTTAAATGTAGATGCTTTTGTGCACTGCTGATAGTGATCTCCCTTCTTCTCCGGAAGAACCAGCTACCTCGACTGATCTTAATGTAATCAGGAAACATGAACGGGAGAAACAGAAGAAATATGTCTGGAAGCATGGCAGTAAGTCACCAGTCCCTTGTTCATTCTGGCTGACTACATGTATCTGCTGACTCCTAATTACTGATGAACCAGGAACTTGTTACCTCCTAAGGGAGTTTGGTTCATTAGGCTCCCAAACACTTTTAGAGGATTGAGTCATGTCTTGAGCCAGTGGCTTATACCAGCATGAGCTTTCTTTTTATTAAATTCAGATAGATATGTTACTACCATCAATCATATATACATCTCACCATGTCATATTTATTTTAGTTACTCCACCACTTAAGAATGTCAGAAAGAAAAGGTTCCGGAAAACAACAAAAAAGGTTGGTTACATAGTCTTTGCGTCTTTGCTGGATGTATTGGAAGAGGATTATGTGTGGGAAGGAAACGGAAAAAGTCAGTTGGGGATTAATTTATTCATTCATTTATATGTTTAATATAAATGTTTAATAAACATTTATTGAGTGCAAGTTAAATGCCAGGCACTGTGTGCTAGTGGTTCGGAATATAGCAGTGAACAAAAGCTGACCTGAGGTTATAGGCTTGTTGCTTAGAAATCTGGAAGTGTCATTGATTTGAAACTTTTGCTAAAGCTTTTAGTTTCCAATTGCAAGATCTAGTTTTAAAAGTGAGCCAATCCAGAATCTAAGAACTGGAAATTGTGGTTACATTCCTAACCTTACCTCATACTTGTAGGACATTGGGCAAACTACAGGGATACTATGGCTTGGCTTTCACTTTTTTAAATTAAACTTTTTTTTTAGATAATTGTGGATTTACATGCAGTTGTAAGAAATAATAGGAGTCCCCAGGTACCCTTTATCCAGTTTTCCCCAAGTTAACATTTTATAAAACTGTAGTACCATATCATGACCAGGGAATTGACATTGATACAATTCACCAATCTTATTCAGTTTGACTTACACTCAAAAAATTTAGTTCTACATGATTTATCACAAGCACAGGTTCATGTATTCACCACCAGTCAAGATAATAACAGTCTATCATCACAAGAATCCCTCATGTTGTCTTTTTATAACCACACTCACCTCGCTCCTACTTCTATGTCTCTAACCCCTGGCAATCAATAATCCGTTTTCCATCTCTACAACTTTTTAATTTGAGGAATATTATATTAGTGGAATCATACATGGTAACATTTTGGTATTGGCTTTTTTCACTCAGCATCATTCCCTTACGATCCATGCAAGTTGTTGCATGTATCAATTGTTTGTTCCTTTTTATTGCTGAGTTGTGTTCCATAGTATGGATGTTCCACAGTTTGTTTAACCATTCACCTATTGAAGGATATCTGAGTTATTTCTATTTGTAATGACTATTACAAATAAAGCTTTTATAAACAAGTTTTTGTGTGAACTTAAGGCTTCATTTCTCTGGGATAAATTTCTAGGAGTGCAATTGCTGAGTCGTATGGTAATTGCAAGTTTAGTTTTTTGTTGTTTTTGTTTGTTCTTTTTTTTAATATTCATTTTATTGAGATATATTCACATACCACACAGTCATACAAAACAAATGGTACATGCGATTGTTCACAGTACCATTGCATAGTTGTACATTCATCACCAAAATCAATCCCTGACACCTTCATTACCACACACACAAAAATAACAAGAATAATAATTAAAGTGAAAAAGAGCAATTAAAGTAAAAAAGAACACTGGGTGCCTTTGTCTGTTTGTTTGTTTGTTTCCTTCCCCTATTTTTCTACTCATCCATCCATAAACTAGACAAAGGGGAGTGTGGTCCTTATGGCTTTCCCAATCCCATTGTCACCCCTCATAAGCTACATTTTTATACAATCATCTTCAAGATTCATGGGTTCTGTGTTGTGGTTTGATAGTTAAAGGTATCTACCATCAGCTACCCCAATTCATTAAAACCTAAAAAGGGTTGTCTATACTGTGTGTAAGAGTGCCCACCAGAGTGACTTCTCAGCTCCTTTTGGAATCTCTCTGCCACTGAAGCTTATTTCATTTCATTTCCCCCTTTTGGTCAAGAAGATGTTCTCCATCCCCACGATGCCGGGTCTACATTCCTCCCCAGGAGACATATTCCACGTTGCCAAGGAGATTCACTCCCCTGGGTGTCAGATCCCACATAGTGGGGAGGGCAGTGATTACATCTGCCAAGTTGGCTTAGCTAAAGAGAGGGGGCCACATCTGAGCATGCATGTTTAGTTTTATAAGAAACTGCCAAACTGTTTGGAGAGTGGCTATACCACTTTACATGCCTGCCAGAAATGTTCTTCAATTTGATGAGGTCTAATTTATCATTTTTTCCCTTTATGAATCATGCTTTTGGTGTCAGGTCTAAGAACTCTTTGCCTAGCCTAGATCCTGCAAATATTCTCCTATGTTTTTTGTAAAAGTGTTACAGTTTTACATTTTACATCTCAGTCTGTGATCCATTTTGAGTTAATTTTTATATAAGATGTGAGGTTTAGTTCAAGATTCATTGTTTTACCTATGAATGTCCAGTTGCGCCAGCACCATTTATTGAAAAGGCTATCCTTCCTGTATTGTATTTCTTTTGTGCCTTTGTCAAAAATCAGTTGGGCAAATTTATGTGGTTTATTTCTGGGTTCTTCTATTCTGTTCCATTGATCTATGTGTTGATCTCTCCACCAATATATCACACTGTAGCTATACAATAAGTCTTGAAATTGGGTAGACTGATTCCTCCCACTTTATTTTTCTTTATCAAGATTGTTTTAGCTATTCTAGGGCCAGTGCCTTTACATATACATTTTACTATAAGCTTGTCTATGTCCCAAAAAAATCCTCTCTGGAATTTTGATAGGAATTACATTATACCTATAGATCAATTTGGGAAGAATTGACGTTTTTACCGTGTTGGGTCTTCCAATTCATGAATACAGTAGCCTTGGCTTTTGTTCTCTGTCAGTCAACAGCATTTATTGAGTGCCTGTTAAATGTAAAACTAAGTTAAGAATACTTGTAGAGCTCCTTAAGCTTTACTGAGGTAAAGCAATCATAATATAACTTCATTGTTTGTTGTGTTTTATTTCGTAGCTCGTTGATTTCAAACAAATCGAAGAAATCAGCTTTGCTGAGGTAGAGCAACCATAAGTTCGTTGTTTATCCTTAGTGTGTTTTATTTCATAACTCATTAGTTTCAAAGGAATCATAAAGTTTACTTTCAAGTCTTCCTTCTTACCTCTTACCCCCACCCCCACTCCTGTACACACATGCACTGAATTTGGTTCACTGAAAAATGACTTCGTTGTTTAATGTCTGATAACTCCTATGGGAAAAGATACAATTTGGCCAGTGACCCAGTGTATTCTAATCTTCCTTTTTCTCTGATATTTATTTTAAAGGCTGTTTCTTGGAGGCTGGGGTTCACTTTCGTTGTTTGCTATTTTGTATTCTCCCTCAACGTCCTGGTTTCTATTCATGGCATGACAAATTGGTTGCTTTGGAGATAATTATCTAAAACTGGATTCAAGGGAGAACATGTAGCTAAGATCCAGTTTTTGTAGGAATATCTATAATAATAAAGATGTGAGGAAGTGAAATCACTTCTAAACAATTAATAAAAAATTATACTTCTTTTCCAATATGACTCAGGACAAATAATTCATAACTGAGGCTTAAAGGTTACACCTCTGATAGAGGTATTTACCATAGAGTTACACACTGAAAAGATTAAATGTCTCAAGTAATTTGTTTGCTTGGAACAAAATAAGCTTACCATACAAAAATCCAGGCCCTAGACAAAGATTCCTTCACAAATAGTTCTACTTAAAGTAGGAACTTGGTTGGATGGGTATCTAATCATTTCAGTTCATTTGTATGTAAGAAAAGGAGCATTCCTTCAGAGCACAGAGTGTTAAATGATATTTCTGGTACTTGCCTCCCACTTTGTTTAAGTATGTTGACTCTCCGGACGTGGAAAAGGAAGTGAAGAGACTGCTGTGTTCAGATGCCGAAGCTGTCAGCATTCGTATCCTTTTATACCAAACCTTTCCTGTATACTCTGTTACACCCCATGTAGAACTGCCAACAAGCCCTCACTTCTGGTATTTGTGTGCTGTTTTGATGTGTGGAACTTAAGATTTATGGAAATGTTACTTTTTAGCTAGGAGCAGTAAATTCATGTAATGTATATTCATTTAGTTGTGTAATTCAATTTAAGGCACTTCTCAAACTAGAAATCCAGATACAAGTGGCTTGACGTTGGACTAAATTAAATAGTACTTCCAGCCAAAGAGCCTTTTCCCTTTCAACTGTGCCTTCTCTTTTCCTTCTACCTTTTCCTTGACTGACCCTCCTTTCAGGATGGGAAGTCATTGCTGAAGATGAAACCAAGGAGATAGAAAGTCAAGGCTCTATCCTAGGCTTTGAGAGCTCCCCAGGAATAATTGGCCATGAGCAGGGTCATGTCTCATCAGGTACATTAGTAAAGGCAAAGCAGGAGTTCAGAGATGACAGGTATTGACTGTGTGTAAGATCATTCTCCATGGACTCACACTTCAATCACAGAAAAAGAATGTCTTTGTCCGTCTTCCCTCTTACTGGTCCTTCGGTATTTTAGGGGTTTTAGATTGGTGTTCTAATCTTTCATCCATCCCCAGTATTCTAACCTCCCATGGGCCCCTGGATTCTATAAATGCCTTTATCATTGAATACATGCAAAGAACATTACAGTGTTTCACATTTCCTGTCCTTGTTTTGTGAAGGGAATAATCTTCCTGTGAGAAAAATGATTTATAAAATTCACTGACTGCCCAGTGAATTTGAAGGCAAGTAGTATAATTATAAGAAGCATCTGAAAAGCTTTGGATAGTTTCACCTTCTTGTTTAAAATCAACAGAATATGCTATGCTTCAGGAGATGTTCAGTGATTCTAGCAGTAGCAGTGATGAGGATGATGAAGATGATGAGGACGAGGAAGAGGAAGAGGAGGATGAGGAAGAGGAGGAAGAAGAGAATGAGGAGGAGGAAAAAGAAGATTCTGAAGAGGATCTGGAAAGGGAACTTCAGGCCAAGTTCATGGAATCTAGCCAGTTCACGGCACAAGAAGGAGCCAGTTCGCAAGGTAAATCAGAGGAAAACACAAAGGAGTGGGACAGGGTGGGTGGCAGTGCTCAAAGTTAACTCTAATCACGCTTTAGATGCAGGACTAAGTTTGAGAAGTTAATGCTCAGATGTGTAGTGGAGTTTTAGTTGATTTGGATCTCTTTCACTATTTTAGGCTATATTTAGATACATAAAGTTTCTGTCTATCTCTGTTAGTCCTGGAAATTCAGAAGCTGATTCATTACACAGAGAAGAAGCTCCGAGAGATTCAGAGAAAAGCACAAAGACAGGAAGGTCTCCTCATGAAAGTTGAAAACCTGACACTTAAGGTATGTTCTTCTTGGTTGATATAAAGAAATCTTTTTTTTTATTAGAGAAGATTTAATATTTACTACTATTAACACCTTGCATCATGTTACAATTTGTCACAATTGAGGAAAGCACGTTTTTATAATTTTACTATTAACGGCTTAACTGAAAATTAACTGAAAATTAACTGAAAATTCACCATGAATTTTTTTAAAAATTTTATTATTTTACTATATATACAACCTAACATTTCTGCTTTTAGCCACATTCAGATACACGTTTCAGTGTTGTTAATTACGTTCACAATGTTGTGCTATCATCACCACGATCATTACCAAAAACATGTTACCAAAACATTTCCATCATTCCAAATAGGAAGTCTGTACATTTTAAGCCTTAACTCCCTATTCCCTATCTCTACCCCATCCCCATATAAAGAAATTTTGATATCTCACTTTCAAAATTCCATCTTTGTGTTTCCACTCATGTCATCTCTATGCAGCAATATTGTTTATTCATGAACCTAAACAACCTCTTAGAAACACCTAATAAAAGATAGCCTTCTTTCCTTTTATCTGAGTAATTTTGATCCTCTTATATAAGCATTTTTAGGAAGGGACCAGATGAATTGACATAATAATATCCAATTTTTGTTAAGCTTTAATTATGCTAAATATTTTACATGTATTATCTTATTTCATCTTCAAATCCATGAAGGATAGGTACTTCACTATTCTGATCATATAGGTAAGAAATTGAAACTCAAAGAGGTTAAGTGACTTTCCCAGGACCACAGGAAGTAGTATTTATATCAAAATGTATTCACTACAGTGAAAGAGAATTAGATTCATTTTTTAAACTTTATGATACATGCTTAAACAAGAGTAAATAACTTGCTTTGATTTTATCAATACATGTTTAAAAGCTTCAACTAAAGGAAAATGTATGTTTAGGCCATGAAGGGAATTCTGAAGCATCTGGAGAATTCCTTGCCAGATTTCATTTCTGTAGAGCCATAATCATTGGAGAGGAGCAATTTTACACAGAAGTATACCTATTTAGGGTGTCATCTTTTAGGATAACCAAGGTGAGATAATAGATGTAGACATACTTTGAAAGATACAGATATATGGCATTATTATGATTGTTGTTGTTGCATGTTGTACTAGTTAGGAATAGTAATATTCTGCCCTAGCAAGGGGAAATGGAGGAGCCGGCACCAAAGTCCAAGACAACTCTTTTAATAGGCCACCACAGCCAAAGAATCTGTGCTAAACTAGAAAAAGGTCACATGAAGGCAATCCAACTTTTTATTTTAGGGCAAGAAAAAACTGTTTTATAGAGTGTATAAAATCAAATAGGATGGAGCTATAGTTAGTGATGCAGTTTTAATACTCAAAATCCTTTAAAAAGAGTACTCTTTTGTTGTGGCTTACAGTTTTCCCACTTATGAAATTATTTGCCAAATTATTTGTTTCCTTTGGTTCTCTTTTCTTCGGCGTCTCAGCGTTCATTATTTAAAACATTTGTTTTCCAGAATCATTTACAGTCTGTGCTGGAGCAGCTTAAATTTCAGGAAAATGAAAAAAATGAGCAGGTAAGAAGTGTGTTTTCAAATCAATCAGAAAACATTTGATAAAAAGAACCCCCTACCCCAGGCAAAGAGTGAGATAAAAAGCCTCTCAGGTGGAACATATGCACGGTTCCACACTGGGAAAAACTCGGCCCCTTTGAGGACCTCTGGAGTATTTAGAACTAGGAAGGGAATGGCTTAAGATAAAGTTGGAGAAGTAGGCAGGGGTTAGATCATATGGCTTCTTGCAGGCCATGATAAGGAGGATGAGTTTTAGTCTTAAGTGCAATCGGAAACCCTTAAAGAATTTTAAGCAGGAGAGTCACATCTAATTTAAACTTTTTAAAAAAATTATCCTGATTATTACCTGGAGAATAGATTTTGGGGTGAGGGGCATGTGTAGAAGCAGCAAGACCAATTAAGAGGCTGTGTGCAGTCTAATAAGAGATAATGGTAACTTGGACTAAGATGGTGACAATGTAGATAGACATATTTTTTGGCTGCTAAAATTTTTATAGCAGCTTTATTGAGATATAAATTCACATACCATACAATTCACACATTTCTTTTCTTTTTTCAATTCACCCATTTAAAATATACAGTTGAGCAGCCATCACCACAGTCAATTTTAGGTCATTTTCATTACGTCAGAAAGAAACTCCATACACTTTAGCTACCACTCCCCCCCCTCCAAAAAAAAACTCCCCATCCCTTCCAGTCATAGCCTGTGCGTTCTACTAATATACTTTGCCTATTCAGGATATTTCATATAAATGGAATCATATAATATACGGTCTTTGTGATTGGCTTCTTTCACATAGCATAATGTTTTCAAGGTTCATCCATATTGTAGCATGTATCAGTACTTTTTTCCTTATTGTGGCTGGATAATATTCCAATGTATAGATATACCACATTTTGTTTAACTGTTCATAGTTGATGAGCATTTGGGTCGTGTCTGTTTTTTAGCTATTATGAATAATGTTGCTATATATGAGAGACTGTATTTTGAAGGTGGAATTGATGGGACTTGGTGATGGATTCTTACTGGGTGTTAAAGGAGAAGGAAGTGGTAAGGATGTATGACAGATTTCTAACTTGAAAAACTATATTTTTAAAGTCACAAGAATGTGAAGAGTAAAAAGAGAAGAGGGCAATATGGAATACATGAGGGTCAAGCAGCAATATAGAAAATTTATGCTATCTCTAGCCTTATACTGTTAGAGGTAACAATTTTTAAAGAGTCTAAAGGTTGTATTATGAGGATGAGCTTAGCATGGGGCTCTTAAGGTAGAGGAACTCTCCCCCACCCCCATCGCTACAAGGCCAGGGGAATCCTTATGTTCTATAGATTCCCTTCCCATCAGCAAATCACTCATTCAAATACTTCTTATAAATAGTAAGTTGAATGGTTAATGCAAAGATTGCTTTAGTACCCACCAGGCATCTTGTTTTCATCCATGTAAGTAGTTAGTATTGAGGAATGCTATTTTCAACATAGAAATATAGCTATGAACTTTATTCACTCCTAAGAGTTCTTTATGTTAGCTAATTTATTCAACATAGATTCATTGGGTACCTACTTTAAGCTAGGTTCTACAGAGAGCTACAAAATGCTTAGACATAGTCTTTGCTTTCAGCTGAGGAGAAATACATGAGAGGGATGGATATTTAAAGGAATGAGAGCTCACTGTTGAGTGTTGTCTGTGGTGATTAGGGAAAGCTTCATGGAGAAGATGGTGTTTGGAGTCTTGAAAGATAGGTAGGGTTTTAATAAGAAGATAGGGAAAGAAGGGCATTCTATGCAGAAAACAGCATGCACAAAGGCTGAGAGTGGTCACACCAAGCTAAAGAGCTTAGGTCATAATAATCCATCAAAGCTTTTTTTTTTCTTTTTATCTTGGGAGAAACTCAGGAACATTACCCTGCCAGCAGTGTATAGGAGAGACTAGAGGAAGATGAAAGAGATAGAAGGAATCAGTAGAATTTAACAATTGATTGGATTTATAGGGCAAGAAGGGAAATAAAGAAGAGTATCTGGGAAATGGTATACCAATAACTAAAATAAAGATGACAGGAAGTGGATTATTGGGGGGGAGAGTGATAGGGAAGACATTGAGTTTAGTTTGAGGAGTGTTGAGTAGAAAGCACCTTTGAAAATGGGAGATCAGAGAGAATCCAGTGCAGAGAAATAGTCATTGAGGCTGTGGGGATAGACAAGTTAGGCCGATTGACCGTTCAGCAAGAAGTCTCAATGCAGGGAAAAACCTACCTTTAGGGGTAGTGGAAGAGGGAAAAACCCACAGATGAGAAAGAACTGGAGCAGTCATTGGTTCACTGTGAGGAATCACTGTGAGAAGAGCCTCTAAATTACTGCAGGTAGCAGTTGTAGCAGTCTAGAAGGTGATGTGCAGTTTAGGATTGTTTTGTAATGCTTCATTCCTTTCATTTAACAGAATGAAAATCCATTCTGTTATGGAGTGACCTAAATTGGATAATAGTAAAAAACAATCTTTGTCCCAAAGGTAGTATGCCTCTCGTGATGCTATTGGACACCTTACCATTTCAAGTTTAAAAAAAATCCTATGCCATTAAAGATTCAAGACTTCTGACTTAGAAAGCATAAAGATAAGTAGAATCTGACCCTGCTTCCAAGTATCTTATGACATGGCAAGAAGAATGAGGAGGTTAGGAAGGTTAGGAAGAATGGGACAAGAGGCTATCCCAATTGCCTTCTCGCCTGACTCAGCACATGGCTACAGTGATTCCGTCTCCTTTATCCCTACAGTGAGTTGTGATCTCTATACACTTTTCCCTGAAGCACAAATTCTTAGCAGCAAGCATATCCAATTTTAAAGTGTCTTTTTATAACTTTGACATAATAAAGCACAGCATCATTGCCGCAGCATCTTGTATGTATTCTTGAATGTGGAAGACTGTAAGAGAAAGATACCTTATAAATGCCAAATGACAGTCATTCTTTTTGGTTCATATAAGTAAATTCCAGATCAAGTAATGGAACTTAGGATTTCAGGTGAATTTTTCATGCTTTTCTGCCTCTCCCTACAGCTCATTTCACTAAGGGAGCAATTGAAATATTTTATGGAGAAATGAGGAGAGCCTTC
Source organism: Choloepus didactylus (assembly GCF_015220235.1). Lineage (NCBI taxonomy): Eukaryota > Metazoa > Chordata > Mammalia > Pilosa > Megalonychidae > Choloepus > Choloepus didactylus. The sequence continues at coordinate 39,987,634 of NC_051335.1, read as the reverse complement.
AGCCTGGCACATAGACCTTGGATTCACCTCACAGACTGAAGACTGTATGAAATTGTGCATGTTTATATCCTTTAGTTGCCTATGCCAAATCAATTGTATTTGTTTCTCTAAACTGTTTTTATTAGTTATAATGTCTTCAAAGTTTGTAGTCATATAGAAAGGGGCAGGATGTAAAAAGTAGTAGACTTAAGTCCCAATTCAACCATGGGACTTTTGCTTCTCTTTATCAATTTGAGAATTATTTATATTGCTTTTGTTCTCTGGTACCATCAGAGGATTCAGCTGTGCTTACCAAAGGCAGGCAGTCCAGCTTGCAGGCCATGCAGCTGGTTTGCATATGCTCTAGCTTTTCTCTCTTCTATTTTGAGTATTTTCTCCAACATAAGATTAAACAAGTCATTTCTACCAAGGGTTAGGACCTACCTCAGTGAATTTAAGCACCTACCTCACAGCAGTTCATATTAGGTTGTGTCCTGTCTCTGTTCAGGTGTAATAGGGGCTGCTTTCCTGTTCAGGGATGATTGCTTGCACTGCTCTTTGTTCTGTTGTGTTTTTATGACCATGGCTGGTTGTTCATAGCCAGCTAAGGAAGCAGTGAGGCAGAGCAGAAATGAAATTGTGAGCTGAAGCTTGACATCATAGCCTCCATCAGAAAAGGTTAAAAAAACCAGATGCCTATGATGCCTGTGAAGACTTCTTTAACAACCCAGGGTTGTTTTTTAAAGTGGTATTGTTTAGGTTTTCTGGTATGTATTCTTTAATCAATAAATTAATTCTTTATTTTCAATGGATTGCTGTCACTTTATTTTTTTTAATTTTATTTTGAAATAAATTCAAACTTACAGGAACAGTTGCAAAAACAATACAAAACCCATACACAGAAATCCAGCATACCCCGACCCCCCTCTCCTGATACCCCGATCCACCAACTTTAACATCCTGTCACACTACCATTTCTTTCTTTCCCTCCCTCCTTCCCTCCCTCCCTATCTATCAGCCATCATCTACTGCTCTGTCTTCTGCACATATGAGAGCAAGCTGCCCGTATCTTTGAACAAACAATGTAATTCACATATACCTTTCCCATGTAGAAGAACATTCTTTTATGCAATCCCATTAAATGCAGCTAAGAGATTCAAGAAATTCAACATTGATACAAAGCTTACATTCTATATTTCCTTTTTTTTTCTTATGTCCCATCTGTGTCCCTTTGAGCCTCCTGTTCTCGATCCTCAGATCCCATCCAGGATCATCCTTGGTGTTTTTTAATTGTTTTCTATTTAGACTGTCTTTTTTTTTCAATTGTGGAAACATATATACAGCCTAAATCTTCCCATTCCAACCCTTCCCTAGCATTCCATTAGTAGGATTAATCACATTTAGAATGTTGTAATGCTATCACCTTCCCACTATCCATTACTAGAAATTTCCCTTCACCCCAAACAGAAACCCTACACTCATTTCTTAACTCCCCATTTCCCTTTACCCCACTTCTCGTAACCCATACTCTACTTTTAATCTCTATGGTTATATATGCTTTGATACTTTCTTTGTGTTTACCGTGGGGCTTAAATTTAACCTCTTAAATCTATAACAATCTTGTTTTTCTTTGATACCAACTTAACTTCAATGACACATAAACTATGTTCCTAAACTGCTCCATTCCCCGACCTTTATGTAGTTCTCATCAAAATCACTTATTTAACATTGAGTTCAAAATCACTGATTTGTCATTACAGTTTATGTATTTTATATCCTGTAGGAAGTAAATAGTGGAGTTACAAATCAAAAATACAGTAATATTGGTATTTATATTTACCTTGTGATCTTTACTGGAAATCTTTATTTCTTCATGTGGTTTCAGTCAATTGGTTAGTGTGTCTTCCTTTCAGCCTGCTCAGTTTCCTTTAGCATTCTCATAGGACTGATTACTGGTGATGAAGTCCCTCAGCTTTTGATTATCTGGGAATGTTTTCATCTCCCCCTCATTTTTACCCTCCAGGTGTTTGTGAATTTTCTAAGTCTCTGATGGTTATTGACTTCTATCTGTATTCCATTGTGGTCAGAGAATGTGCTTTGAACAAATTCATTTTTTTTAATTAATTAAGGCTTGTTTTATGTCCCAGCCTATGGTCTATTCTGGAGAAAGATCCGCAATCACTAGAGAGGAATGTGTGTCCTGGTGATTTGGGATGTAATGTTCTATCTATGTCTGTTAAATTTCTCTATATCTCTCTCTCCTTTCTTTGTTTCTCTGTCTGTAGGGCTCCCTTGAGTATCTCCAGTAGGGCAGGTCTCTTGTTAGCAAATTCTCTCAGCATTTCTTTGTCTGTGAAAAATTTAAGCTCTCCCTCAAATTTGAAGGAGAGCTTTGCTGGATAAAGTATTCTTGGCTGGAAATTCCTCTCACTCAGAATTTTAAATATATCGTGCCACTGCCTTCTTGCCTCCATGGTGGCTGCTGAGTAGTCACTACTTAGTCTTATGCTGTTTCCTTTGTATGTGGTGAATTGCTTTTCTCTTGCTGCTTTCAAAACTTGCTCCTTCTCTTCTGTATTTGACAGTCTGATCAGAATATGTCTTGGAGTGTGTTTATTTGGATTTCTTCTATTTGGAGTTCGCTGAGCATTTATGCTTTGTGTATTTATATTGCATAGAAGGTTTGGGAAGTTTTCCCCAACAATTTCTTTGAATACTCTTTCTAAACCTTTACCCTTCTCTTCCCCTTCTGGGAGACCAATGAGTCTTGAATTTGGACGTTTTATTTTATCTATTGTATCCCTGAGATCCATTTCCATTTTTTCAATTTTTTTCTCCATTCTTTCTTTTGTCCTTTCATTTTCCATTTTGTGGGCCTCAAGGACACTGAGTCGTTGTTCAACTTCCTCTAATCTTGTATTATGAGTATCCAGAGTATTTTTAATTTGGCCAACAATTTCTTTTATTTCCATAAGATCTTCTTTTTTTTATTTACTCTTGCAATTTCTTCTTTATGCTCTTCTAGGGTCTTCTTCATATCCTTTATATCCTGTGCCATGCCCTTCTTCATATCCTTTATATCCTGTGCCATGCCCTTCTTCATGTCCTTCATATCCTGTGCCATGATCGTGTTGTTTGTCTTTAGTTCTTTGATTAATTGCTCCAAGTACTGTCTCTCCTCTGATCTTTCGATTTGGGTGTTTGGGTTTGGGTTATCCATATCATCTGGTTTTATCATATGCTTTAAGATTTTCTGTTGTTTTTGGCCTCTTGGCATTTGCTTTGCTTGATAGGGTTCTTTAAGGATATAAAAAATACCTATCTCTAATTTGTCAGATCTACAGCTTGGTGGCATACACTTTCTCTAACTAACCAGCAGATGGCATCCACGAGTCACCTATTCCCCTCAAGTCAGTTCTACCCAACTTTGTCTTTGTGGTGTGTGGGAATCTGATTCTTGTGGGGTTCAATTGGTGCACTAAGTTTGGGTGTGTTGTTGGTGCTGTCCGCCCTGAATGTGGGACATGTGTCTGGGTGGTTAGGGAGGCAGGACAGCTTTAATAGTCAAACTTCCCACGTGTTCCTGGAGATTTAAGGCTGTTGCAAGAGTCTAAGCTTTCATTTCAGTCTTGCCACAGATCGTCTGTGCTGCTGACCCACAAGTCCTTGGTATTGGCGTAGGATCTGTGGGATTTCTGAGCATGCCCCCCTTCTCAGCTGTGCTCTTCCAAGACCTCTGCTGAAGGAAGGTTGTGCCATGTCACAAGAGTGCGCCAGCCCTCCAGGGAAGCCCTGGGCCGCCGGGCCTTGCAGGGACGTTCCCAGCCTGCTTTAAAGATGGTTGAATGGGGTGTGTTAATTTCCCCCTTTCCACACAGTCCACTTTCCCAGCTCTGGGACAATTAGCTGTGGGTGCACTAAAGGCCACTGTCCATGCTGATATTGTGGCATGTGCACGGTGCTGCAGGAATCACTCCCTGTCACACTGGGACCCTTGGCCCAGCTCTGGGCTATAGCTCCAGCCTGGGCAGGAGCATCTCCAGCCCACCAGGGAGATAGCTGCAAGGGGTGCGGTTTCTTTCTCCTTTTAGCTCCCTTCTAGCCCAGGGACAATCAGCAGCAGGCTCTCCTCCATGCCAGACACTAAGACATTGGCCCAGCCCATTCCTGCCATGCTTCACTGCATGGTTCTCACCTTCGTAACCACAGCTGCTCCCAGTTGTTTTTTTTTTTAACTAGTCCATCTCCAAATGCCAACCCATTGTTTCCCCACACTGCAGCGCATCCACCAGACTTTCAGCTGGCTCGCTCACTCGTTTCAGAATGCAGACTCCCAGTTTCATCAAATGCATGGTCCCTGTAGATTTAGCAGACCTTGTCTGGCTGGTGCATAGCTGGAACTGGTGTTCTGGGTCACTCTCTGGCCTTTATCTAGTATTTTTCATGGAGGTGTTTTTTTTTTTTTGCCCCATCTCATCTAGCCATCTCCCCTGCTGTCACTTTAATAAACCATCCCCATGAAGAGAGCATTCATTTCCAAAAGACCACTTGTGAGATAAGCTATAAACTATACAATTAAGAAACGACAGTAAGGCGTTGTCAGTATGGGGGCATCCTTCTAAAGAGTTCTTAAGATAACTCCTCATGAACTAAGCAAATAATCTCATATTAACCACACAGTATTGGGATTTGGAGAGAGAGGGTCTAGAGAAGCAATAAAAATGGGAGCTCCAGTATTTGGCTTGAAGTATCATGTTGTAGTAGAATGAATATAAGGTTGGAATCCCAGCTCTGCCACTTACCTTGGGCAAATTCCTACACATTTTAGAGTCTCTATTTCCTCATCTGTAAATCAAGGATGGTAATGCGTACCATTAAGAGGCATCTGAGCATTTTCTGAAAGTAACCCAGCTAGATCCAGGTCTGGTCTCAGCTGATAAAGTACTGCTCTAGGGAATGTGCTCCCAAGTTATCTGATTCACTTTTAGTGTTCCTATTCCAAATCAAAGTCAATAAGCCAAGGGCAGAGAAGAAGAAGTCAATATGTATGGACAGGGCCCATAGAGGTGGTATGAAGACAGGAAATGCTGGGGAAAATGCAGAGCAACAAGTAGGGAGATAGTCATGTTAAGGGCAAATAAAATGAAGCCAAGGTTAAGAGAGAAGTCAGGTGGCAGCTTGAAAACTAAGGTGATATTAAAAAAAGATTTATTTCAGAAACCCAGAACTGATACGATGAAAATAAGGAGAATAAGGATGGCAAAAAGGAAATGAGTGTCAGTGGCAGAAGGTTGGGGAAAAGGCCTTTCCAGATACAAGTAGGCTGGGAAGTGGAGCAGAAACGGATTTTTCAGAAGTACCATAGTATATTAGTTTCCTAGGGCTGCCATAACAAAATACCACAAACTGGGTGGCTTAAAACAACAAAAATTTATTCTCTCACAGTTCTGGAGACTGAAAGTCCAAAATCAAGGTGTCGGCAGGGCCACACTCCCTCTGAAGGTTTTAGGGAAGAATCCTTCCTTGTTTGTTCCTAGTTTTTGATGGCCCCAGGCATTCCTTGGCTTGTGGCTGCATAAGTCCAATCTCTGCCTCTGACTTCACATGGTCATTCTTCTCCCAGTGTGTCTTTGTCTTCATGTGGCATCCTCCTCTCTCTGTGTGTGTCTATAGCATCTTTTTTTTTTATAAGGACACCAGATATATTGGATTAGGGCCTATCCTAATCCCATATGACCTCATCTTAACTTGATTACATCTGAAAAGACCCTATTTCCAAATAAGGTCACATACATGGGTACCAGGTGTTAGGACAACAACACATCTTTTGGGAGGGCACGATTCAACCCGTAACACCTGGGAACATGGCTGGAGAGACTGAGGCTAGTGAGGGTGGCACATATGCCCCAGGTGACATCCAGGAGTGAGAGAGGTAGAAGAGCTTTAGTCCAATCCCTGTCTGATACTGCAGCCCAAGAGCAGAGAAGTCAACAGGACAGGGCAAGGGGAAACTAGCTCATCTGCAAAGCCCTTCTATTCCCTCTGCTACTATTTCTCATTGTAACCCAGGTAACCACTTTATCACTGCCTTCTAGTCACCTAAGGCTTATTGCTACTGTGTCTCCCCACCCTACCCCCTACACACACACACACTGACACCTCATGAAGTTTTTCTTTGCTAGAGCTTGGTAGTTTTCAGCCTTCTGCATATTATAGACCTGCACTGTCCAATATGGTATCCACTAGCTGCATGTGGCTAGCCTGAATTGAGATATGTCAAAAGCATAAAATACACAACAAATTTCTGTAGGGGAACTGCTCTGTGCCAGCACCCTAACAACCTTGCAGACCGTGTAGGCAAGGCTTAACCACAGGCTGACCCGGGTGTTGGCAAAATGGCCTGTGATATTTTCAGAATATGGGATGATAGTCCTGTGAGTGGCTCCAACAAAACCGTTTCTCACTAACCCTTCTATCTTGTGAGAGGCTACTACAAAGCAGTTTCTCATCTGCCTCCCTCATTCTGGTAAGGCATAGGACTTTCTGCCTACCCCCCACCCCCACCCCCAACCTCCATAGGTTACAGCTGCAGGCCATGAAACTGCTTATCAGCAGTGTGGAATCGACTACTCAGCAACAGGGAACTGCACTACCCACGCAGCATGTCGTCTGGAGCCTTTTGTTGTTTCACAGTTGTCCTGTGGGATGAGAGATGCAGGAAGCTGATACTGTTTCTGATCTTGCTTTTGCTGTCTATATAAGTAATAAACTGTCTAAATCTACCTGGGTCTCTCATTTCTTTAGCAGCTGAACCTGTCACCCTTCTTGACAATTTCAGACTTAGTACAAAAAGAAAAGAATATACAATATCTCATTAATAATTGTTTTATATTGATTATATGCTGAAATGATAATATTTTGGGTCAGTTAAAATACATTATTAAAATTAATTCCATCTGCTTATTTTTTACTTTTTAAAATATGGCTCCTGGAAAATTTTAAATTATATATGTGGCTTACATTATATTTCTATTGGACAGTGTTGTTATAGATTTGTGAGAGAAAAATATTGGTGGTGGGGAAGAGGGACTGACAGGTTTTATGTAGCCAAAAGTGGCATTATAAAATATGTCCCCATCAATTCATAAGGACATTTAATCACCAAATATATATATATATATATATAGCCATATTCTCAGAATAAAACATAAACCTTTAAACTGAATAAATGTCACTTTATGGAAAAACTCAGTGTGTTGTCCTGATTTTTCTCATATTCCTTCAGGCTGGTGAAAAATTCCTCAGATTGATGAGGATGGTATTTAGGAACCATGGTGATACAGCTCTCATGCCAGGAGGTGATAATTAGCTTATTTGTTTAGGGCCTTGAGAGGCAACCAATCCATGTACCAGTGGCAGATGGGGCCAGTGTGGATGCCTTTTTGTCCCATAACTGTTGGCCTAGGTTTTACACTGCTCCTATCGCCTCTTGGCCCACCCTCTCTTCCCACCCCCAAATGATGGGAGAATGTGGAATGTCAGAGTCAAGAGTATAACCAGAGGAACCAAAGTAAACAAATACAAATTTATTTTTTTCAAGGCAGAAGTGGAAAAGCACCACAATGAGTGGCAATAAAAGTTAACTGATTTACCCCACCCCTTCACCCCAAAGTCTTCCAGACTTTCATGTCACCCTTCACACCTCTCCCAAATCCCTTCCCTTACTCCCATCCTTGTGACCAGTCCTGGCAGCCAGCAAGCAGCCTAACAGCCTTATTGCTCTGGGGACAGTAAGGACATTTAGCAGGTACCCTCCCTAATGGGGCAACTGTGGGAGGAAACGGAGGGTGCGAGCTGGGCCCTGTCCTTGGTGTTAAAAGAGTAAGAAGCAGCTGAAGTATCTTTTTGTTCCCAGGGACGGATTTTGGCAAGGAGGCCCAGATACAGAGCTGTCCAGCGGAGGAGCTGAGTCTCCCGCAGCCCCAGGGCAAAGCCCCCAGTTTTTTTCTTAGGAATGTTTCTCTTAAGGAAGTTACTTTTTTGGTTATCCGTCACCCATGCCAACGGAAATCTGATGGATTCTTAATCTAAAATTGTCCCAGAGACCATGGCATTGCCACTGACAATGCAAATTCAAGGAATACTCTAGCCTGAAGCTTTATAGAGAGTCCAAACTCCAAGCACACACCCCAGCCAGACAGGACGTCCTTAAAATGAATCCAGGGTGGGGGAGCATCTCCCAGGTTTGGTTTCTGCCTGGCCTTATAAGGTTTCTTATTGCTGTGGCCTGCCAACCCAGTTGGTTGGGAAATATTTCCAAACTTTGGGCCTTGAAGTAAATGGGCACTTAAAAGCCTTGATTCCAGCTTTTTCATTCTAAAGGGAAGAGCACGTGACTCCCTGGGTAGGACCATCCCTAGCGAACCATCCCACAATCTGATGTCCTCTAGCCAGTCAGCATTCCCTAGCAATTTCCAAGCCAACCTGAATCCACTCTGCTCTAGCTGAGAGCAGATGCACCCTCATAGTGGCTTTTTGGCCTCTATCAGATTCTGTCAAGAATAAAACATCTGTTGGTCCTAACTGTTCACTGATACTATTTGCCAACAACCCCACCAAATGCTCACATTCCTTATCACTGATGCTAATCTCACAAGTCAGGTTTTCCTTAGGCTATCCACCCAGCAACCCCCTTCAACACCCTTCCAGTACAGGGCAATAAACTGCATAGCACCACAGACAATACCTTTAGGAGACCTGATACACAACAGATGCCTAACAACATACAACACATTTCAGTAAATCCAACCCTAATTTGGACTCACAGTGCCCAAGGACCCATTTACATCACTGTGGGCAAACTGCCCACACGCGCTGCAGTGACTGTCACTGGACCCTTGAACAATAGACTCATCTCAGGCATTAAGGTAAACACAGGACCACAAATTGTCAGTGACCCCCCATTAGTGAAAATTCCACCTCCTGACTTTATGACCTACTACTTCAGTCCACCTACAGCACAAATCCTACATAATAAGATCTACATCTTTTCTCCCAGGCCTGGCCCACTGCAGTTGCCACAGGCCCTCAGTAGCCCAAGATCTCTGAGAGGGAAGTGTGGGTTATGAAAAGGATTTTCTAGGACTTTCCTGGCAAGGGATTGTTCCATAACATCTGTCCCTCTAAGGATTACGTAGGCACATGCCTCAAATTTCCTGAGCCCTCTGCCCTACAGCAAATTTCTTCTATCTTGTTCCTGCCCTGCCGACCATATAGGCCACCACAAATATACCCCTACCGTGAGTGATGCCCAGGCTTTGCCTACCACCTGCTCACCATGCATCCAGATACCCAGTTCTCCTACCACAAGCCCTCAAGAACACTAAGGCAGATGCTATAGTATGAGTTCTGAAATGCTTGACCTGTTGCTTAGTGCCCCTGGCAATTCTAGGAGGAGGCAATCCTGAGCTTTTGGACCCAAGGCTACCATATCTATCCTGCAGCAGATAAGTCTAGGTCCCCAGCAGTTGTACTCATTGGCTTGATTATAATACAACACCCCAAACATCTCAAACCCTCCTGACTTTGGTAGCAACTACTGCTTTCTTTAAGACCCTGAGCCAGATCTTAGAAACTGGATGGATACAGAGGATATCTTCTGTGTATTAGCCTGGCAAAGGCCTATTTTTTCCTTTTTTTCTGCATGCAGTGGGCAGAGATTTGATTTGGTCTATCTTGGTCCCTGAACCACTGTTTAGAGGAGCCTAAGAAAAGACATCCAAGACCCGGGTCTCAAGGGAACAAGATTTGGAAAGAGTGAAGAGAACAGAGGGGCTCTTCCTGCTAGGTTCCTCTGTGGCCACAGGCTTCTGTTGCTTTGGTCTTGAGGACAGCCCACTCCAAACATCATGGAGAGAGTCATCCTAGAGGAACAGTCCTGGATGAAGTTCCCCAGGATGCATCTACCTGTCCAACCAGAGGTTGGGCTAACAAAGAGCAAGGCAGAACATTAATACTTCAAGAGGTATTAGAATTTAATGAGTGAATGCGCATAGGAGAGTACTGATGTATAGTAGATATGTAGAATAGATGTGTAAATCTATGTATATAAACCTAGGAAAATTAAGTCAATTGCAGGGCTTTAGGTTATAAAGCTCCTCTTGATAGAAAGCTGCCTAAAAGTGGACTCTGACTATGTTCAAGTTTCCTACCCACCCACCACCATCCCCATCTACTCTGAACATGGATAAAGGGATTATGGTATATATTGCTGAGGAAGAGTTAGTCCAGTTTGAGGATGGGTTCACCTTCCAGAGTTAGAAAAAACAGTTTTATGCAAAGGAAGGCCTTGTTGTTGTTTGAGTATCTCATGAAAGTGGCTAGCTTCCTGATTTGTGGCCAGTGGCCCCTAGGAAGGGAGTGCTACTCAGGGTTGCATCTACCTTTGGTTAAGCTGGGTGCTATCAGCCACCTCACCTGATTCAGCCTAAGAGAAAGAAGGGCCATAGCCCATAAGGGTGTTGGGAAGTCATACTCCTGCAGGCTAGAGGATGGCTTCACTGTCCTCACTCAAAGGGAGCAAGGCACCCTTGTTGTGCAAGCTGCCAGTCCTCCCCGAGGTCTGTGAGGGCAGACTCAGAAGAGCAAAGGGCAGTTTCAGCTGGGTTCCCAGAGCAACTCTAGCTGGTCTCTCAGAATGCTGGGGCCTTCAGGAAAGAGGAAGATGGGGGGGGGGTGGAATTAGGCCCGTAAATATTTCATTAACATTTCCAAATTTAAGGTGGAAGTAGGAGCCAGAAGGTCTGCCAGGGATTGAGTCAGAAGGAACTGAAGATATTAGAGGAGGAAACAACATTTAGGTTGGCTAGAGACATGCCTTGGGGCTGAAGTAATATGATACACACTGCTCAGACTTTTGGGGGGCACTTTAGGGGAAGGCCTTGGAGATACCCTCCCACCCCCCCTCCTGGAGTTGGGCCAGGAAGTAGGGTTAGATGCTGGAACCCTGGGGGTGGAGGTGAGGGCTTTTCCATCTCCATAATTCCATGGAGAAGGGAAGGGGGTTATTGGGCACTGTTTAGCTCTGCAAGACTCCCCATCTGAATGACCTCCAAGTGCCATACGCCTGGGCTGCAACAGAAGTGTTACTTAGGGGACAGGTCTCAAACTTGGATTAAAGAGTACATTGCTAGAGACAGAGGAATCATATCTCCCCCTTCTTCAGCCCCCACACACCCACCTCACAAATCGCCAGATTCCTGATGCTGCCTGGAGCCCAAATAACTCTGAGTGAGGAATGTAGGACCAGTGGGAACTGGAAAAGTTAGGTGAAGACCAAGGGAAGGCTTTGACTCTGATCCATAAGAGGGCAACAGATTATTACATGGGGATCTGGACCCATTAAGAGGCCAGCAGAGTGTTTGCAGTCACATCAGAGCTTCACACACTGGGAAAGGCATGGCGGAGTTCTCCATGATGTCTTCCAAGCACAGGCTGACATCCTGTCTCTTTGGCCCCACATCATCTGAGTTGAAAAAGGGGAGAGATTAGGGAAGAGAACTAGAGATCCTCTTATCAGATTAGGGAACTCAGGTAGGACAGTGCCAGATGAAGGACAAAACCCACAACATGAACATGTGTGTCTTCCCAGCACAATGCCTGGCACATAGGAAGTGCTCAATAAAAGTTTGTAGAATAAACAAATGAATCAATCCATCAATAAACCAGTCAAATCATGACCCTAGGCTGGAAGCTATGAGGAGAAACCAGGCCCAACCCTAGAAGAATCCTGGGAAAGAAATCTGGGTCAGTACAAAGCCATGGAGGAAGGGGCTGGGAGGGGCCAGGGGAGCTCACCTTCAGCCTCAGTGTCTGGAGTAGTCTGTTCCTTCTCCTGGGGGTGACTGCCTTCTGACTGTTGTGGAGAGGAAGCCAGGGATAAGCCTGCAGAGTCATTGTTGCCATCTGATTCTGTGGGTGGCTAGCAAGAGATATATAGCATTACTTAAGTGGCTTTGCATTTCTGATTATATTTTGACAGATTCCTGAGGTTAGAAGGGAACTTAAAGATTCATGCCCATCCCTTTGAATTTAAGACACTTTGGTAGTGCCCCAAAGAGTGGTTTCGCCTTTTGGAAAACTTTTTCGACTATTCTATTACTGATTACCTACCCTGTGCCCTCAACATGTGTCAAAGGCTTTCACTTCTTTTAAGGATGACATCACACCTAAAGGTCTCTTGCTGTCATCCAAGCTATAATTAGGATACGTAGAACCCAATTCTTTCTGAAAATGTATAGTTGCACACTCGCTCCTCAGTTCATGATAAAATAGCATATTTTAGAAATCCCTGGAAATTCATTTACAGGCCATCCCTTGGAGGATCTGGGGAAGAGGCAGGGGTGTGGCATTACCTTTTATATAACAATAGATAGCATTTTTAAGTGTTTACTATATTACAGACATCATGTTAAATGTTTTAAACATCACCTCATTTTATCCTCACCACAATTGTATGAGGTTGGTACTATTTTTATCCCTGTTTTACAAATGAAGATACTGGGGCTTAGTGAGGTTAAGAAACTTGCCCAACATCTCACAGCCACAAAGTGGCAGAGTCAGATTCAAACCCAGGGCTATCTGACTCGACTGTACTACATTATATACACTCCCTCTCAAAGAAGAAAGAAGCAAAAAATAACATGAGATTCCTTTACAGCAAAATCTTTGTTTTTCCAAGCATGTCCAAATCTGCTCAGCAGACACCATACCAGCAAAACCAACCTGTTCTGAATGATTCTGTGAAGTCTGCTCTTTCTGTACTGGTTTCACATGGGTAGTAGATAAGTGAGGCCTCTGAAGTCCTCCCTCTGACCCAGGCTGCACAGTAGCTTGAGGGTAACAGACAAGTGTGGCATGGAGGAGAAGGTGGAAGAGAATTGGTCAAACTATGTGACCCTATCAGCCCCTTCCTTCCCCACACCATCCCCAACTGCCAGCCCAGTCCTCCTCAGGGAGTCACCTAATTGCCACTGCCAAGTTGCTCTTTCTTTCCTCCTCTTTCCTGCCCACCCCACTCCCTTCCCCTGTACTCAATGGCTGCCCTGGATTTTTTTCCTGTCTTCAGTCACACCTGCAGGAGCAGCTCCCTTAAGCACTGCAGCTGAGACTCTGGTTGCTTGTTGTGGTCTTCAAGGATCTGCATGCGTGTTTCCAGGCAGCTCTTGTGCTGCCGAAGGATTCTGGCCTCCGCCAGAAGCTCCTCATTGCAGTGGTCCTGTGCTACCTTGACAGAGCCTTCAGTTAGGGCTGGTGCCTCAGCAGCCTCCTAATGCTGCCACCTCAGGAGCCTCAGTTCTCCCTGGAGAATCCTGCCAAGGATAAAGAAGCCAAGACGTATGGTCTAACAGGGCATTGACTGTCCAGGTCCTAGATGTCCCTGTGTACTTAGGCCAGTTACCTGGACAAGGTGAAGGGGTTGGTCTGGGGCAGCCTGGATGCATGCCTAGTGTGAGCAATCTCTCTTCTCCCCCATCCCCACTCCCAACCCAGCTGTGTTCTTGCTTGAATGGCTATATCCACCTCTTCTCCAGCGCATGTATCATTTACTCTGCCATCCTTACACCTCAGAGAGAGAGAGAGAGCTGACATTTCACACAACAAATATCTCATGGCTTTGATGTGCTGCTTTGGGGATTAATTCTGACCTTAAAATCAGGCAGAAACATGGCCTGCAAATAAATGAGGTATTAGGGTCAGTGATTCACTGATTACATTTTTAGATTTCTAGATTCCAGGGGAATACATAACATACACAAGAGATCACGGGTCTTGCCTCTTCTCTCCACGGCCCTCCTCTTTGAACACCCATGCTGGGTCATCAAGGTTACAGATTCCAAAGAGGTGACCTACTTTTGGGGTCATCATTTTTTTTATACTTTATTTATCAAAAAATTAAAAAAAAATACAATTCAAACAAAACAACACAAATGAATAAGAAAAACAAATAACCTAAAATAACTACATCACTTCCAACATGTTCCTACCATACCCCAAGAAAATTAACAAACCATAGTCATCCCTGAGCATTCCCATATCATTAAGATTACTCTCCATAACTGTCACCTTTTTTTTGCAATAGAACAGAATCACTTTCTGCCCAATGTATTCCAGCGCCTGCCCATTGCTGCTCTAATGCAGCGCTTTCCAAACTTTCTGTAGTAGGTGAAAATCCAGTGTTGTTGTTTTTTCTTTTTTCAGTACACTGTGGACCAATACGTGGCTCTAATGCACATGTCTGATACAGAGCTCATGTCACCTGTGACACCACCACCCAAACTGATCTATATCTTGTTCAATGAGACATGTCCACTGATTATGTGCTTGGATGTCATGGGAATGTCAAATTGCTATAAAATTTTCTCAGAGCTTACTCTCCATTTCTGTATTTATCTTGTCCTGGATCAGTAACAAACAGTTCACAGACTGGCCCTGGTCTGCACACCACATTTTGAGTAGCTACTGTTCTAAAGACTTGCTAATCCAAGTGTGGTCTGCAGATCAGCGGTTTGGGCATCTCCTGGGAGCTGGCTAGAAACCCAGAAACTCAGGCACCATATGAGACCTATGAATCAGACTGCATTTTACTGAGCAACCCAAGTAATTTGTATGCACACTAACATTCAAGAAGCACTGTTCTAAGGGATACTATGGATCCTACTTCATACCCTCAAGTGGCTTGGACTGTCCTGGAGACCCTGCTGCCACCCCTATTTCATGGAGATTAACACCACCTTTGTGAGCTTCTTCACCTTCCCTACTCCCTATGCCTGTCATTCTCCTTTTCCTTTACTACTTTCACTAAGTGACAACCTTTTCCAATTCCAACACTGAAAGTTCTTTGAGGGCAGGGGCATGTCATACTCTTTTCTGTATTCCCTGTAGTGGTTTGCATCTAGTGGGTACTTGGATATACTTTGGTTGAATTAAAAGGATTCAATGAATTACTATAATAGCTATCATTTATTGAACATTTACTAGAGCCAGGCACTGGGCTGACACATTATGTGCCCAATCTCATTTGTTCTTCACAAACAACCATAAGAGGCAGATACTATTATCATTACCCTCATTTTACAGATGAAGAAATGGAGTATCACAGAATATAACTTGTTCAAGATCACATAGTTAGATGTGGAAGCCCAGGATTTAAATTCCAGCAGTCTGACTCTAGAACCCATACAAATCTGTGTCATTGCCACACCCACCGGTTCTCATCTTCTAGGTGGGCCAGGATCTTCTCTAGCTCCCCCTTGCTTTCTGTGGCCATGCCATATGGAGCCTGCTGTCTGAAGGCTGGCTCCCTGTCTGTGATGGGGCTGGAGTGCCGTAGAAGGTACTGGTCTTCATCTCTACATGGATATGGGGAGAGAAAAGGAGGTGGTCAGGCACTGAACAGAGAAACAACTCTCAGCTCCCAGCTCAGGAAGGCCTCAGGAAATGCATGGTGGAAGGATTCATTTCTAAGTCACATAGAGATGGAAAGGCCATATATTCGGGCTTAAGAGGGAAGAAAGTGGTCAAAGGTGGTACAGGTCATAGTGGGAGCTATTGGGAGAGAGTGTTTTCAGATACTGGGGTTTCTGGGTTCTACTTATGGCTCACTGGTAAACAATGAGCAAAACACTTCCCTTTATATGCTGTTCCCCTTCCCTGCCCCTCTTCACTTCTTTACCACTAGCCCCCCACCCCCACCCCCGAAGGACCATTGCCTGCCTGAGATCCACTGGGGCCAGATTGATCCATGTAGCCAACTACTCCTAAGCCCTCTGAGTAGCACAGGGACCTCCCTATAGATGATGGGTTCCTTTTCTGGGCTACAGAATCATGGAGTGTCTCCAGCCATACTTCACTGAAGACACTGATGTCTTCCCAGGGATAGCGTGGTACTAGATGGGACTCTGGAATCTTGAGCGTAACATAATGGCTCAGCTCTGCAACTTTAAATGAGGACATATTCATCTTCCCTCAAAGTTTGGCAAAGAAGAATGGGATCTTGCAACAGGAAGGGATCTGAGCAGACAGCAGGGATATAGTACAACATTCATTCCCAGCTCAGTTGATAGAGGACAGACTGCTTCTCTTACTAAACACTGCAAAGAAAGAAGCCCTACTTCCTTAGGGAGTCAAGGGCCCTAACCATCACACCTCCTTTTCCCTTGAAGATATACCCTTCCCGAACAGTGGCAAAAGGATCCCAAGAAAAGCTATTCTTGAAGAAATAAGCATCTGTGGAGACTCACATGCTGTCATCTGGGGACAGGCTGTCATTAAAAAAGGAGCAATTTTGACTTTCCATTTCAGCAAGCCTGGAAAGAAAAAGCAGGAACAGGAGGGAAAATAGGGTGTGGGGTCTGCTTTCATCTCAATGACTCTAATCCCCTAATAGGATCATCAGCTTTGAGGGCTTCCCCAACCATTCCTAAGGTTAGGGCTTACTGGCTGCCACATGCTCCACTGTGCACATCCCCCTGACCATGACTCCATTCTCCTCACCCCAACTGAAAATTCTGTCCCCCTTGGACTCCCTACAATCCTCTCCAAACCTCGTGATACCTGCTGGCAAAATGCTCAATGCGGGAATGTGTGTCAGCATGTGGTAACATCGGGGAAGAAGCTGGCCTAGAAGAAAGCAGCATAGACTCAGAGGACCAAAGACTGGGCAGCTGGTGAGCCAGTTTCCTGACCCGCCCACCCCACCCCACCCCACGCCACCCCCGCATCACCACCACCACCTTAAGGAGATGTACAAAAGCTGATGGAAACAGGACACAGAGACTGTATTCTGATGTATTTCTCAGCCTAGATACCTGGTTAGGCCCAAGATGAACTGTCATATCATTAGGCAGTTCTGCCCTGAAACACTCCCTTAGCCCACTTGGGACCCAGCCCCTTCACAGCACATACCCAGGCTCAGTGAGGCTGCCCTGCTCAGCCACCGTTACTCATGTCTCACTGTAGTCAGCTTCCAGCACAGACTGCACAGGCAGATAACCTCACTGAGGGTGTTTGCTGAAATAATGCTTTGAGCGGAATTCGTTCTTAAAGGTTGTGGCAAAATCCCTCATATTCTCACTGGATTTGGTCTGGGGGGATGGGGGAGACAGGGCAGCAGGACTCACCCTAAAGGCTTCCAGATATGACAGGAAGGTGTGGCTGCTCCCCTAGCACAGGGCACGTGACAGGTAATCCACTCTTACTCATGCCTACCATACCCTGCTCCTAGGAAAAGGTCTAGAAAGATTACATGCCAGACTGTGAACTCTAGTTGCCCCTGGGAAGTTAGACTGGAGGGGTGGGGGCCAGGGTGAGGAGAGAGGAACACTTTAGTTTTATAATTTAGACACCTCTATATGATTTGAAACTTTTGCAAATGAGCATATGTTTAATTCTTTCTTTGTATCTTTTATATAAATGTCAAGGATGTAGGGGGTGATCAGGAGGTAGGGAATTGTGATCAATCTACTATCTCAAGCCAGTTTTCCATGTTTGGCTTTTATAATGTTTTCTTTCAAATGATAAAGGAAAAATAAAGGGAAAGATACTTCCTTCCACTGAGCCACACATGTTTCTGTGCCAACAGAATCTGGAAAAGAGATGATAGTTTGAAAAGATGGATTATGCAGAAACAGTGGAAAGATGGCAATGTAGCGTAGGAGAGAGAAAGGTGGGGTAGCCGGGGATATGCTTGGGGCCTTGGGAGAATCTGTGGGGCAGAAAGGGATACAGAAGTTTAAGGAACAGAGTCAGCTCAGACAACTAAGCATAGAGCTGTGGGTCTTGAACACAGAAAAGGAGAAATTCCATGGTTAGAATTGAGGGATGTTGACAGATCTGGGTTCAACTGGCTCTGAGGGAAATGACTTACAAGTGACATTTGGGAGCACTTATGTAGAACATACCTTTTTTTTCAAGGGACTGAGTATTTAATCTGAGCACAAACTTTGGTATTGACTAGAAGGAGTGGAAACAGTGACAAAGAATCAGATAAAGACAGGGAGACCCAGTACATGAGCAATGGAGGAAGCTGGCCAGGAAAGACCAAAGTGTGCAAGGGAAGGCATGGAAGGCTAGTCACTTGGAACTGCCTTACATTCTCTCTATTTTTGCCTGAGACTTTTCTCTGCAGTAAAATAGTGAGTGCCCTTTAAAGGGATGAGAGTGTCCTGGGCTGCTATGGTCAACTGTGGCCCCAGTGAGGGTGCAGCTCTGCTTCCCCCAGTGAGGGAAGAACAGAGAAGCTTGAACTCCCTAATCCCATGAATCATCAGGACTGTTTTGAGAAGGCTCCCTCAAAGGACAGCAGAATAATTAGCCAATGATTGGCAAAGTGGGTTAAGGGCTTAGTACCTGAGAGCTTCCTACCCCTCCCACCCAGCCCAAAGACTCCATACCAGGATGTAATACTCCATGATGGGGTAGTGCAGCTTGTTGCCTTTGCTGGTCCTGCCTGTCAAGAAGCAGGTTTGCCAGATGTCCACATTAAATTGTTTCAGACTCCAGTACCTTGAGGAGATGAGAAGTGGTAGGAAACAGAATTCCCCCCATTCCTCCATCATTCAAATATACACAAATGTTGGAAAGGGGGTGAGGCATTGGGTCATAAACTGTTCAACCTATTATACATAGCAGTGACTGAGTCCTCAATAGATGAATAGCTTTATTTCAAGAACTATCAGTTTCCATGAAACCACAAGTTCTGATACCCGGAAGTACGGGAATAGCACTACCTCACCACCTTTTTAAGAAAATGGGCAGGGGGAGGAGAACAGAGATAAAGATATCATTAGACTAAATGGTTTTGTGTACTAGGATGGACCCCAAAGGGTCCTGTCTCACAAGTATCACCTCCTACCTTGGGGAAGTTACACATCCAATATGAAGGCAACTTATTTTACCTACCCTGGGCAAGTTGACTAAAAGTTATTTCCAAAGGTTATTTATAACAATAACTCTATTATTACAGAACATAGGATAACCTTTCAGATCCAGTTCCAAAGCCAGGCTGAGCTGCCCAGAGCTAACAACATTGAATAGTGAAATGCTTAGACTTATGGGAATGAGAGGGTCCAATATCTAATCCTGGATCTATCACTAACCAGCTGTGTGAACTTGGGCAAGCCACAGTCCACCTCTGTGCCTCATTTGCTCATCTTACAAAAATCAGGGTGGTTATAAGGAGAGCATGCTTCAAAAAGTTAAAAAGTTGTGC
The DNA here is from genome assembly GCF_015220235.1 of Choloepus didactylus. Lineage (NCBI taxonomy): Eukaryota > Metazoa > Chordata > Mammalia > Pilosa > Megalonychidae > Choloepus > Choloepus didactylus. Next base: position 39,968,385 of record NC_051335.1, on the reverse strand, counting down.
TTTTAAAGATGAAAGTCAAATTTCTTTGTGGGGAAAGGAGAGCAGTGTAAGCAGGGAAGCATCAAATGTTTTGTAAAATAATGTTTTATTTCTTAAGCTTGGTGGTGGGTACACATGGTAGTGTACTGGAGCCAGCTCATACCAGCTCACAAGAGCCAATTGTTAAATTTTCAGAGATGTTACAAGCCAGGTGTCAAACACAGCCATGATTTAAAAATTAAATTGTATAAACTTATGATTAAATCATATTAAAAACAAAGGTAATACATACTCAAAACTCATCACTTCCTAGTTATTTGGTTATTATCGGAGGTTACTTATGTCTATTATAACTGCTTGGTGGAAATACCATCAATGATTTGCTACTGTGCATCTCTTCCCAGCTCTGTTCAGTGACCTTATGTTGGTAGCTTGACATCAACCATGGTGGGAGTATTCATATCACATAAATTAGCAAACACTACAAATCACCTTCCCTTTTCTTTTTCTGGAGAGTCCATTGTTAAAGATTTGCTGACACACCAAGGTACATTTCTATATGTTTTCATAAGTCTAGTATACTTCATAACACAATTAAAGCAAAATAAAATATTTCATAATTGCCAAATTTTAAAGTTAAACATGCTGCAAATAGAAAGGTCTACAATATATAATAATGTATATTAAATCAGCTGTAATTGCATAGTAATTATGTAATATAGTTTTTTGCAATATATAATTTGTATGTAAGATGGAATATATTTATCATTACTATCATTCCAGCAGGTATTGTTTCCCCTACCTGAAGCCTTTGATGGGGCACTGCCTACAGATCGAGCATTTGGTCTAATGCTTCACTTGTTCAGCAATGGTGACCTGATACAGAACTGGCTTCCCAGTGCTCTAGGGAAACAAGAAGCCCAATGGTAATGACTGAGGCCCAAAGTGTCTTGTCCCTAGAATGTCAGCCCTCAGAGGAGCAAGGGAACCAGCAAGGCCTTATTGGCCTAGTCTCCAGAGGATCCCACTTTCTGCCTTGTCCCAGTTGAGGTGGCATCCTCCCAAACAGGATTCTAAAAGACCAGAGGACTCTCTGCCCTGTTGTCCCATCCCAACAAACTCCCTTACATATGAGTATTTTAGATCAAATGCTTAGCTCTAAGTCCTCCCTCCCACTCTCCTTCCTCTTTTTCCTCCCTCCCTCCTTCCCTTGTTTCATACTCACAAAATGGAAGCAACTATGGACACTGGGCTCCACATTGCTGCCCCCAAAGGCTGCCACTTCCCCCAGCTGACAGGGCACCTGAATGGCCTCATGAAGCAGGACACCAAGGTGGCGTTGGTCACACTGGCTGCCTGAGTTGGCTACTTGGCTGAAGAGGTCTGCTGGCCCCACCATAAGTAATAGCCAACCCAAATGCGGGAATGGCCAGACAATGGTGCATGGAAAGAGCAGAAAAGGGAGAGAAAGAATGCATAGACTTAGCAAATGACATTTGGAACTGGAATATCTAGAGGTCATCCCTGACCTTCTATAAGCTCAAGAGTTCTACGAAGAGCATTTCTCTGCATTCAGGTTAAAAAGTGAGACAGACACAAAGAGAGAGCCTCAGGAAGAGAAGGAGAGAGAGGGGAAAATATAGGGAGAAATGGAGAGAGAGAGAGCAAGAGAGAGAGAGCTGTGTGTGAGAGCAGTGCCAGACACAGATATGACACTTCTGAGAAAACAGAATCCTTATGAAATAGGATGAGGAGGTGTGGGATTCAGGGGTGCCTGAATGTGAGTCATAGTTAGTCTGCCATATCCCCTCCTGTTCCTATAGCTCATGTAGTGTGATACTGCAGTCACCTTTCAATTATCCACATAAATGGAAGGAAACACTGGCATGGATAATCCCCAAAGAGGAGATGATTCAAAGGGTATGATCATCTAAAAATTATCTATAAGTGATCTAAGTGACTGTGGACTATTCTATGGTACTTACATTTGAATATGGGCTGTATCTGCTGTTCTGAAAACTCCCCCAACCCACCCCCAACCCTTACTTAGAAAACCTGCCTCCAGAGGCTATTGCCTGTCTGCTTCATACATCACCAAAGCTTAGAAAATACACAGAAGTAGAAGGCAGAGCGCCTGGGTTTTAGTTCTGCATCCATTAGTCAATAGCTTGTAGAAACTTGGGTAAGTCATGAACCTCTTTATATTGCGGTTTCCTTACTTGTAAATTGAGGATAAATAATCACTGTCATCTCAAAGGAATGGTGGGAGAAATAAATGATATCTTAGCTATGAACATGTTTTGAAAAGTTGCCTTCCCTGTAAAGTTTTCCCCGACCACTGTCCTCTCTCTTCTCTGATCTTATATTGCACATATCCTTTGCCATTTCAACTATTCTAATTTAATAATGCTTTCTGAGTACTTCTGCCTCTTCCTCTGGACTGGAAACCACTTGAGGCAGGGGCTATGTCTAATTTAACCTAGTATTTGCCACATTTAGCAAGTGGTCAACACACATTATGCACTCAACAACTAATGAAGATGGAGAAAAGTACAAAATGCTATACAAAAGTTGGAGGATGATGAGGAAAGCAAACGAGAGATGTTAAAAACTGCATAATTACATACAGTCCACCTCCCAGATAATGGAGATTATTGCACCCTGACCATGTATTCATAAGGGAAGTCTCCAGTAGAATGTGTGATATGGCTTCAGTTTCGGTCTGAGATAGGGCCAAGCTTGGCCAGGGAGAAGTAAAACTAGAAAGTCAGGGCCCTAGGTATCCCAGGAAGCCAACTCAGATCCTGACTAAGCACTTACATAAGATCAGAAGAAACCAAACCCCCTGCAGTGGCACTGGGAATAACAGGCTTTAGGCTTACCTTGGCCTTTGGCTGCTGTGGGTTGTTTTCAATAGCTTTGACCAGGAAGCATGGCAAAGTAGCCCAAGTAGCCCTCAGCTGGATCATAGGACCTACCTTCTGCTTATCTCACACCCTTCTACCTCCCTGCTGCACTCCCCCTCCAACTCAACTCCACTTCAGACTTTGGAATTTTATTCACACTGAAGTTTTTCCTTTACTTCTGTGCCACACAGGCATGCAATGCCATTTTTAAAGGACAATGCCCGCATCTTTCCACTGCGACCACTAGGTTTAAAAAAAGAGACTGAGAGCATGAATATACTTAAAATGTTAACATTTTGGCAGTCTTTTTCCTCACAGAGTTGATCACAGCAGGGCTCTGTGCCAACCATGCCCCATGTTGAGCTGCATCCAGGTCCACCATGAAAGCCAACCTCTCCCACCATGCCCACTCCAGGATGTCTCATTGAATTTCATCCTGGAGGCTGACAAGGATGAAAGACCTTACCTTTCAAAAACATTAAGGAGCCAGTTGAGGCTCATGTCCACACAGAGTGGCACATTGACTAGGATGCCTCTTTCCTCCTCCAGATGTTCATGTAAGGCAGTCAGGCAGTGAATAACCTCTACCACGTCCATCACATGCTCACTGGCCTGCAGATCATGCTCGTTGAAGATCTCCAGTGCTATGGTTAAAGTTACCAGGTCCACTGGGAAAGAAAGGAGAGAGGGAAAAACATAGGCGAAAGTAGAATTCCAGGGGTTAGACAAGGAGATAGGGCCATCAGTGTCACCAAATTGACTCAATCTCCAGACCAACCATTTGCAAGTAGGATACAATCTTTTTCCTTACCAAGACCCTCACCCCAGGGAGGCAGAAGGCAGATAAAGTCCCCACAGATTATCCCAAGATATTTCTATACCATATATGGTGGGATGTGACTCAACTCACCTCTTATGTGGTCTTAACATAGGAATCCCATGTTAACTTTATGTGTCCTTACACGTTTCAGCTGCAGATACGTTTGTCCTTGAACCCTGTTCTGAGAACCCAGACACTGGCTATGAAGGCTCAGATATAGCTGGGTTAATGTGATATACCTCAGGAGGACTTTTTAATTACCTCTGATGTTAAAATCAGCCCAGCCAGACTTGCCCGGGCCAGGAATCTTGAATAGGCAGTGTCCATGAGAAAGGCCAGAACCCACATTATATGTGTAAGCATCTTGTCCCCTAGCCACTGGCATTTGCTTCAACAATTCTGCTGTCCCTACATCCAATAACCCCAAGATAGCAACAAAACACAAGCCCCTGGTGACTCCAAACCATGGGCTGGGATACTTCCTGCTGCATGGAGGTGGCCTGATTATCCATATTAGGCAGAGAAAAGGGGACAAGATTAATGCACATAAGTCAGTAATGTTTCTATATGCTAGAAATGAACAAACTGAAGAGACACTCAAGAAAAAGATACCATTTTCAATAGCAACTAAAAAAATCAAGTACCTAGGAATAAACTTAACCAAAGATGTAAAAGACCTATACAAAGAAAACTACATAACTCTACTAAAAGAAATAGAAGGGGACCTTAAAAGATGGAAAAATATTCCATGTTCATGGATAGGAAGGCTAAATGTCATTAAGATGTCAATTCTACCCAAACTCATCTACAGATTCAATGCAATCCCAATCAAAATTCCAACAACCTACTTTGCAGACTTGGAAAAGCTAGTTATCAAATTTATTTGGAAAGGGAAGATGCCTCGAATTGCTAAAGACACTTTAAAAAAGAAAAACGAAGTGGGAGGACTTACACTCCCTGACTTTGAAGCTTATTATAAAGCCACAGTTGCCAAAACAGCATGGTACTGGCACAAAGATAGACATATAGATCAATGGAATCGAATTGAGAATTCAGAGATAGACCCTCAGATCTATGGCCGACTGATCTTTGATAAGGCCCCCAAAGTCACCGAACTGAGCCATAATGGTCTTTTCAACAAATGGGGCTGGGAGAGTTGGATATCCATATCCAAAAGAATGAAAGAGGACCCCTACCTCACCCCCTACACAAAAATTAACTCAAAATGGACCAAAGATCTCAATATAAAAGAAAGTACCATTAAACTCCTAGAAGATAATGTAGGAAAACATCTTCAAGACCTTGTATTAGGAGGCCACTTCCTAGACTTTACACCCAAAGCACAAGCAACAAAAGAGAAAATAGATAAATGGGAACTCCTCAAGCTTAGAAGTTTCTGCACCTCAAAGGAATTTCTCAAAAAGGTAAAGAGGCAGCCAACTCAATGGGAAAAAATTTTTGGAAACCATGTATCTGACAAAAGACTGATATCTTGCATATACAAAGAAATCCTACAACTCAATGACAATAGTACAGACAGCCCAATTATAAAATGGGCAAAAGATATGAAAAGACAGTTCTCTGAAGAGGAAATACAAATGGCCAAGAAACACATGAAAAAATGTTCAGCTTCACTAGCTATTAGAGAGATGCAAATTAAGACCACAATGAGATACCATCTAACACCGGTTAGAATGGCTGCCATTAAACAAACAGGAAACTACAAATGCTGGAGGGGGTGTGGAGAAATTGGAACTCTTATTCATTGTTGGTGGGACTGTATAATGGTTCAGCCACTCTGGAAGTCAGTCTGGCAGTTCCTTAGAAAACTAGAGATAGAGCTACCATTCGATCCAGCGATTGCACTTCTCGGGATATACCCGGAAGATCGGAAAGCAGTGACACGAACAGATATCTGCACGCCAATGTTCATAGCAGCATTATTCACAATTGCCAAGAGATGGAAACAACCCAAATGTCCATCAACAGATGAGTGGATAAATAAAATGTGGTATATACACACGATGGAATACTACGCGGCAGTAAGAAGGAACGATCTGGTGAAACATATGACAACATGGATGAACCTTGAAGACATAATGCTGAGCGAAATAAGCCAGGCACAAAAAGAGAAATATTATATGCTACCACTAATGTGAACTTTGAAAAATGTAAAACAAATGGTTTATAATGTAGAATGTAGGGGAACTAGCAGTAGAGAGCAATTAAGGAAGGGGGGAACAATAATCCAAGAAGAACAGATAAGCTATTTAACGTTCTGGGGATGCCCAGAAATGACTATGGTCTGTTAATTTCTGATGGATGTAGTAGGAACAAGTTCACTGAAATGTTGCTATAGTATGTAACTTTCTTGGGGTAAAGTAGGAACATGTTGGAAGTTAAGCAGTTATCTTAGGTTAGTTGTCTTTTTCTTACTCCCTTGCTATGGTCTCTTTGAAATGTTCTTTTATTGTATGTTTGTTTTCTTTTTAACTTTTTTTTTCATACAGTTGATTTGAAAAAAGAAGGGAAAGTTAAAAAAAAAAAAAAAGAAAAAAGACAAACAAGGAAAAAAAAAAAAAAAAAAACGATGTAGTGCCCCCTTGAGGAGCCTGTGGAGAATGCAGGGGTATTCGCCTACCCCACCTCCATGGTTGCTAACATGACCACAGACATAAGGGACTGGTGGTTTGATGGGTTGAGCCCTCTACCATAAGTTTTACCCTTGGGAAGACGGTTGCTGCAAAGGAGAGGCTAGGCCTCCCTGTATTTGTGCCTAAGAGTCTCCTCCTGAATGCCTCTTTGTTGCTCAGATGTGGCCCTCTCTCTCTGGCTAAGCCAACTTGAAAGGTGAAATCACTGCCCTCCCCCCTACGTGGGATCAGACACCCAGGGAAGTGAATCTCCCTGGCAACGTGGAATATGACTCCCGGGGAGGAATGTAGACCCGGCATCGTGGGATGGAGAACATCTTCTTGACCAAAAGGGGGATGTGAAAGGAAATGAAATAAGCTTCAGTGGCAGAGAGATTCCAAAACGAGCCGAGAGATCACTCTGGTGGGCACTCTTACGCACACTTTAGACAACCTTTTTTAGGTTCTAAAGAATTGGGGTAGCTGGTGGTGGATACCTGAAACTATTAAACTACAACCCAGAACCCATGAATCTCGAAGACAGTTGTATAAAAATGTAGCTTATGAGGGGTGACAGTGGGATTGGGAATGCCATAAGGACCAAACTCCACTTTGTCTAGTTTATGGATCGATGTGTAGAAAAGTAGGGGAAGCAAACAAACAGACAAAGGTACCTAGTGTTCTTTTTTACTTCAATTGCTCTTTTTCACTCTAATTATTATTCTTGTTATTTTTGTGTGTGTGCTAATGAAGGTGTCAGGGATTGATTTAGGTGATGAATGTACAACTATGTAATGGTACTGTAAACAATCGAAAGTACAATTTGTTTTGTATGACTGCGTGGTATGTGAATATATCTCAATAAAATGATGATTAAAAAAAAAAAAAAAAAAAAAAAAAAAAAAAAAAAAAAAAACCAAGGTGTTTAGTCTCATCTGCATTTAAAAAAAAGGGTTATATGTGCTTAGTTATACAAGATAATAAAATATATTTGGAATATAAAAAAGAACTGTTAACATTTGTTGTATTTGGAAGCAGGATCCAAGTGGCTGTTTGACAGGAGTGGGAAAATTTCCTCCATTCATTTGAGACTTTTTTCTTATCCCCCACTTTTAGAAATAAGAAATATATTTACAAAAAAAGTGCATAAAACATATATGTAAAGTGTACTGGATTATCATAAGCAATCCCCATATAATCACTGCCCAGGTCTTCCCTGGTGTTGCCAGGTGTTGCCAGATGTTACTACCCCATGTTGCCAATAAGAGATATACTTTTACTGAGTATCCTTTTGTATCTTTTGAATTTAGAACAATGTGAATATATTCCCTATTAAAAACCAGTTAATTCTCCCCTCCTTCCCCATTCCCTACTAAAATGTCATGGAGGTCTTCAACTGTTATGTGGTGTGGTAGCTTTACCATAGGCAAACAAATAATAACAGTTCAAACTTATCATATACCAGGTTTTACACATATTAACTAAGTACTTTACACATATTAGTTCATTTGCTCCTCACAAAAGCCCTAAGAAGTAGTTACTATTTTTATCTTTGTTGAATGGAGGAGAAACCAGAAGCACAAAGCCATTAAGTAACTTGTTTAAAGTCATATTATTATGTGGCAAGGAATTGGGATTTGTACCCAGGAGGTCATGTACCAGAATACACCTTCTTCACCATTACATTATTATGTCTTAGTAAATTCTAGAACCCAGGCTGTGAGGCATTGTATTCTCTATCCCCTATGAAGTGGAGAAGATTTTTTGCTATGGGCCACTCAGTGGGAGCCAAAGCACTAAGTCAGTTATGCCACTATCCAGGCAACACACAAAACATGCAATTAAGAACAGACAGCATGCAGTGAGTCTGAGGTCTGGGGAAGCATCAGGCTGGCAAACCCTGCAGAGCACTTAAATGACCTTTCTAGGGCATCTGAGAAGTAAAATTCTGGTCAATTCTCCTTTGAGAATTGAGCTCAGAGTGTCTCCAATGCCTAGAGCTCAATAAATAATTTTTCAATGAATGAATAAGTTCTTTCCACCAAAAAAACTGGAGAAGTCTGGGAACCTATCCTACAAAAGCCCTTGCAGAGGTGGATAAGGATTTCCACTGCAGCAGTGTTTGCAATAGCAAAAATCTGCATTCTACTCAAATGTCCATCAATAGGGACTGGTAAGAGGATTATGTCAGAGAAGTAGCATGGCATGAGAGTTAAGGGCACAGGCTCTGAATCAGGATGTATGGTTTGCATACCAGCTCTGTCGCTTATCAGATTTGGACAAGCTCTCTAAACTTATGTGTATCAGTATCTTCATCTGTAAGGGAGGGATAACCAAAAGATCTACCTCATAGCCTTTTTTATGGTTTGCTAATGCTACCTTATGCAAAATATTAGAAATGGATTGGCTTTTATAAAGGGGGTTTATTTGGTTACAGAGTTACAGGCCTAAGGCCATAAAAGTGTCCAAATTAAGGCATCAACAAGAAGATACCTTCACTGAAGAATGGCCAATTGTTTCTGGAGCACCTCGTCAGCTGTGAAGGCAGGTGGCTGGTGTCTACTCTGGGGTTCTGGTTTCAAAATGGCTTTCTCCAAAATGTCTCTGGGCTTGTCTCTCTTAGTTTCTCCAGAGCAAACTCTGGGCTAGCATCTCCAAAGCATCAGCAGCAGCCTGGGCCTGTGATGGCTCTTTATAAAGGACTTCAATAAACTAATCAAGACCCACACCTCCATGGAAATAATCTAATCAAAGATATTACTCACAATTGGGTGAGTCACTTCTCCATGGAAATATTCAATCAAAAGTTTCCACCCAACAAGATTGTGTTAAAAGATCATGGCTCTTTTCAGGGTACATAATATATCCAAACTGGCACATTCTCATTGCAAGGAGTTAATGCACAGTTTATGGCATTTAGTAAGTACTAAAATGTTATCTATTATCATGGTCACGCACACAATGAAGCACTATATAGACATTAAAAAGAAAGAGAGAGATTTGTATGCAATGATTTGAACAAATATCAAAGATACACATTTTGGGTAAAAAAAAAAAAAACAAGGGCAGAAGAGTATGTCTAATAGAATCCCAATTTTGTAAAAATGTTTTTTGAAAAGTCTATCTGATCAAGCAGCAGAGTGAGATACTTCAGGGCTCCATACCCCAACAACAGCTTTGAACAACCAGCAAGAATTGTCAGAAATATCTTCGTCAAAGAGTGGTAGGATCTCTCAGTGCCCTGGCTGGCCCCATATCTATCCCTCACTGGCCGGTGCGGAGTTGGCCTGCGGTCCTAGTGAGATTCCCCGGTCCTGGTCCTGGAGGGAGCAGAGTAACCCTCATGCACCTAGTGGGAGCATGTGTGTCTGGCCCAATCTCCCTGGTGGTGGCCTGAGGGACTTGCCATCCATATTAGTTAGGGTTCTCTAGGGAAACAGAATCAATGAGAGATATCTATGAATATAAGATTTATAAAAGTGTCTCACGCTACTGTGGGTATGCACGAGTCCAAATTCCATAGGGTAGGCAGCAAACTGGCAACTCCAATGAAGATGTTTGATGAACTCCTCAGGAAATGAACTGGCAACTTCAACGAATTCCTCAGGAAACGAACAGGCAACTTCGATGAACTGCCTCAGCAGGGCAGCTGAAGAAGTGAAGGTCCTCTATCTGTCTCTCTTAAAAGTCTTCAACTGATTGATTGGATTAAATCCAGCCAACTGCATTCTCTCACTTTGGAACACACACTTTTCTTTGAGTCATCAGTCACAGCTGCAGCCAATTGACTGATGATTTAATAAACCAGCCTGTTGGTTTATTAACCAGCCATAAACATCCTTGCAGCAATGGTTAGGCCAATGCTTGCTTGACCAGACAGTTGGGTACCATCACCTGGCCAAGTTGACACGTGAACCTAACTATCACAACATCCCAGATCTTGCCCTGCATGTAGAAGGTAGCTCACCAAGTTCTCCTATAGGATGCAGTGGGAGAGCAGTCAAGTGGCTGCCAGGGGCAAGATTGCTAGCTGTAGGATATTCAGTACAGTCCCTGGAAACTTAAGGAAACTGTTTCCTAGAGAAAAGGGGATATTTATATCCATTTAAATGGGGGAATTCCCAGGGCCACATGCACATGCTCAATACAAGACATATGCACAAAAAGGATCAGGGATGTCCAAACACTTCAGACTAGAGCTATTTTCTAAACTGATTGTATGGATAATCCCTGAAGGACAGCATTCACACAGGTCACTGTCCTTCAGGGAGAGCTCTGTCATAACACTAGCTGGATACAAGCTTAAGTAACAAATGCCTGAGTCTAAATTCTAGTGATAACACATTAAAATATCAAAATATTCAGGATTCAACAAAAGAATACAAAACATACAAAGAAACAGGAAGTGATAGCCCAGGCAAAGAAGAAAATTGAAGCTTTAGAAACTATCGATGAGGAGGACCAGACCCGGGACACACCAGACAAAGACTTTAAAAAAAAATGGTCCTAAATATGTAAAAAGAGCTAAAGGAAAACATGGACAAAGAACTAAAGGAAATCAGAAAAACAACAGATGAACACAAAGAGATTATCAATATAGAGATGGAAATTATGAAAAGGAACCAGAGATAAAGATCACTATAACAGAAATTAAAAATTTCCTTGAGGGATTCAACAGGGGATTGGAGCTGGCAGAAGACTCAGTGAAACTGAAGATAAGATGAATGAAAGCATCCAGTCTGAGGACTAGAAGGAAAAAGGAATGAAGAAAAGTGAACTTGCCAGAGGACACCATCAAACACACCAATATGTGCATTATGGGAGTCCCAGAAGACGAAGAGAGAGAAAGGGGTGATAGAATATTCAAACAAATGATGGCTGCAAATTTCCCAAATTTAACAAAAGACATAGATATACACGTCCAAAAACGCCAAAGATAAGGAATCTTAAAAACTGCAAGAGAGGAGTAACATGCCATATACAAGAGAACCTCAATAAGATTAAGTGCCACCTTCTCACTGGAATCCACAATGGCAAGGCAGAGGGAAAGCATACTTAAAGTGCTGATGGAACAAACTGCTAACCAAGAATTCTATATCCATCAAAAATGTCTCTCAAAAACAAGGGAGACACCCCCTGAGTACCTCTTTGTTGCTCACATGTGGCCCTCTCTCTCTAGCTAAGCCAACTCGGCAGGTGAAATCACTGCCCTCCCCCCTACATGGGACCTGACTCCTAGGGGTGTAAATCTCCCTGGAAATGCAGGATATGTCTCCCGGGGATGGATCTGGACCCAGCATCATGGGATTGAGAACATCTTCTTGACCAAAAGGGGGATGCAAAATGAAACAAAATAAAGTTTCAGTGACTGAGAGATTTCAAATTCTTATGCACTGTATAGAGATCCCTTTTTAGTTTTTAATGTATTGGATAGAAGCAAATACCTGAAACTGTCGAACTGCAACCCAGTAGCCTTGATTCTTGAAGATGATTGTATAACTGTATAGCTTACACAGCGTGACTGTGTAATTATGAAAACCTTGTGGTTCATACTCCCTTTATCTAGTGTATGGACAGATGAGTAGAAAAATGGGGACAAAACTAAATGAAAAATGGGTGGGGATGGGATGTTTTAGGTGTTCTTTTACACTTTTATTTTTATTCTTATTTTTACTTTTTGGAGTAATGAAAATGTTTAAAAATTGATTGTGGTGATGAATGCACAACTATATGGTGGTACTGTGAACAAATTGTACACTGTGGATGACTGTATGGTATGTGAATATATCTCAATAAAACTGAATTTTTAAAAAGTGGAAAAAAAGTTAATAAGACAAGTGAACAAAAATAATAGTTCAAAATTAGGGGGAAAAAACTTAAACCTCAGTGTCAATCGATCGAGTATTGGTTCTATTGGCATACCATTTTTCTAAAACTACTGTGTATCTTGATAAAAGTACCATGATATATTGTTGGTTGAAAAACATAAGTTTCAGAATGATATTACACTATACATAATCCCAGTTTTGTAAAAAAAAAAATTAAAAAGTATATATTGTTTACTTTTGTTTGTATCATAGAGAAAAAAGTCTGGAAGGATACATCCAAAACTGTTAACAGTAGATACTTCTGAAAAGGCAGTGGGGGAGATGTAGGGAGGAAAAAACTTACATTTTACTTTGTACATTTTTGTACTGTTTTAAAAGGTTTTACAAAAATAGTTTTACAGGAAGCATGTATTACTTTCATAATCAAATAAAGTAATTAAATTTGAAAAAAGGAGGGAGAGATTTAGACATTTCCAGACAAACAACAGCTGAGGGAATTTGTCACCACTATACCAACCCTACAAGCGATGTGAAAGAGAGTTCTGCAGGTTGAAAGGAAAGGACAATGGAAGATGCATGAAGAAATAAAGATCTCCAGTAAGGGTAATGACAGGGGTAAATATAAACACCAGTACTGTTGTATTTTTGGTTTGTAACTTCACTTTTTTCCTTCCTACAGGGTCTAAAAGGCAAATGCCTAAAATGTAATGAGAAATCAATGGTTTGGGACTCATAATGTATAAATATATAATTCATGACAAGAACCACAAAAAGATCGGGGACCGATGAGTGTAGGAAAATAGCTTATATATGCTAGTGAAGTCAAGTTGGTATCAAAGTAAATGAGATTGTTAGATTTAGGATGTTAAATTTAAGCCTCATGGTAACTACAAAGAAAATATCAGAGAATATGCCTGTTCATAGAGACTGAAATTAGAGTTCAGGTTGCCAGAGGCAGGGGCAAGGAGAATGAGGTGTTAGTGCAAAATAGGTGTAGGGTTTCTTTTTAGGGAGACGGGAAGGTTACAGAACTGGAAGGTGATGAGGATACCACAGTGCTGTGAATGTAATTAATCCCACTGAATGGGATGCTTAAGAGTGGTTGAGATGGGCAAGTTTATGTTGAACATATGTTCCCACAATAAAAGAGCAACTAAAGAGACAATGACAGTTAAGGGCAATACATGATCCTGGAAAGGATCTAACAAGGGAGGAGAGATGGCTCAAATGGACATTATTTTGACATATGAAAAATTGAAATACAGATCATAAGCATTATATCAATGTTAAATTTCTTGAACTGTATAACTGAACTTAAGGTGTATACATGGGTGAGTGTCCTTGCTGTTAGGTAATGTACATGGCTGTATTAAATGTTCAAGGAGCATATATTTTACAAGAATTTACCATTCCTGGGTGGGGAAATCAAGGAATAGGGAAGACTTCTAAGATCATGAGAGGTTCAGGGAAGAACAGGGTAGTGGGAAGAAAACCCCCTTCCCTTGGGCTACAGAGTCCTCTTCCCAATCCAAAGTAACATGCTGCATGACTGCTCTCCTTCTCACAACACTTCCTTCCTACCTGGAAGCATGACATTTAAAAAGGTAGCACACATTCCATTGGTACTGAACCTTGTTATGTGTTTCTTAAAATAATTCCTGCAGTGTTGCCACTTACTATTCAGTTAATGAATATAGAAACCCAGATTGTCAGAGCTGCAAGATAAATTAGAGATTAGGCCAACCCCCTCATTGACCAATGAAAACAATGAAATGTGTTTCTGAGAAGTTCCTGAGAGGTCAAGCAATTTTGAAAAATAAAACTTATTTTCCATTGAAAAAATCGGACATGCATCCCCATGGGAGAGACATCTCTATGGGGGTAATTTTGTTGTAAGAGCCAATTAATGCAATAAATCTAAAAATAAAAAACCTTTATACACTGCTTGTGGGAGTGTAAGTTAGTATACCATTTTGGAGAGTAGTCTGATGATATCTCCCAAAGATGAAGATGCACATACACTGTGATGGGACAACTCTGCACTAGATACATACCCAATAGACATAGTAGCAGAAGAAGATCTGACCCAATTATGATAGCCAAAAACTGGAAACAGCCTAAATGTTCATCAACAGCAGAATGGATAAATAGTGATATATTAAAAAATGGAATTATATACAATAGTGAAAAATGAGTGAACTAGGGCCACATGTTACAACATGAATGAATTTCACAAATATAACATTGAATAGAAAAAACAAGTTGCAAAAGAATACATACAATATACCATTGATCCAAGCTTTTAAAATATACAAAACAATGTATATGTTGCTTAAAGACTCAGAAATATATAATAAAAGTATAAATAAATGCATGGTAATAATAAACACCAAATCCAGAATCGTGGTTAGTTCAGAGGGAAAAAGGAGGTTGCTTTAATTATGGAAGGATACAAAGGGGCTTTATACTCTAGTGATGATGTCTATTTCTTAAACTGGTTGGTGAATACCCTGATATTCATATTTTTCCTTATACCTTTTTGAATGTAAAATATTTCATAATCCATTGTTTAAAATAATGAAACAAGTATCATGCTGAAAGGAAAATTAATCATTTTTTGATATAACAAAATGCCAAAAGAAATATATTAAATACAAATGATGCACTCAATATTAAACGATTATTCCTTAAAGTTGTTTCATTTTCCCAGGATTAGTTTCAGGGGAAGGAATGTGCTAGAGAAGCAGCAGTCAAGTGCAGTGGTCTGGGAATCAAGAGATAAGGTTCTACTCTCTCAGATCCTCATCAGCTATGAGAAGGAGAACAATTTGATTAACCTTTCAGTTATTTCACATTTTAAAATGTGATGTTGGATTAGCTTATCTTACAAGTTTCTTCCATGTAACTATTTCTTCCAGCTCTTACTTATTTTTTATTTTTTGAGCAATTCACAAAATGGTGTCTGCAAGATTCTGAAGCGTTTTCCATGTCAAAAAAGTGTTCCGTGGTAAAACCAGTTGGAGATATAATGGTTTAAACAAAATTAAACCAATTTACCTACAGCAGTACTTCTCAGAGGCTTCAGTATTCTTACATGTATTGTGAATCTCCAAGAGGAGAATTTAGTTATGAAGCATTTCCAGAAAATTATTGGACCACAGAACACCCCACACACACACACCCTTGCTGCCACTCCTTATTTTAAAACAGAATCTATTAACCTTCTCTCAGAATACTGTTCTAGAAGGATTTATCTCACATGCTATTTTAATTGTTGATGTGTGTTTAGAATCCTTTTAAGGGAAGAATGTAATTTCATAGTATAATTTCCACAAAGTGGATTTCCTTTAAGTGGGTGTCCTTGATAAGTTTAGAAGGATATTTTCTCAGGCTTCATTAGTGAGATGCCATACTATCTGACATTGTGGCAGAGAAACTTTTGAGCATCTATGGTTCCAAGTGCTGCATCTCGGATGCACTCATTGTTTCTGGCTATTGGGCCTTTGCTAAGTTTGCAGCTTCAAGCTCCTCTCCTTTACATGACTGCAGAGCTGAAGGGGTCTCTGCCCTGGAACCCAGGGCTACTTTAGCAGGGCTGAATATCTAGAGGTACAAGTCTCATAAGAAGAGGAACTCTTTCCATGTCCCTTCATTCCCTCACAATAGTTTGCAGGAAGCAGGACTATAGTGCAAAGGCCTATGCACCCACGAAAAGTGGGGCTCAGTCTTCTTCCAGGGACAGAATACCCAGCATTTCCACTTCCAGCACCACCTTTTCAGGAGGCTTTCCTTAGAAGGTGCTGAGATTCTCTGGGACCATCTCCCCACCCAAATCCTAGAAGGAAAATCTCTTGAGGTTCGTGGCTCCCACAGGGCCTTTTAAAGATGATTTACCTGAGGGCCTTTAGTCTAGAAACAAGAATTCCTTTGGAAAAGTCAGGAACTAAGGCAAACTAGACATAGAGCTTTTTACAGGCTTTTGTTCTTTTGAACAATCAAAAAAGAAAACGTAAGAGAAAAGTATGTTCATTTCCAGACAGAATTCACCATGCTCTCAATGGGAGGGAGGCAGCAGCTGCTGATAACATTCTCCACACACCATCACCACCACCACCCAGCCCAGCCACCTGCTTGGAGCCAACACCCATGAGGCCTGGCTCTACCTGCCTACCAAAGGAAGAAAAAGCCTTAAGTACTCATACAGTCTCCAGCCCACTAACTGGGCAGGGGCGCTTGGGCCTGATGCTGGGGAAAGGTACGGAGAGCAGAAGGAAATGAGGCATTTGGCTGCAAGAGAGGTAAGCCCTGTTGCAAGCCACTCCGAGCAACACTCTCAGGAGTGGAGAGATGCCTCTTGATTGATTAAAGGAAACCAGGGAAACATGCATTGATGACCTGAGCCAGGAAGTAAATGCAGACGTTAGGATGAACCTTTCAGTTCCAGGTTATTAGGTCAGAGCCCAGTCTACTTCAGGGTAGAACTCCTGCATCCTATGTGCTGGCCAGAATACTCATTTGTTCAGGAAACATACTCCAAGGTCCCACATCCTCTCTCTCCTCCCTTTTCAGTTGATGCTTTCCACACACCTTTTCCCTTCCCTCCCTCCAGGAAATCCACCCTAGCACAAAAAGCATGTCATTAAAAACAAAAATAAATAATAAATAAATAAATAACCCTCTCCCTCAAAAAAGCAAACCATGAACCTTCCTCCTCCTCATTCTTAGACCATAGTTTCTCAAATTGGTCTGAGTTTCTATTCTTGGGCTTTTGTTTTCTTCATGAATCTAAGTGGTGACTACTTCATTGTGGGCATTTTTTTTTTAATGCAAGTTTCACCCCAAAGGCATATGCTGGCAGGCAGACAGACAGCACACACACACACACACTCACACACAGTTACCTCTGGAGCTTCCCCTCCCTCAGTCATTTCCCCTTAGTCAGCTGAACACAGGCAAAGCTTGGAAATAATTTCTCTGTGGCCTACCTTCTGATGATGCCGTCAGGTCTGAGAAGCCGGCAACAGCTGGAAGCTGGGAGGCCGGGACTGGGCTGCGTCTGTGAATCAGCAAAGAAGTCCCTGAGACAGGGATGCCAACAGCTGCTGTATGCACACTCTCCCTCTGTCTCTCCCACCTCCCTGCCCTCCTTCTCCTTCTCTCTCTCCTCCCCTCTCAGAGCCGCTCTGTGTTGCTATGCAATCATATCACCAGGACTAACAGCATCACTCCGACCTCGGGCAAAGATACCCTTGAGTGGACAAACGCAGAAAGAGCAAGGACAGAGATTTCAATTCATTAGAAGTAGAGCAGAAAAGCGGAAGAGCCCAAGTGGCAGAGGGGGAGAGGGAGAGAGGCTTCCACTGGGGAGGAGGAGACAAAAGAGCCCCGGAGATCAATACAAGCTGTTGAGCGCGGAGCCTGGGCCCAACTTACACAG
This sequence comes from Choloepus didactylus, assembly GCF_015220235.1. Lineage (NCBI taxonomy): Eukaryota > Metazoa > Chordata > Mammalia > Pilosa > Megalonychidae > Choloepus > Choloepus didactylus. The sequence continues at coordinate 39,950,782 of NC_051335.1, read as the reverse complement.
ATCTAGCCCAGAGCCAAAGCCAACTTCAGAGCCAGCAGCTGGCAGGGGCCCCTCAGTAGCCAGTCCAGGATTCAGTTTCTGGGTTGGGGGTTGAAGCACTGCTCTAGAATTGTACCTGGTGCCCAATGTACAGTCTTGGACCCAGGGAAGTCTTCCAGTCACCCCTAGGTTCCATCTTCACCCCCCTCTTAGATCTACATGTAGGAAAAAACCTTGAGTGGAGGAAACAAAATGATCCTTGAATGATTTGAGAAAATACAGCTGTTTCAGAGCTCCCTTCAACTACTCCAATCACCTCCCTCATTTTAACTGTCACCCCCATTAAAGAAAAGATGTTATGATGTTCAAACACCTTGAGACACCTGGGAGAAGCACTAATGGAATGGAAGGGATTATAGCCCTTTACATAGTGTCCAATACATAGTAGGTAATTTAATAAATATTTGTTGGATTAATAAATTGAATGAATGGACAGAATAGCAGTCAGAAAGCCCCCATTTCCCTACATGAATATATTAATAATTAAAGCCCTAGGAGCTCCAGGCCACCGCTTTGATTCCAAGAGTAGGATGTATATAAGAGAGAGAAACAGATTGGTTTGGGGGTGGATTGCTAACTTCACTCTAAAAACTCTAAGCTTTAGTGGAACTGGAATTTAGAACTGAAAATACTTCCTGGCCCAAAGGATCCAGGACTAGTGTTTAGAAAGTATTTACAAGGACTAAGAGTTATTATTGTTGTTGTTATTGAAAACCGTTGACTAGGAAATAACTATTACATGAGTGTGTTGGTGTTTTCTTTTCAGATGAAATTGTAAAATCTTAACTTGCTTATCTTTTAGAGATAAGGCCTGATATCTTCAAATCAAGCAAACAAAATGGGAACCAAATGCCCCTCCCTAACCTAGGCTTTCAGACCTTTAAATGGCCCCTCCTGCCTGGCCCAAGCAGCAGCCAGGTCCACACACAGATGCAGAAAGAGTCTTTGATTTCTGGAAGGGCTTTTGGAAGCACACTCAGCTTCTCAGTATATGCACCCTGAACAGAGCCTCAGTCCCAGCCCTGGTAGCTTGTGGGGTTTATCAACACCATTCAGACAAAGGGCCCCAGAAGTCTCTTACAGCCAACTTGGAATGACATGGAGGGGGGAGTTGGCTTAAAGAAATACTGGAGGGAACACTGAGAAATTGTTTGGGCTGGCACAGACGTCAGAAATACTGCGACAGACACAGACCAAACACATAGGTACCTGGCTCACTGCTCACCCCTGGCACCAGCTCACCAGCATACCCCAGAAAACAATAGTCCAGGTCTAGGAAAAGAAGGAAAGAGAATGAGTGGGACGATACACTTGCTCCCTGCGAGTTGGACTTGTCCAAATCACAAGCAGCACTTGGAATAATCCTTTACTTTCCTTTTTCTGCCTCAAAAGAAAATATTCAGGCTACAGATACAGAAATAGAGTGCCAGCCTCCCTGAAAATAAACCTGCAGTTTTGTTTTTTTTTGGGGGGGGGTGGTGGGCGGGCAAAAGACTTCCTCTACTCAAAAATATCTCTCTCACAGGCCCTATCTTGGTAGGAAAAAACCTCTTCCCCTTTTTCCTTTGGTTAAGGCACTAAGGGCCCTTATGAAAATGCGAATGTTCATAAGAGAGAATACATTAAGCCATTTTCAGCTAGTAATGCCTTGGATTTACTTAGGATATTAGATTATAATAATGACAACAATAATGGCTAACATTACTGAGCGTTTGCTGCAGACTAGGTACTGTTTGAAGTGCTTTGCACGCAAATTACCTCATCTCATCCTCACAGCCACCTTGCTATAGGTTCTGTTACAACCCCAATTTTCCCATAAGGGAAAATAGCACAGTGAGATTAACTGACATGCCCAAGGTTTCACTGCAAAGAAGTTGCAAAGCTAAGACTTAAACCTAGATCTCTGTGTGCAATACCTACATGATTAACCACTATATTGCTTCCCTTCATCTAGCAAAGGCCTGATGAGATGTCAGGCTTGGGTAGATCATGGAGACAAATGTAGCCAGAGTGGAAGAATTCCCTGGATATCTATCCTTTGTGCCTTTTCTCAAGATAGTTCCTCCATTCAAAATGTCTCCTTTCCCTTTGGAATGTCAGAGACACAAGAGACCTTAGAGGTCAGACTTCTTTCTCTGAGAAGGAGTCCCAAGTGAACACACCCCACAAAAAAATTTGATTATGGCTATGAATGGAGTATGAAAGGAAAAGACAAATGATCTTTAGTTGAGGTGGAGCTCTCCTGTTTGCCACAGTCCCCACACAGCCCACTGCCCTCTTCTATTCATGTATGCATACCTGCTTAGCCCCTGTGAGCTTTTGAGTATATGCCATCTCACAGACCATTGTAGATTCATTCCTTACTGTTGTTGTTCTTTCAGGATATTTGGGGGAGGGTGGATTGTTTTTGTGTACTGGTGGTGGTGGGATGGATGAGTCATGTTTCAGGAAAGATAACTTCTTTTCTCATTATCATGCCTGGATAGAAAAGGCTACTCTATGTCCATAGAAAGTGCATAGGTTAGCCTCAACTATTTCTCTGAGGATGGTAAAAAAAGATAAGAGTAAGTAAGGTTTACCAAGGGGTGTAAATCCCCCTGGCAACATGGAATATGATTCCCAGGGAGGAATCTAGACCTGGCATCATGGAATGGAGAACATCTTCTTGACCAAAAGGGGGATGTGAAAGGAAATGAAATAAGCTTGAGTGGCAGAGAGATTCCAAAAGGAGCCGAGAGGTCACTCTGGTGGGCACTCTTATGCACACTTTAGACAAACCTTTTTAGGTTCTAATGAATTGGGGTAGCTGGTGGTGGATACCTGAAACTATCAAACTACAACCCAGAACCCATGAATCTCAAAGACAATTGTATAAAAATGTAGCTTATGAGGGGTGACAATGGGATTGGGAAAGCCATAAAGACCACACTCCCCTTGGTCTAGTTTATGGATGGACAAGTAGAAAAATAAAGGAAGGAAACAAACAGACAAAGGTACCCAGTGTTCTTTTTTACTTCAATTGCTCTTTTTCACTCTAATTATTATTCTTGTTATTTTTGTGTGTGTGGTAATGAAGGTGTCAGGGATTGATTGTGGTGATAAATGCCCAGCTAGGTAATGGTACTGTGAACAATCAAATGTATGCTTTGTTTTGTATGACTGCATGGTATGTGAATATATCTCAATAAAATTCAATTATTAAAAAGAAAAAGGTAACTATATTTAAACCTGAAAAACAAAACAAAACAAAACAAACAAAAAAGAGTAAGTCAGGTCACAAGATTTGACTTTAGATCTACCTTAGTAACATCCAGAAGGATGTTCCTCCTCCCTGAGAGATCCACCCTGGTATCATTGAGCAGGACTTTGCTAGGTGGACAAGGATAGGTAGGGTATTTTAGAGTGGGGAGAAAATCATGTGTAAAGGCACAAAGGTCAGCAACATGGCTTGCTAAGGAACTGCAAGCACTAGTTAAGTAAGGCTAAGTTAACATAGGACTAAGGGTGGGAAAGGGGAGGAAGCGGCAGAAGATGAAGCTACAGAAACACACAAAGATCAGACCATATCAGACCATAGAGGCACTGGAATACCATGTGAAGGACTGTTTAAGCAGGCAAGTGGCATAACCAGATTTGTGTTTTAGAAATATCACTCTAGGGACTTTCATTCAAAGAATAATTATTGAGTGCCTACTATATGCTAGGCACTATGCTAGACCCCAGGGGCACAGAGAAGACTCAGAAACTGCCTTCAAGTTTCTCATGTTCTAAAAAGCAAAAGAGCTAATGAAACATAAATACAATAGAGTAAGTGCAAGGAAAGATGAATTGGAGGGGAGAAAGTTTGGACGCTTAGATGCCTGGTAGGAGGCAGTTGCAGTAATCATCTGATGAGGGCCCAAAGTAGTAGGGCAGTTGGTAGTGAGAGTGGAGCAGTGGACACTTGGTTCTATCTTGGAAGAGTAAGCCTGGTCCCCCAATGGGTCATTCTCATATTATCCCTTCCATTTATCGTTTCTTCCTAGCCTTACTGCTTGCTGAGTTACTAAAGGAGAAATAAACTATGAACAGCAGATAGGGAAACCACCAGGTCTTTGGAGCAATGGAAATAATAATCTCTTACATTATACAGCACTTTATAATTTCAATATACTTTCATATCCATTATCCTGTTTAAGTCTTAACCTAATCAAATAACCAGGGCAGATATTATCCCCTTTCCACTGAAGAAAAAGAAAACTAGGCTCAAAAAAGGTTAACAACAATTTAGAAGCAGAATTTGGATTAGAACCTTTGCCTACTGACTATTAATCCAGTGTTCTTTACACTGTACCACTTTAACTGTAGCTTGAATGGTTTTGATCTAAATGGAATATATTTGAAAACATAAATAGAACATAATATTTGGTTGTATAACATTCTGGCTGCTGGCTCTGCTTTACCAGAAGCTTGGAGAACAGAAGGAGAGGATGGGAGGTAACGAACTGTGTAAAATGAGTGTCATATTTTGAGATGCTCAACAAAAGCAACAGAGGGTACTCAGAGCATTGACTGAGATAACACTTCTTACAACCTGTAGCCTGTCATGGCTTTGCATTACTGATTATCAACTCCAGTGACAAAATTCAGCATGTTCAAAACTGTGCCTCCTACATTCCTAACCTGTTCCTCCAATTTTTCTCACAAGCTCCTGCTTCCTTCGCCTATGTCATGCACATTTGGTGAAAACCCCTCTCTCTTACTATCTGACCCATTCTCACATCCCAATTAATATTAATCTTGGCTCTCCTGAAGCATTTTACCTCTGCCCCTCTACTAACCTTTTGAGTTTTAGCTGATGGAAGCCCTATCCATTGGAAGCAATCTTCGCTACATAAATAAAATAATGTGACAGAAAACAGTGTGTAAGTAATAACTGACAAAGGTTTATTATTACCCTCTTCATTTTCTTAGTGTTACTCTTTACATTCTAGCCTTACCTGAAACCAGGGCATTCTTTCCCTTGACGATGTTGCTTCCCTCCAAACTTTCTCCAGCTTTTCAGCGAAACAGTCTTGACCTGTGTGTGTGTGCTGAGGGTGTGGGGTGGGTGTGGGAGGGGGCTTTCTTTAGTGGTAAACACTCTTCCCACTTTCCTTCTCACAGGAATCTGCAAACTTCTTGCTCGTCACATGTTTTTAGACAGCAGCAAAAAAAAAGTCATAGGGAAGGAAAAAATTGACTATAAAAGCAAAACAGAGAAAAATGTATAGAGAAAATCCCAGAGGAGATAGGAAGAGGGTGGTGTGAGATCACCTTAAGGAGGGAAAAATGATTTTTTTCTGGAGATAATGAAAGGTGACAGTTGGAACAAATTCTGAGGTAGAGAAGAGGTTTCCATGGATAGCTTCCACCTTCTAGTAAAGCAAGAATGGAGGTTATTTGCTGTGGTAAATGGATTGCAGTTGGGTGTTTGGGAAGAATGGAAATGACTTAAGTAGTACTTCGATAAATGTGGTTAGGGAGCCAATGAATAAAGTTGTGAAACACCAAAACAACAATGGGAATTACCTACACCATCTCTCCCATCCACCCCACCCCTAAAAGACCCCCAAAGAACCAGAGTAGATTATAGCAGCTAAGAAAGCAGTGCTAGGAAAGTAATTAGCTCCCTGCTTCTAAGATAGATGAAATGCTATAGCTCTTTAAGTAGACATACCAACAAGGCAGTCCAAACTTTCATTTCACCATCCTTCACATTATCAATTCTCCCATCCTCCTTCCAGCCCCAACTGCTACACATGTGTACATACACTAGCAGCCTTCACATATGAGCTTCTAGGATAAGATACACAGCTCAGTGAGAACTACTGGTTTTCTATGGTAAAGAGAACAGCCACTGAGTTGTACTTCCATTAGGTTTAGGTTCTGAGAAAAGTTAGGCACTACTTGCTTAGAACTTGCATTGAGAGGGACAAAGGAGCTAACATTTTTCTGAGATTGTACTCTGAGCTAAATACAGTGTAAGACACTTCACATCTGTTATCTCCAAATGCTCACAACAACTCAGTGAAGTAAGAATTATTATTCCCTCCTCTGCAGACAAGGAGAATGTCAGTGATGTCTCCCTAAAGTCTTCAGACAAGGAAACTGCTCAGAGATGTTAAGTAACTTGTCCAATTTCATAAAGCTGATAAGTAATAGAAGCTGGGATTCAATCACAAGTCCATGTGATCAAACGCTGATGCTCTTCCCTCTTCTCTCTTACTTCCAGGCAGAGCCTCAATATTAAAAGTAAGACACATCCTAGAACTTAACACTTTGTAATTCTTGGCACACTAGAAAGCATATACTGGCCTAAAATCTGGCAACTTCCCTAGCCAACAACTGGTAGAGGCCCCTTTCAGGGATGAATTTAAAAGCAAAAGTTGATTTGGAATCTAAAGCAAGTTGGGCTTAAAAGACAAGAGCTGTCCATCTTTTGCATCTACTAGTGAGCTGTACATTTCTCACAAAAAAAGGCAAGATATTTGCCTGGCAGAGGCAAAGCAACAATTTCAAGTTGAGAAACTGTCAGTGATAAAAGGATGCTTTATACATTGTTGCCTGGCCAATAACGAATCAAACTCAGATCTACCACACTGGCTCATGGAGGGCCCCTCCATAGAGTATCCTGTTCTTAAATTCAACCTACTTGGTAGCATTTGAAGAGGAGTGACATACCGTCACTAGTCAAAATGACTTCCCTCACTAGCCCTGCCATGGTGCCTGCAATTCCCCCATTAATCACTTCCTTCAGGTTAAGGCATCTGTCAAAATGTAAGCGCTATCTTCAGTTATTATGCATTATTCTTATTAGTTTATCACTTTCATTCTAATCATCAAATAGGTATGGGACACAGGCAAATGATTTTGACAGAGAAGGCAAAGAGGGAAAGAGTCAATGTGATGTACAATATGGGCAGTTGAGGTCCAGCATTTAGAAACCTTGAGCATCAATGAGATAGTGGCACAAACCCTAAACTTCCACATATAATTCAAGAGAAAATTAATGCTAACCTATAAAATAAGCATACGATAGTTTGACAAAATCTGATTTTTCCCACAATTACTATTTCAATCCTTTTTTTAAAGTTAAGATATTCTCATACCATACAACTCACATTTCTAAAGTACACAATTCAAGGCATTTTAATATATCCACAAAGTTGTGCTACCATCACCCCATCACCACTATCTGATTCTAGAACATTTTCATCACCCTGAAAAGAAACCCAGTTTCCATGAACAGTGAATCCCCATTTTCTCCCTCCCTCCAGCCCCTGGCAACCACTAATCTATTTTCTGTCTCTATGGATTTGCCTATTCTAGACATTTCCTACAAATGAAATAATACAATATGTGGTCTTTCATGATTGACTTCTCTCAGTCAGCGTAATGTTTTCAAGGCTGTTCCATATTGTAGCATCTATCAGTACTTCTTTCCTTTATATGGCTGAACAATACTCTCATTGCACAGAAACTGCACATTTTATTCATTCATTCATTAGTTGAAGAACATTGGGTTGTTTCCACTTTTGAGCTATTATAAATGATACTGCTAGGAACAATTGTGTACAAGATTTTTTTTGTGTACATATGTTTTCAATTCTCTTGGGTATATATTTAAGAATGGAATTGTTGGGTCATGTGGTAACTCTGTTTTTAGCACTTTATGGAAAACTGCCTGTTTTTCACAGCAGCTTCACCATTTAAAAATTCCATCAGCAATGCATGAGGGTTCCAATTACTCCATATCCTCGCCAATCATGTTATTGTCTGGCTCTTATTATTATTACTATTCTTATCATAGCCATCCTAGAGTATATGAAGTAGTATCTAATTGTGTCTAGGCTTTTTTTTAAATATCAAATACCCAAGTCTTTAAAAAAGATATTTAATGCCCCTACTTTGCTGGTTTCTTAAGCATGTGCTTGATTGGTCTATTATTAGGCAATCCAGGACTGGGACTACCTTGAATCAATTAGTTGCCCGCGATTGGAGAGCACATAAGGGAGTGTCTACGCTGTGTAAACCATTTCCATACACCAAACCAAGATTCAGAAATGACTAAGTCACAGATCCCTGCCTTCAGGAAGCTTACTGTCTAGTAGGAGAGGCAGATACCTACTCAAATAACTACAAGGCAAAATAGAACAAGAGAAGTGCTGTACTAAAGCAATGGGAATACAGAAGGATGCTAGGAAAAACCAGATGCAGTTCTCTCAAAGTTCAGTGCTAAGTAGCACCAAATGTTATCAAAGCAGCCCAGCTCTCTACCCCTACCCAGCTCCAGCATTAAGCCATAGTCTTCTTAGAAACAGCTATAAGAGCAGGGAAAAAGGCTCTTAGAAATATACTGTACTGTGTCTGAGAGGTATATTTGTCATTTTCCCATTTCAATTACTATTCATACTTGCAACCCACTGGCTAACTCTTTCAGGCTGGCCTCATTACTTTTAGTCTTACATCAGTTGTAGAATTGTGTTAAGAATGGTTGTAAAGTGCTTTGTAATTCTAAAGTGCATTATAAATAACCTCTCATTGCAATTTTCTTATCAACAAGCAAATCCTACTCCAGCTCCTTGTCTAATCTCCTATTTTACCTGAACCATGCCCATTACAACTCTTTGCATCAGGATACCCCAACTTCTGGAGAGTAATGCTTATAATCAGCTAAGCCTTCAGAGAGCCTTTGCAGTCATAGGATCACTTTGATTCAGTATTCTGCTTTGGAAATAGAAAGCAAGTCAGGGAGAGATTTCCAACTTTATAAATGTGACTGAGGCATACAGAGATTAAGTAGACCCTACAATTCTAAAAGAGATCTAACTTTATTAGACTGAAGTTCTGTGTGCCTTCCCTGTCTTGTCCCCATCCCTAACATGAGAAAATAGTAGCTATTAAAATTGTGGATTTTGATTACCTTCTCCCCAGGAACCAAGCCTTTCCCCTAAGAGTAAGCAGGCTGCCTGAGCAATCTAGCTCATATGCAACAGACCAGAGAAGGTAATTTCACTTTTGAACTGCTGTCTACTTTCCTGAAGTGGGACTCAATTGTGCTTGAAAATGTCAAGCACAGCCTAATTGCCCTCAGCCGTCTGTCTAAATCCTACTCGGAGAAATGGGGCAGGGTGCTGTAAAAGCATGTGGATTCTGCCTGAGAAAGACCTTGGGGGAAGCCCTTTGGAAATTGGAGCCCTATAATCATTTATTTATTCAAATATTTTTTGAGCACTTACTAATTCTAATGCTTCAGAGAAGCACAGTTAACAGCATGAGTTCTGAAGGCCCACTACCTGGTCTGAAATCCTGACTCTAATGTCTGTTAATTGACTTTAGTTTCCTTCTTGGTAAACCGAGAAGAATAAAATTAATCATGCCATGAGTGAGGACAAAATAAGATACATATGTGAAGTGCTCAGAACATTGCCTGGCACATGGTAAGCATTCAATAAATGTTAACTATTATTGTTACTCATGCTGAATCATGCCAACCCTCTCAGGGATGAATGAATAGGAGTAAACTTTCACAGTCCTTCAGTCAATTTCGTGGGTCCATTGGTGAAACTGTTCTGGGAGGAAGAAGAGAGTGCTGAGAAGAGTGGTGGAAAAGGAGCCATGATTTGAGGAAGTAAAGTGTGACACTTGGATACCAGGAAACCATTTGTTACACTACTGAAGTTTCAGAAGAATATAAACACCAGAGAGGAAATAATTGCAGGTCAATACTCTCTATCCTAGGGTAAATGATTCCTGCTGATACAGCCCAGCCCCCTACCAGCCATTTTCCATCACATGACAAAGACCACAATGCAGACTTAGGACAGTGATTTCTTAGATACAATGCCCAGAACCTAACAAATTATTCCAAATTTCTCCCAGCATCACCTTTCTTGGAATGAGTTCTGTGGGTTGGAGCACCTCAATTGACCACACACAAAAAAAGCAGAATAGTGGCAGAGAGAAAATCCAATTGATGAACTTACTGAGGAGATGATTGGATGTAAGACTACCTTGATGGGTTAAGAGACCTCCTGCTGTGGTAAGATTCAAAAGGAATGTGGAGTTTTTGTAATGGATATTGGTGATGGTAGCACAATATTTTGAATGTAATTAACAGCACTGAATATATTTGAATGTGGTTATATGGGGAAATTTTAGGTTGCATATTCGTTCCTAGAATAAATTTTTTTTAAAAAATCCCCATGGGATTGTACAACACAGACAGTGAATCCTAAGGTAAACCATGGACTATAGTTAATAGTACAATTATGAACATGTGCTATCCTCAAATGTAACAAATGTATCACACCAATGCAAGGTGTTAATAATAGGGTAGCATATGTGAATCCTGTATTTTCTGCATGATTGTTCTGTAAACCACAACTTCTCTAATACAAAACAGGAATGTGAGGATGGTAGGGAGTGACAATAAGAATTCTGTTTTGATCATACAGATGGCTGTCAATCAGGAATCTTTACTCCATTTCTGGCTTTCATGTTTATCAAGTGTCTACTTTCTGTGCAGTAATACTAAGCATGACAAGGGATACAAAAGAAGCAACAAATTATTTTCCTGCTTCCAAACTGTAATTAAAACTAAAGTGGGAAAAATAGTCTGTATTTTCTGCCTGTAACTTAATTCCACATTGGAGAATATAATGGTAACAGCTGCACTAATTGCTTTTATTTTACATATAGCAGTTAGAGTTAGGACCTCTTGAACTCAATTGACAAACTGACATAAAACCATGCATGGACACTTCTGTTTGTTATAGGATTGCAGCCAGAACTGTATAAAATTCTATGTTTATGTTCTCTGCTGCACTGGTCTTTCATTGGACTGGAATTCCATAGTCTTTAAACAACAACCCAACCCAATGAATATCTCTGGTCCTCCCAGGAAAGGGCATAAACACAGCATTACACATTCCTGTGCCAGCTCTGCTGTTTTCTCTCAAGTCCATTTGCCATCTGAAGGCCCTGTTTTTGTTTTCCACTCCTGATGGACTGGACCTCAGAAACAGTGCGCTGGTAAACAGCTGTTTGTGAGCAAACTAATTGTGAGGGAAAACCAGCGCAATGGCAGATTAAGCAAAATGAACCCTAAGCACTATCAAGCTACCAACCCATGCCCGCTTGGGCTGAGACAGCTCACAGTGAGGGGGAGGTACCAGGCAGAGGCAAGTAAATTTATGGGATTATTTTTCTCTTCTACAAGACATTTGCAAAATGTTCTCCTTTGCTAATCTGAGGTGGGATAGGTGTAGTTCTGCCTGAAAGTAAAGAGAAGGCATCTTTCAGCCATGTGAATTTCTGGCAACACTTCCTGAATCCCACTGAGGTAAGCCCGGTTTAGCCATTATGCTTTCTACTCTTCTGCTTCTGCTCAAACCTACCAGGGCCTAAACTATCCAAGAAAGCTATACTTATTAAAAAGCTTGCTGCTACTGCTATTACTACCACTATTATCATCTTTTCTTCCTCTTGGGGAAGCACAGCCTAAAAGCACAGGGTCTGAGAAATTTATTCTGACCTCAAGGAGAGAGAGTTCTTGAGGCTTCCAAGAGAGGATGATATTTAAACTGGTCACTAGGCAGAGAAGGGCATTCTAGGCTGAGAGAACAGCATGAGTGGTATGCAAGTTCACTGCATGTTCAAGAAGGTGAATAGTGTAGTAGGGCTACTTTGGAGGGTTCAGAGCAGTAAGAGTGAGTCCAGAGAGACTGGAACAAGGTAGGGAGGGGCAGATTGTAAAGAGCATTGAATACAATGTTAAGGAGGTTGGACCTACATCTCAGCAATCCAATCCATATTTAGGAAAAGAATTCTGACAGGAGTATGGAGGCCTGATTGGCAGATGTAAGGAGAGCATTTAGGAGGCACTAGCAAAGGTCTAGGAAAGAAATGAGAGCCATATCTAGGATAGTAGCAGTGGTAACAAAAAGGTGGAAGGTTTTAAAAACACGAAGAAGCAGTGGTTTGCTGGTAAACAACCAGCTCTCCAAAAAGGTGGGGGAAAGCCCTGATTTAGAGTGTTTACTGATTTCTATGGTGTAAGTGCTCACCTGTGCCAGTTTGAATGCATTATGTCCCCCCAAACGCCATTATCTTTGATGCAATCTTGTGTGGGCAGACATATTAGTGTAGATTAGATTGTAACTCTTTGATTGAGTGTTTCCATAGAGATGTGACCCAGCCAACTGTAGGTGATAACTCTGATTAGATAGTTTCCATGGAGGCATGGCCCCATCCATTCAGCGTGGGCCTTGAATAGTTCACTGGAGCCCTATAAAGGCTCAGACAGAAGGCGTGAGCTTGCTACAGTCAAGAGGGACGCTTTGAAGGATGAACAGAAGCTGAGAGAGTAGCTGTAGTTGAGACAGACATTTTGAAGATGGCCGTTGGAAGCTGATGCAGACATTTTGGAGAATGCCATTTTGAAATGCAACCTGGGAGCAAGCAGACACCAGTCATGTACCTTCCCAGCTAACAGAGGTTTTCCGGATGCCGGTGGCCATCCTCCAGTGAAGGTACCGATTGTTGATGCGTTACCTTGGACACTTTATGGCCTTAAGACTGTAACTGTGTAACCAAATAAACCCCCTTTTATAAAAGCCAATCCATTTCTGGTGTTATGCATTCTGGCAGCATTAGCAAACCAGAACACCCCCATGGATGATTTCAAGCTACCAACTGGAAGTCACTTTATGTGGAGTTGGGAAAAGATGTGGTCAATCCACTATCTCAAGCTCGTGTAAGACAGCTGCCACGCAGAAGAAAGAGAAAAATCAAAGATGATGGATGTTTATAATCTGGATGAATCTTTAGATGTTAAGTTAGTGGAAAGAGGGAACCCAAGAGGAAAGAGAGGTTTATTTCTTTGTTTGGGGAGGTAGAGGATTAAGATGAAAGAGGCATAGCAGGAAGGAATTATGAGTTGTGGTTTTGGACATGCTAGCTCTGGAATTCAATTTTCAGTGAGGTTCTAACGCCTTGTAACAATAACTGACATTAATTGAATATGCACTTATATTGTACTAAGTACATCACGTATTTTTATGTCATTTCAGCTTCACAACAACCTATGGTCCTGGCAGAATAGAAGACATATAGTAGGTGGTCAACCAATACTTATTAAATGCATGAATGAAATAGGTATGTTTGCTGTCTTCATTTTATGGATAAGACAAATGAGCACAAATTGGTTAAATAATTTGCACAGGGTCACACAGCTGGGACTAAAGTCAAGCCTGTCTGATTTCAAAACCACTCTGCCATACTATATGTGTGTGCTATGGAGAAAAACCAGGCAGGGAAATTTCCTTACTTGACTTTCTAATCCTAGTCTATCACTGTGCCTATACATAGTACAGGATCATCAAATATTTGTTGAATAAATGAGCACTGATCCAAAGATTTGTATTGGAATATCTAGAGATACTTTCAGAGATCAAACCTAGTAGGACATAAGGAAGAAATAGGAGTAAAAAGTGGCTCCATATGAGAGTTCTTTGGTGGCAGATTTTTCTCTAAAGGAAACTTTTCTCAGTGGGACTAAGTGAGGGGTTTCTTGCCAGGGTTTACAACAATATCACTAGCCAAGCCTCAGAAATATATTTTCCTGACAATCATCATATTCTGCTTCCTTCATTCTCGATTTACTTATGACATTACTAATGTGATGGGAGGGTTAGAAAAGTATGTATTAATTCAACAAATATGTATTGAATACTTACTGTGCTATTCAATATGTCCATTATCATAATCATTTTTTTTTACCACAAGCCTGGGAGGTAGTTCATATTACCTCCATTTTGCAAATGAGGAAATTGAGGCTGGTAGAGGCTAAGTGGATTTGCTCAAGGTTGTTTTATAATTCATATTCATGTCTGACTTTTTTTATCTTCTCTGTTTCCTTCCCCCTACCAACCAGCAGAGTGCGGCCTCTGCCCAATAGATCTTTTCTCTGCTTAGCATCTGCTTATTTCCATGTGGAGGTACAATGCTGATTGCTCTATTTGAATTCTCTTATTTCATTCTCACAACAATCTTAGGCATCTAGTACAGTATCTGGCACATAGGAAGTACTCAATAATACTTTTGGAAAGGATGACCAGGAGATTATAGTAGCTAACATGTAAATATGTACTGGGTGCCTGCTGTGTGTCAGCATCCATTCTAAACACTTTACATGCATTAACTCGATTTCCACAATGCAATGCTGTAGCAACTATTTTTATCTGCATTTTAAATATGTCTACTGGTTATAACTTTTTGGGCATTTTTACAGGCATCTCAAACTCAATGTGCTTAAACCTGAGTACCTCTTCCCATAGCACACTATCCTTCCACCCCAACCCTGCCCGTTTCCATTCTGTTCCCCTGACCAGACATATCTGTCTGCCTAGGATCCCCTTGACTTTGCTTCTGCTTCTGGAAAAAGCATGTGTCATTCTTTGGGGAAACTCGCCCTCCTCCATTACATTGGAGTAATCACAGTACCTCCACATCCCTCACCACAGGAATGGGTATGGAGCCAAACAAAGTCAGATTCTCTCTCTTAGAAATCTGAATCTCAAGTGCATAAGAAGATAGAAGGTGGCTAGAGCTCGGTTATCAAGTGACAGCACCCTAATGAGACATTCATAATTTCCTGCTGCTGAGAAACCCATAACTGCTCTTGTTCTTAACCTTTCTAGCATCCAGTAGCTCAGCTTTTCCTTCAGTTGTGACTATCCCATATCCTTTCTTTTGTTTGTTTCTTTGTTTAAGTCAGTTAGAGTCTTTTTTCCTGATGCTTGCAATCAAAGAACTCTGATTAAATTCTCCCTAAATTAGTGGATGGTACCACTTTTTTTTTTTTACCCAGTAGCTTAGGTTAGAAACCTAAGAATACCAGGCTGATAACGTACTCCTACATCATCAGTCACAAAGTCCAGTACTGATTCTACCTCTTAAATTTTCTAATCCATCTCTCCATTCTTATTGCTACTGCCTTGATTCAGGCCCTTGCCTTGCCTTAATTACAACAAAACCTCCACTCTAGTCCTTCCAAATACACTCGCTACTTATGCTAATGTATGCTTTCTGAAAACCCAAATCTGATCAAACTCTAATACCTTTCAGTGGTTCAGCATAACATTTAAGATGAGTTTGAATTCCTTAACTTAGCAAAAAAGGAAAATTATGACTAAGCACCTGCCCATAATTCTCCCTCTTGAATTAAAAGATTGTCAGGCCACATAGGGTACTGGTGGTTTGATGGGTTGAGCCCTCTACCACAGGATTTGCCCTTGGGAAGACTATTGCTGCAAAGGAGAGGCTAGGCCTCCCTAAATTGTGCCTAAGAGCCTCCTCCTGAATACCTCTTTGTTGCTCAGATGTGGCCCTGTCTCTCTAGCTAAGCCAACTTGAAAGGTGAAATCACTGCCCTCCCCCCTACGTGGGATCAGACACCCAGGGAAGTGAATCTCCCTGGCAACGTGGAATATGACTCCGGGGGAGGAATGTAGACCCGGCATCGTGGGACGGAGAACATCTTCTTGACCAAAAGGGGGATGTGAAAGGAAATGAAATAAGCTTCAGTGGCAGAGAGATTCCAAAAGGAGCCGAGAAGTCACTCTGGTGGGCACTCTTACGCACACTTTAGACAACCTTTTTTAGGTTCTAAAGAATTGGGGTAGCTGGTGGTGGATACCTGAAACTATTAAACTACAACCCAGAACCCATGAATCTCGAAGACAGTTGTATAAAAATGTAGCTTATGAGGGGTGACAATGGGATTGGGAAAGCCATAAGGACCACACTCCACTTTGTCTAGTTTATGGATGGATGAGTTGAAAAATAGGGGAAGGAAACAAACAAACAAAGGGCACCCAGTGTTCTTTTTTACTTTAATTGCTCTTTTTTACTTTAATTTTTATTCTTATTATTTTTGTGTGTGTGGTAATGAAAATGTCAAAAATTAATTTTGGTGATGAATGCACAACTATATAATGGTACTGTAAACAATTGAATGTACACTTTGTTTTGTATGACTGCCTGGTATGTGAATATATCTGAATAAAAATGAATTTAAAAAAAGATTGTCAGGCCACTCTTTTTATGTTAACATTCAATTCCCCTCCCCCACCCTTTCTACAGTACAAACCAATTGGCAGAAGATATTTTCAAAATATTCCCCAAAAGATATTAACTCCTGGAAAAGGCAGACCATGTTTTATTGATCTTTGTAATTGCAGCGTGTACTCATAGTAGATGCTTGATACTCAACTCCCTTTACTCTCTTTCCCATACTGGATATTTCCTCCCCCCCAAAAAAATTTTTTTTCCTCAATGGCATTATTTTATCATATTTCTTTGTTGCATTGGCTCTTCTGTACAAGCTAAACTGTACTTATTATCCTTTCTTCTTATTGTAGCTAATTTCCAAAGATGGTCTCCCAATGAGCCATATCTCCCCACATTCATACCCTATATGACCTACACCGTATTCTTCACGTCCCCTTGAATCTTGGCTGGGTCTGTGACTTTCTTTTTTTTTTTTTTAAACTACGTATTATTTTTTGTTTGTTTGTTTGCTTTTTAATTTTATTATGAAATAAATCCAAAGTTATAGGAACAGTTGCAAAAACAATATAAACCCCATACACAGAACTCCAGCGTACCCTGACCCCCCTCCCCCGATACCCTGATCCACCAACTTGAACATGCTGTCACACCGCCATTTCTCTTTCCCTCCCTGGCTATCATCCATCATCTATTGCTCTGTCCTCTGAACATATGAGAGCAAGCTGCACATATCTTTGAACAAACAATGTAATTCACATATACCTTTCCCATGGACATGAATATTCTTGTATGCAATCCCATTAAGCACAGCTACTAAGTTCAAGAAATTCAACATTGATACAAAGCTCGCAATATGCATTTCCTTTTTTTTCCTTATGTCTCAACTGTGTCCCTTTGAGCCTCCTCTCCTCCATCCTCAGATCCCATCCAGGATCATCCTTGGCATTCAATTGTCATCTATTTAGACTGTCTTTTTTTTTTGATTGTGGAAACATATATACAGCCTAAATCTTCCCATTTCACCCCCTCCCTAGTATTCCATTAGTGGGATTAATCACATTTAGAATATTGTAATGCTATCACTTTCCCACCTTCCATTACTAGAAATTTCCCTTCACCTCAAACGGCAACCCTACATCATTTCTTCACTCCCCATTGCCCCTTCCCCCACTTCTTGTAACCCATACTCTACTTTTCCACTCTATGGTCATATTCTCTGATAATTTCTTTGTGTTTACTATGGGGCTTAAATTTAACCTCTTAAATCCATAACAATCTTGTTTTTCTTTGATACCAACTTAACTTCAACAGGACACATAAACTATGTTCCTATACTCCTTGATTCCCCCACCTTTATATAGTTCTTGTCAAAAATTACATATTTTACACTGAGTCCAAAACCACTGATTTGTCATTAGACTTTGTGTATTTTATATCCTCTAGGAAGTAAATAGTGGAGTTACAAATCAAAAATTATTGACTTCTATTTGTATTCCATTGTGGTCAGAGAATGTGCTTTGAATATATTCAATTTTTTTTAAATTTATTGAGGCTTGTTTTATGTCCCAGCATATGGTCTATTCTGGAGAAAGATCTGTGATCACTAGAGAAAAATGTGTGTCCTGGTGATTTGGGATGTAAGGTTCTATATATGTCTGTTACATTTCTCTATCTCTCTCTCTCCTTTTTTTGTTTCTCTGTTGGTAGGGCTCCCTTTAGTATCTGAAGCAGAGGAGGTCTTTTACTGGCAAAATCTCTGAGCATTTGGTGGTCTGTGAAAAATTTAAGCTGTCCCTCACATTTGAAGGAGAGTTTTGCTGGATAAAGTATTCTTGGTTGGAAATTTTTCTCTCTCAGACTTTTAAATATGTCATGCCACTGCCTTCTTGCCTCCATGGTGGCCGCTGAGTAGTCACTACTTAGTCTTACGTTGTTTCCTTTGTATGTGGTGAATTGCTTTTCTCCTGCTGCTTTCAAAACTTGCTCCTTCTCTTCAGTATTTGACAGTCTAATCAGAATATGTCTTGGGGTAGGTTTATTTGGACTTATTTTATTTGGAGTTCACTGGGCATTTATGCTTTGTGTATTTATACCGTGTAGAAGGTTAGGGAAGTTTTCCCCAACAATTTCTCTGAATACTCTTTCTAGACCTTTACCCTTCTCTTCCCCTTCTGGGACACCAATGAGTCTTAAATTTGGATGTTTTATTTTATCTATCGTATCCCTGGGATCCATTTCGATTTTTTTGATTTTTTTCTCCATTCTTTCTTTTGTTCTTTCATTTTCTGTTCTGTGGATTTCTAGGACACTGAGACGTTGTTCAGCTTCCTCTAATCTTGTATTGTGAGTATCCAGAGTCTTCTTAATTTGGCCAACAGTTTCTTTTATTTCCACAAGATCTTCTATTTTTTTATTTACTCTTGCAATGTCTTCTTTATGCTCTTCTAGGGTCTTCTTTATGTCCTTTATATCCTGTATCATGTTCTTCTTCATGACCTTTATATCCTGTGCCATGCTCTCATTCTTTGATTGTAGTCCTTTGATTAATTGCACCAAGTAATGTGTCTCTTCTGATATTTTTATTTGGGTGTTTGGGATTGGGTTCTCCATATTGTCTGGTTTTATCATATGCTTTAAGATTTTCTGTTGTTTTTTGGCCTCTTGGCATTTGCTTTGCTTGATAGGGTTCTTTCAAGTTGTAAAAAATACTAATCTAATTTTTCAGATCTACAACTTGGTGGCATACACTTTAACTAACCAGCAGATGGCTTCTGTGAGTAACCTATTCCCCTCAAGTCAGTTCTCCTCAACTTTGTCTTTGTGGTGTGTGGGGAAATGATTCTTGTTGTGGTTCAATTGGTGAGCTCAGTTTGGTTGTGTTGTTGGTGCTGTCAGCCTTGAATATGGGGCATGTGTCTGGGTGGTTAGGGAGGCAGAGCAGCTTTAATAATCAAACCTCCCAGGTGTTTCCAGAGATTCAAGGCTGTTGCAAGAGTCTAAGCCTTCATTTCAGTTTTGCCCCAGATTTTCTCTGCCACTGACCCACAAGTCCCCAGCATTGACGTAGCATCCCTGGGTTTTCTGAGCAGGCCCCCCTTCTCAGTTCTGATCTTCCAGGACCTCTGCTGAGGGAAGGCTGTGTTACATCATAAGTGCATGCCATCCCTCAAGGGAAGCCCCAGGCCACTGGGCCGTGCAGGGGCGCTCCCAGCCTGATGCAAAGATGGCTGAATGGGGCGTCTCAACACCCCCCTGCCTTTTCACACAGCTCCACCTTCCCAGTTCCGGGACAACTAGCTATGTATGCACCAAGGCCACTGTCCATGGCCGATATTGTGGCATGTGCACGGTGCCATGGGATATACTCCCCATCACACTGGGTTTCCTGGCGTGGCTCTGGGCTATGGGTACGGCCCCAGGCAGGAGTGTCTCCAGCCCGCTGGGGAGCTGGCTGCAAGTGGCATGATTTCTTTCTCCTTTTGGCTCTCCCCTCTGCCCCCCTGGCCCTGTCGGAGTCAGCAGCGGTCTATCCTCCATGCCAGACATCGAGAGGTTGGCCCAGCCCACTCCTGCCATGCTTCACTTCGTGGTTCTCACCGTTGTAACTGCAGCCGCTTCTGGATTTTTGTTTGTGTTTTTTTAAAGAACTAGTCTGTCTCCAAATGCCAACCCCTGGTTTCCACATACTGCAGCATGGCCGCGGGACTTTCAGCTGGCTTACTCACTCGTTTCAGAATGCAGACTCCCGGTTTCACCAAGTGCATGGTCCCTGTGGTTTTAGCAGACCTTGTCCAGCTGGTGCATCGCTGAAACTGGTGTGCTGGGTCACTTCCTGGTTTTTATCTAGTATTTTTCACGGAGGTGTTTTTTCACCCTGTCTCACCTAGCCGCCATCTTAGGTTCTCCTTCTGTGACTTTCTTTTGACCAATTGATAGAAGTGATACTGTGTGAATTCGGAGCTAGGTGAAAAGACACTTTATCACTTCCACCTGGGCTTCTGGACCACCTCCTCTCAGAATCTAGCCATTATGCTCTGATATATCCAGGTCATGTGGAGAGGGAACATGTAGTTGTTCCATTTAACAGCCCAGCTGAGTTTAAGCCCATAGCCAGCATAAGCCATCAGTGATGTGAATGAGCCATCTTGAACATCCATCCCAATAGATTCTTTTTTTTTTTTTTTTTTTTTTTTAATCATCATTTTATTGAGATATATTCACATACCACGCAGTCATACAAAACAAATTGTACTTTCGATTGTTTACAGTACCATTACATAGTTGTACATTCATCACCTAAATCAATCCCTGACACCTTCATTAGCACACACACAAAAATAACAAGAATAATAATTAGAGTGAAAAAGAGCAATTGAAGTAAAAAAGAACACTAGGTACCTTTGTCTGTTTGTTTGCTTCCCCTACTTTTCTACACATCGATCCATAAACTAGACAAAGTGGAGTTTGGTCCTTATGGCATTCCCAATCCCACTGTCACCCCTCATAAGCTACATTTTTATACAACTGTCTTCGAGATTCATGGGTTCTGGGTTGTAGTTTAATAGTTTCAGGTATCCACCACCAGCTACCCCAATTCTTTAGAACCTAAAAAAGGTTGTCTAAAGTGTGCGTAAGAGTGCCCACCAGAGTGATCTCTCGGCTCGTTTTGGAATCTCTCTGCCACTGAAGCTTATTTCATTTCCTTTCACATCCCCCTTTTGGTCAAGAAGATGTTCTCCATCCCACGATGCCGGGTCTACATTCCTCCCCGGGAGTCATATTCCACGTTGCCAGGGAGATTCACTTCCCTGGGTGTCTGATCCCACGTAGGGGGGAGGGCAGTGATTTCACCTTTCGCTTAGCCAGAGAGAGAGGGCCACATCTGAGCAACAAAGAGGCATTCAGGAGGAGACTCTTAGGCACAAATACAGGGAGGCCTAGCCTCTCCTTTGCAGCAACCGTCTTCCCAAGGGTAAAACTTATGGTAGAGGGCTCAACCCATCAAACCACCAGTCCCCTATGTCTGTGGTCATGTTAGCAACCATGGAGGTGGGGTAGGCGAATACCCCTGCATTCTCCACAGGCTCCTCAAGGGGGCACTACATCGTTTTTTTTTTTTTTTTTCCGTGGTTGTGTTTTTTATTTTTTTTTTTTTTTTTTTTTACTTTCCCTTCTTTTTTCAAATCAACTGTATGAAAAAAAAAGTTAAAAAGAAAACAAACATACAATAAAAGAACATTTCAAAGAGACCATAGCAAGGGAGTAAGAAAAAGACAACTAACCTAAGATAACTGCTTAACTTCCAACATGTTCCTACTTTACCCCAAGAAAGTTACATACTATAGCAACATTTCAGTGAACTTGTTCCTACTACATCCATCAGAAATTAACAGACCATAGTCATTTCTGGGCATCCCCAGAACGTTAAATAGCTTATCTGTTCTTCTTGGATTATTGTTCCCCCTTCCTTAATTGCTCTCTACTGCTAGTTCCCCTACATTCTACATTATAAACCATTTGTTTTACATTTTTCAAAGTTCACATTAGTGGTAGCATATAATATTTCTCTTTTTGTGCCTGGCTTATTTCGCTCAGCATTATGTCTTCAAGGTTCATCCATGTTGTCATATGTTTCACCAGATCGTTCCTTCTTACTGCCGCGTAGTATTCCATCGTGTGTATATACCACATTTTATTTATCCACTCATCTGTTGATGGACATTTGGGTTGTTTCCATCTCTTGGCAATTGTGAATAATGCTGCTATGAACATTGGCGTGCAGATATCTGTTCGTGTCACTGCTTTCCGATCTTCCGGGTATATCCCGAGAAGTGCAATCGCTGGATCGAATGGTAGCTCTATCTCTAGTTTTCTAAGGAACTGCCAGACTGACTTCCAGAGTGGCTGAACCATTATACAGTCCCACCAACAATGAATAAGAGTTCCAATTTCTCCACATCCCCTCCAGCATTTGTAGTTTCCTGTTTGTTTAATGGCAGCCATTCTAACCGGTGTTAGATGGTATCTCATTGTGGTCTTAATTTGCATCTCTCTAATAGCTAGTGAAGCTGAACATTTTTTCATGTGTTTCTTGGCCATTTGTATTTCCTCTTCAGAGAACTGTCTTTTCATATCTTTTGCCCATTTTATAATTGGGCTGTCTGTACTATTGTCATTGAGTTGTAGGATTTCTTTGTATATGCAAGATATCAGTCTTTTGTCAGATACATGGTTTCCAAAAATTTTTTCCCATTGAGTTGGCTGCCTCTTTACCTTTTTGAGAAATTCCTTTGAGGTGCAGAAACTTCTAAGCTTGAGGAGTTCCCATTTATCTATTTTCTCTTTTGTTGCTTGTGCTTTGGGTGTAAAGTCTAGGAAGTGGCCTCCTAATACAAGGTCTTGAAGATGTTTTCCTACATTATCTTCTAGGAGTTTAATGGTACTTTCTTTTATATTGAGATCTTTGGTCCATTTTGAGTTAATTTTTGTGTAGGGGGTGAGGTAGGGGTCCTCTTTCATTCTTTTGGATATGGATATCCAACTCTCCCAGCCCCATTTGTTGAAAAGACCATTATGGCTCAGTTCGGTGACTTTGGGGGCCTTATCAAAGATCAGTCGGCCATAGATCTGAGGGTCTATCTCTGAATTCTCAATTCGATTCCATTGATCTATATGTCTATCTTTGTGCCAGTACCATGCTGTTTTGGCAACTGTGGCTTTATAATAAGCTTCAAAGTCAGGGAGTGTAAGTCCTCCCACTTCGTTTTTCTTTTTTAAAGTGTCTTTAGCAATTCGAGGCATCTTCCCTTTCCAAATAAATTTGATAACTAGCTTTTCCAAGTCTGCAAAGTAGGTTGTTGGAATTTTGATTGGGATTGCATTGAATCTGTAGATGAGTTTGGGTAGAATTGACATCTTAATGACATTTAGCCTTCCTATCCATGAACATGGAATATTTTTCCATCTTTTAAGGTCCCCTTCTATTTCTTTTAGTAGAGTTATGTAGTTTTCTTTGTATAGGTCTTTTACATCTTTGGTTAAGTTTATTCCTAGGTACTTGATTTTTTTAGTTGCTATTGAAAATGGTATCTTTTTCTTGAGTGTCTCTTCAGTTTGTTCATTTCTAGCATATAGAAACATTACTGACTTATGTGCATTAATCTTGTATCCCGCTACTTTGCTAAATTTGTTTATTAGCTCTAGTAGGTGTATCGTTGATTTCTCAGGGTTTTCTAGATATAAGATCATATCATCTGCAAACAATGACAGTTTTACTTCTTCTTTTCCAATTTGGATGCCTTTTATTTCTTTGTCTTGCCGGATTGCCCTGGCTAGCACTTCCAGCACAATGTTGAATAACAGTGGTGACAGCGGGCATCCTTGTCTTGTTCCTGATCTTAGAGGGAAGGCTTTCAGTCTCTCACCATTGAGTACTATGCTGGCTGTGGGTTTTTCATATATGCTCTTTATCATGTTGAGGAAGTTTCCTTCAATTCCTACCTTTTGAAGTGTTTTTATCAAAAACGGATGTTGGATTTTGTCAAATGCTTTTTCAGCATCTATTGAGATGATCAATTGATTTTTCCCTTTCGAGTTTTTAATGTGTTGTAATACATTGATTGTTTTTCTTATGTTGAACCATCCTTGCATGCCTGGAATGAACCCCACTTGGTCATGGTGTATGATTTTTTTAATGTGTCTTTGGATTCGATTTGCAAGTATTTTGTTGAGGATTTTTGCATCTATATTCATTAGGGAGATTGGCCGGTAGTTTTCCTTTTTTGTAGCATCTTTGCCTGGTTTTGGTATTAGATTGATGTTAGCTTCATAAAATGAGTTAGGTAGTGTTCCATTTTTTTCAATGTTTTGAAAGAGTTTGAGTAAGATTGGTGTCAGTTCTTTCTGGAAAGTTTGGTAGAATTCCCCTGTGAAGCCATCTGGCCCTGGGCATTTATTTGTGGGAAGATTTTTGATGACTGATTGGATCTCTTTGCTTGTGATGGGTTGGTTGAGGTCTTCTATTTCTTCTCTGGTCAGTCTAGGTTGTTCATATGTTTCCAGGAAATTGTCCATTTCTTCTACATTATCCAGTTTGTTGCCATACAGTTGTTCATAATATCCTCTTATAATTTTTTTAATTTCTTCAGGATCTGCAGTTATGTCACCTTTTTCATTCATTATTTTGTTTATATGGGTCTTCTCTCTTTTTGATTTTGTCAGTCTAGCTAGGGGCTTGTCAATCTTGTTGATCTTCTCAAAGAACCAACTTTTGGTGATATTTATCCTTTCTATTGTTTTTTTGTTCTCTATGTCATTTATTTCTGCTTTAATCCTTGTTATTTCTTTTCTTCTACTTGGTTTAGGATTGGTTTGCTGTTCATTTTCTAGCTTCTTCAGTTGATACATTAGTTCTTTGATTTTGGCTCTTTCTTCCTTTTTAATATATGCGTTTAGTGCTATAAATTTCCCCCTTAGCACTGCTTTTGCTGCGTCCCATAGGTTTTGGTATGTTGTGTTCTCATTTTCATTCGTCTCTATATATTTAGCAATTTCTCTTGCTATTTCTTCTTTAACCCACTGATTGTTTAGGAGTGTGTTGTTTAACCTCCAGGTATTTGTGAATTTTCTAAGTCTCTGATGGTTATTGACTTCTAATTGTATTCCATTGTGGTCAGAGAATGTGCTTTGAATAATTTCAATCTTTTTAAATTTATTGAGGCTTGTTTTATGTCCCAGCATATGATCTATTCTGGAGAAAGTTCCGTGAGCACTAGAAAAGTATGTGTATCCTGTTGATTTGGGATGTAATGTCCTGTAGATGTCTGTTAAATCTAATTCATTTATCAGATTGTTTAGGTTTTCAATTTCCTTATTGGTCTTCTGTCTGGTTGATCTATCTATAGGAGAGAGTGATGTGTTGAAGTCTCCCACAATTATTGTGGAAACATCAATTGCTTCCTTTAGTTTTGCCAATGTTTCTCTCATGTATTTTGTGGCACCTTGATTGGGTGCATAGACATTTACGATTGTTATTTCTTCTTGCTGAATTGCCCCTTTTATTAGTATGTAGTGGCCTTCTTTGTCTCTCAAAACATCCCTGCATTTGAAGTCTATTTTATCTGAGATTAATATTGCTACACCTGCTTTCTTTTGGCTGTAGCTTGCATGAAATATTTTTTTCCATCCTTTCACTTTCAGTTTCTTTGTGTCCCTGTGTCTAAGATGAGTCTCTTGTATGCAACATATTGATGGTTCATTTTTTTTGATCCATTCTGCGAATCTATATCTTTTAATTGGGGAGTTTAATCCATTTACATTCAACGTTAAAACCGTGAAGGCATTTCTTGAATCGGCCATCTTATCCTTTGGATTATGTTTGCCATATTTTTCCCTCTCTCTATTAATATCCTTTATTGTACCCATACCGAATCTCTTTAGTACTGAACCTTTCTCCAAGTCTCTCTGTCCTGTCTTTGTTTCTCTGTCTGTAGGGCTCCCTTGAGTA
Source organism: Choloepus didactylus (assembly GCF_015220235.1). Classification (NCBI taxonomy): domain Eukaryota; kingdom Metazoa; phylum Chordata; class Mammalia; order Pilosa; family Megalonychidae; genus Choloepus; species Choloepus didactylus. The sequence continues at coordinate 39,925,143 of NC_051335.1, read as the reverse complement.
TCTCCAGTAGGGCAGGTCTCTTGTTAGCAAATTCTCTCAGCATTTCTTTGTCTGTGAAAAATTTAAGCTCTCCCTCAAATTTGAAGGAGAGCTTTGCTGGATAAAGTATTCTTGGCTGGAAATTCCTCTCACTCAGAATTTTAAATATATCGTGCCACTGCCTTCTCGCCTCCATGGTGGCTGCTGAGTAGTCACTACTTAGTCTTATGCTGTTTCCTTTGTATGCGGTGAATTGCTTTTCTCTTGCTGCTTTCAGAACTTGCTCCTTCTCTTCTATGTTTGACAGTGTGATCAGTATATGTCTCGGAGTGGGTTTTTTTGGATTTATTCTATTTGGAGTTCGCTGAGCATTTATGATTTGTGTATTTATGTTGTTTAGAAGATTTGGGAAGTTTTCCCCAACAATTTCTTTGAATACTCTTCCTAGACCTTTACCCTTTTCTTCCCCTTCTGGGACACCAATGAGTCTTATATTCGGACGTTTCATATTATCTATCATATCCCTGAGGTCCATTTCGAGTTTTTCAATTTTTTTCCCCATTCTTTCTTTTATGTTTTCATTTTCCATTCTGTCATCTTCCAGGTCACTGATTCGTTGTTCAACTTCCTCTAGTCTTGTACTATGAGTGTCCAGAATCTTTTTAATTTGGTCAACAGTTTCTTTAATTTCCATTAGATCATCCATTTTTTTATTTAGTCTTGCAATGTCTTCTTTATGCTCTTCTAGGGTCTTCTTGATTTCCTTCATATCCCGTACTAGGGTCTCATTGTTCATCTTTAGTTCTTTGAGTAGCTGCTCTAGGTGTGTCTCTTCTGGTCTTTTGATTTGGGTGCTTGGGCTTGGGTTATCCATATCGTCTGGTTTTTTCATATGCTTTATAATTTTCTGTTGTTTTTGGCCTCGTGGCATTTGCTGACCTTGATAGGGTTCTTTTAGGGTTTGTAGACCAGTTGAAGTCCTTATCTCTAATTTATCAGATCTACAGCTTCGTGGAGTACACTTTCTCTAACTAACCAGCAGGTGGCGTCCACGAGCCACCTGTTCTCCACAAGCCAGATCTCCCCTGCTTAGCCTTTTTGGTGAGTGGGGGAGTGAGTCTTGTGGGGCCCAATTGGTGTCCCAAGCTTGCGTGTGTAGTTGGTGTTGCCTGCCCTGTATGTGGGGCGTGTTTCTGGGCAGTCGGGGAGGGGGGGTGGCCCTAACAATCAAATCTCCCTGATGATCCTAGAGTTTTTAAAGCTACTGCAATAGTCTAATCCTTCAGTTCAGTCCTGCCACAGTTTGTCTCTGCCACTGACCCACAAGTCTTTGGTATTGGCGTATGGCTCCTGAGACTTGCAAGTGGGCCCCTCTTCCAGGCTGTGCACCCCGGGTCCTCTGTTGAGGGATGACTGTGCTATGTCGCAGGTGAGTGCCGTCCCCCCAGGGCAGTTCTGGGCTGCTGGGCTGTGTTGGGAGGCTCCCAGTCTGCTCAAATGATGGCTGAATGGGGCTCTGTTAATTCACACTGCTCCCCCTTCCCAGCTCTGGGACATTCAGCTGAGGTTGCAGGGAAGGCTAATGTCCACGCCCAGTTTTGTGGTGTGTGCCTGTTATTTGAAGCACTTCCGTCACACTGGGTTGTCTGGGGCAGCTCTGGGCTATGGGGCTGGCGATGGGCAGGAGTGTTTCCTGTCCACCAGGATGGTGGCTGTGAGCGGACACCCCCCTTTTCTTGGGAAGTTGTGTTGTTTAGTGAATTTTCTCAGCCACTGGATTATTGCCTTTTGTCTCAGAGCTCTCTTAGTTCTGCTCTTGACTTGACGTGCCCAAATTTCAATTCTTTGAAGCTTTCTGTATTGAGTTTCTTAGAGTAATTGTTTTAGAAAAAGCAAAAAGGATTTAAAAAAAAAAAAAAAAAAAAAAAAAAAAAAAAAACGGCCCTCCTCAGAGATCTAATGGGTTATTGAAATGCTAATAGACAAAGCAACCAGGGCCATTAAGGAAAGGTGCCCAGGGCAGAGAGATCAGCCTTGCTTCGGGATTTGCATATGCGCCTCAAGGCCTGATCTCCGCCCTTCCCCTTTCTGTGTTCACCAGAACTCCAAAAATCCTCTGCTTTTATTTTGGAGTTTTTCGTGTTGTTTTTTTTCTATGCCTGTCTCCTCTCTGCTGGGCTGGCTGCTCTCAGAGTCTCTGGTGTCTGGCCTCAGTCTATCTATGGTTGGAGTTTGAATCAGTAGAATGAGTTTCCGGTAAGAGCAGCCACTGCAATTCTCCCTTCTCCTTCCTGGAGCTGACAGCCCCTCCTCCCCCGGGACTGAGCCTGGCAGGGAGGGGCGCGGGTCCCCTGGCCGCAAAAACTTACAGATTTCGCTGATCTCAGCAGTTCCACGTTTTCATGAGTGTTGTATGAAGTATGCCCAAAGACAGATTGCTCTGTGGTGTCCATTCCACGCAGTTCCTGGCTTTTTACCTACTTTCCTGGAGGAGTAACTAAAACATACAGCTCACCAGTCTGCCATCTTGCCCCGCCTCCCCAATAGATTCTTTATATGTCTCCAACCCCAGCCAAAAGTTGCTCAGCAGAGTTTCTTCAACTAACAAATGTGTGAGACACAATAATAGATTTGGTGTGTTTGTTACACAGCAATAGATAACGAGGACACTTTCCTCATTATGTCCTGAATCTTTAGAAAACCTCACAGGTAAACTAGCTGATGTTGTAGGATTGAACTTTTTTTCCTGTCTTCTCATCTAACAAGTTTTTCCCCCTAGGATAAGTATTCAGAGAAACTAACCAGAATGATTCAGCCTTCATCTACAGATTCTACAGTTATGGGTTTCTCTTTAAAAGATCAAACATATTCATTTATATTTTTTAAAAAATTAGGAATTGTACTGATTACATGATTTCAGTAATTCCAGGCTTGTGACAAAGTGTTCTGAAATTCATCCTAAGGGAGGGCCAGATACTTTTTCTTTCAAATCTAAATGTCTGTCCTAGCACTCTCCTATTGTTAGACCTAGAACCACAGACACCTTTATCCCTACACTTGGTTTCCAAGAGCAAATCCTTCTTTTGTTTGCAATAGAAAGGTACTTCACAACAGTGTATCACTGATATGCCCTTCTGATTTCTTTCACAAACTTTCCCTTTCCTTTGTTTCTTAGTGGCTCATCTCTTGTCATTTTTTCTGATATTATATATTATATATTATTATATCTAGTTTTACATTTTTCTAACAATATACATCTGTGACAATCCTTAACAAGAGCTGTTTTCTCCACCTCACAACTCTTCCCTGAAAATCCTCAGCATCTTCTTGACTAAAGGTTCTCACTTCAAAGGAGAATTGCTAGGCAAAGAATCCTAAGTTCATCAACTACTGTCATTTTAAGCAAAATGTTCCCTTGAGAACCAATTGGATGTAGGAAAAATGAAATCTTATCACCTTCTCAATATTAGTAGTTAATGATGGTGGTAACTTGGGTGAAGAAGTAATAATAATGGCTAACATCAATCAAGTGATCATTATATATTAAGCATTGTTCTAAATGCTTTACATCTATTAATTAATATAACCCCTGTAACATTCCTGAGAGGGAAGTTCTACTATTACCACTATTTTACAGATAAGGAAACTGAGACTCAAAGAAATTAAATAACTTTCTCAAGGCCACACACCTAGAGAGTTGCAGAGCCTGAATTCTAACCTAGAAAATCTAGCTGCAGAGTTCCCTCTCATAACCATTAGACTATTAAGTCAGAGTATTGTTGGAAGCTTCCAGACACTCAAACTTTAAACAATGGATTAGAGAAAGCAGAATTACCCAGCGTCTTTTTTGCTTCTGTCTTCTCTGTGTTGGAAATGATCATACATTGGTTTGGAAAGGGTAGACAAATTATTGGTTTTGAGTACTATATCCAAAGATGAGTTAAGAGGCAGAGCAAGATGGCAGCATAGGGAAGTGTGGAATTTAGTTAGTCCCCTACAGCAAATAGCAAATAGCCAGGAATAAGTAGTAAATAATCTGGAACAACTGTTTGGGAGACATCTGTAACCAGATACACATCGTACACCAGTCTGGAATGGGGGGAAAGGCTGAGATCACAACATAGAACTATAAGTAAAACCCCCAAACTGCAGAGTTGGCACCCCTTCCCCACTGGCATGGCAGGCTGAGTTGGAACACTTCCCTGTGGGAATAAGAAGCAGTCTCAGCTGGGAACAATGGAAGGTAGTTCAACCAAGCTCCAATCACAGTTTTTTTTAATGCAATTTTATTGATTTATATTCACATACCAGACAGTCATCCAAAGGGTAGAATCAATTGTTCACAGTATCCTGACATAGCTGTGCATTCATATCACAATCAATTTTTTGAAAACTTGCATTACTTCAAAAAAGAATAATAAAAGTAAAAATAAAGGTAAAAAAGAACACCCAAAACATCCCATACTCCTTTTTTCCCCCTATCATTCACCCATTTTTTGTCTCTCATTTATCTACTCATTTGTCCAAACACTGGATAAAGGGAGCATGAGCCACAAGGTTTTCACAATCACACGGTCACACCATATAAGCTATATAGTTATATGACCATCTTCAGGAATCAAGGATACTGAATTGCAGTTCAACAGTTTCAGATGTTTCCTTCCAGCTATTCTAATAAACTAAAAACTGAAAAGGGATATGTATATAACACATTAGAATAACCTCCAAAATGACCTCTTGACTCCATTTGAAATCTCTCAGCCACTGTAATTTTACTTTGTTTAATTTCTCTTCCCCCTTTTGGTCAGGAAGGCTTTCTCAATCCCATGATGCCAGGTCCAGGCTCATCCCCAGGAGTCATGTCCCACATTGCCAGAGAGTCCTATGGAGTGGGGAGAGCAGTGAGTTCACGTGCTGAGAGGGCTTAGAGAGAGAGGTCACAACTGAGCAACAAAAGAGGTTCTCTTAAGGTAAATCTTAGGCACAACGTTAAGTAGGCTTAGCCTCTCCTTTGCAGCAACAAGCTTCATAAGGGCAAACCCCAAGATCAGGGCTTGGCCTACTGCAATGGTAGTCCCCAATATTTGTGAGAATATTAGGCATTCCCCAGGTAGGGAAGTTCAATATTTCCACATTTTCCTCAGGCTCTCAAGGGGGGCTTTGCAAATGCTTTCTATTCTCTGCCCAAATTACTCTGGGATGTATCAGGGTTTCATGCTAACGCATACAAACCAACCAGATCTCACCCCCTATTCAAGGTTCCATGTAAGCATGATGGTGTTTGAATAAACTGTACATACAAGTTAGACCATATAGTGAGCTACAGAAAGCATAGATCCTGCAGGAAATAAATATGTCTTCCTTTGGTCTCACACAGAAGTTGAGGTTTTAAAACACGGTCAATATCATCTTTTACTCTTTAGTCTGGCTTACCTTCATTCTAATCAAGTTCATTTCTTTCATATCTCTAATTGAAGTCTGATCTCTATTTCAGCTTTTTTTTTAACATTTGCTATATGGGGTAATGCTGACATTCATTGCTGCTGAACTCTGGCTCTGAGTCTCAGGTGTCACACAGATATCTGAAGTTACAGGGACTAACAGGTTATACACAAACAGCTCAGCATCTCGGAATTTAGAGACAACCATTACAAGTCATGAAAAATGTGACTGCTGTAAGAAACTACAATCTAGGAAATTGTACCATAAGCCTTTTCCTGATTACCTATGACTATTCAATGGACACCATGGAGGTGAGAAGGCAGTCGTATGGCATATTTAAAATTCTGAAAGAGAAAAAATTGCCAACCAAGAACTCTTTATCCAGAAAAACTGTCTTTAATTTGAGGGAGAGCTTAAATTTTTCACAAACAAATGCTGAGAGAATTTGCTAACAAGAGACCTGCCCTACTTGAGATACTAAAGGGATCCCTACCGACAGAGAAACAAGGAAAGGAGAGACAGATATGGAGAAAGGCTCAGAACTAAAGCAATTTAGTAAGAGTATGTAAAAGGAAATTAAGAGAGAGAGGGGAAAATATATCTGACAAACAAACCAAAGGATAGGATGGCTGGTTCAAGAAATGCCTTCACAGTAATAACATTGAATGTAAATGGATTAAACTCCCCAATTAAAAGATATAGATTGGCAGAATGCATTAAAAATATGAACCATCAATATGTTGCTTACAAGAGACTCATCTTAGACACAGGGACACAAAGAAATTGAAAGTGAAAGGATGGAAAAAATATTTTCTATGCAAGCTACAGCCAAAAGAAAGCAGGTGTAGCAATATTAATCTCAGATAAAATAGACTTTAAATGCAGGGATGTTTTGAGAGACAAAGAACGCCACTACATACTAATGAAAGGGACAATTCAACAAGAAGAAATGACAATCATGAATGTTTATGCACCCAATCAAAGTGCCACAAAATACATGAGACAAACATTAGCAATACTAAAGGAAGCAATAGATGTTTCCACAATAATTGTGGAGGACTTCAATACATCACTCTCTCCTATAGATAGATCAACCAGACAGAAGACCAATAAGGAAACTGAAACCTAAATAATCTGAGAAACAAATTTGAAATGACAGACATATATAGAATGTTACATCTCAAATCACCAGGATACAGATTCTTCTCTAGCGCTCATAGAACTTTCTCCAGAACAGATCATATGCTGGGCCATAAAACAAGCCTCAATAAATTTTAAAAAATGGAAATTATTCAAAACACACGCTCTGATCACAATGGAAAACAATTAGAATTCAATAAACATCAGAGACTTAGAAAACTCACAAATACCTGGAGGTTAAACAACACATTCCTAAACAATCAGTAGGTTAAAGAAGAAATAGCTAGAGAAATTGCTAAATATAGAGAGACAAATGAAAATAAGAACACAACATATCAAAACCTATGGCATGGAGCAAAAGTGGTACTGAGGGGGAAATTTATAGCTCTAAATGCATACATTAAAAAGGAAGAAAGAGTATGCTGCACTTCTTGGATCTGTAATTTTATGTCTTTCATAAGAGATGGGAAATTTTCATTAATTATTTCCTCTATTATTGCTTCTGCCCCCTTTCCCTTCTCTTCTCCTTCTGGGACACCAATGATACATACATTATTGTACTTTGTTTCATCCTTGAGTTCCCGGAGACGTTGCTCATATTTTTTCATTCTTTTCTCCATCTGCTCCTTTGCATGTAGGTTTTCAGGTGTTTTGTTCTCCAGTTCCTGGGTGTCTTCTTCTGCCTCTTGAGTTCTGCTGTTGTATGCTTCCATTGTGTCTTTCATCTCTTGTGTTGTGCCTTTCATTTCCATAGATTCTTCTAGTTGTTTTTTTGAACTTTTGATTTCTGCCGTATACATGTCCAGTGCTTCCTTTACAACCTCTATCTCTTTTGCAATATCTTCTCTAAACTTTTTGAATTGATTTAGCATTAGTTGTTTAAATTCCTGTATCTCAGTTGAAGTGTACGTTTGTTCCTTTGACTGGGCCATAACTTTGTTTTTCTTAGTGTAGGTTTTAATTTTCTGTTGTCTAGGCATGGTTTCCTTGGTTATCCAAATCAGGTTTTCCCAGACCATAACAGGCTCAGGTTCCAGAGGGAAGAAATATTCAGTATCTGGTTTCCCTGTGGGTGTGTCTTAGAAAATTGCTCCACCCTTTGATACCTTGGGTCACTGTGCTCTTCTGCCCAGCAGGTGATGCCTGTTAGCCTATAATTCTTGACCGGTGTGAGGAGGTATGGCCGTGTTCCCCCAGGCTAGGGGTCTGGTTCTGAATGGAAAGGGCCCCACCCCTTTCCTCCTAGAGAAGACAGAGCTCCCAGATGGAGGTCATTAGCATTTCAATGGTCTCTCTCTCTGCTTGTGCTGTCTCCACCCTTCTCCGCTTCACAGCCCTGGAAACTGAAAATGACTGGGGCTTTCTCCACTGAGCCAAAAAAGAAACAGATAGTCCCCTTCAGACCCAGTCCAAGGCAACCCTCCGGCTCTCCCAGGTCAGTCGTCACCCAAAGCCTCTGTCTGTTTTTGGGGATGCGTACCTGTAGTGAGCAGTTCACACTCACTACTTAAAACCTCAGTTGGAGCTCAGCTGAGCTATATTCGCTTGCTGGGAGAGAGCTTTTCTCTGGCACCACGAGGCTTTGCAGCTCGGGCTATGGGGGAGGGGGGTCTCACAACTTGGTTCCGCAGGTTTTACTTACAGATTTTATGCTGTGTTCTCGGGCATTCCTCCCAGTTCAGGTTGGTGTATGATGAGTGGATGGTCTCGTTTGTCCCCCTGCAGTTATTCTGGATTATTTACTTGTTGTTTCTGGTTTTTTGTAGTTGTTCCGGGGGACTACTTAGCTTCCACTCCTCTCTATGCTGCCATCTTGCCCGAGTCCTCTTGCCCATCCTCGACCAAGACACTTAATAATCAGATTATCAAATGTCAAAGACAAAGAGAGAATCCTGAAAGCAGCAAGAGAAAAGCGATCCATTACATACAAAGGAAGCTTCATAAGACTATGTGCGGATCTCTCAGCAGAAACCATGGAGGCAAGAAGGAAGGGCTGTGATATATTTAAGATACTGAATGAGAAAAACCGCCAAACAAGAATCCTGTATCCAGCAAAACTGTCCTTCAAATATGAGGGAGAGCTCAAAATATTTTCTGACAAACAGACAATGAGAGACTTTGTGAACAAGACACCTGTCCTACAGGAAATACTACAGGGAGCACTACAGGGTGATAGAAGACAGGAGTGCATGGTTTGGAACACAATTTTGGGAGATGGTAGCACAGCAATGTAACTATACTGAACAAAGGTAACTATGAATACGGTTAAGAGAGGAAGGTGGGGAGCATGTGAGACACTACAAAAAAGGAGGAAAGATAAAGACTGGGACTGTGTAACTTGGTGAAATCTAGAGTATTCAACAATTGTGATAAAATGTACAAATATGTTCTTTTACGAGGGAGAACAAGCAAATGTCAACCTTGCAAGGTGTTAAAAATGGGGAGGCATTGGGGGAGGGATGCAATCAGCATAAACTAGAGACTGTAACTAATAGAATCATTGTATTATGCTTCCTTTAATGTAACAAAGGTGATATACCAAGGTGAATGCAGATAAGAGGGGGGGAGATAGGGGAGGCATGTTAGACACTTGACATTGGTGGTATTGTCTGATTCTTTATTTCTACTTTGATTTAAGGTTATTTTTCCTTTCGCTGCTTCCTAGCTGTCATTTTTTTTTCCTCTTCCTTTTCCTCTCTACCTTCTTTGACTCTCCCTCCTGCCTTGTGGAAGAAATGGAGATGCTCTTATATAGATAGTGGTGAAGGTGGTAAACACATAAATGTATGACCATGCAGAAAACCATCGATTATTTACTTGGGATGGAATGTGTGGTGAGTGAACAAAACCATATTAAAAAAAAATGGGTTGATGACAAAACCTCGAGGGCAATATACTGAGTGAAATAAGCCAGACACATTAGGACAATAATTACAGTGTCTCACTGACAGGAACTAATTATAATATGTAAACTCATAGACATGAAATATAAGGTACCAAGATACAGAACGAGGCTTAAGAATGGGTAGTGGTTGCTTAATATGAGGAGAATGTTGAATTAGGATGAACTCAAATGTTTGGAAATGAACAGGGGTGTTGGTAGCAAGATGTGAGAATAACTAACCGTGCCGAATGGTGTGTGAATGAAGTGGAAAGGGGAAGCTCAGAGTCATATGTGTCACCAGAAGGAAAGTTGGAGGTCAAAAGATGGGAATGTATAAAACTGAATCCTATGGTGGGCAATATCCATGATCAACTGTACAAATACTAGAAATCGCTTCCATGAACCAGAACAAATGTATGACAATACAATTAGAAGTTAATAATAGAGGGGCATATAGGGAAGAACTATATACCTATTACAAACTATATACTACAGTTAGTAGTATTTCAACATTTTTTCATAAACAGTAACAAATGTACTATATCAATACTGCGAGTCAACAATTAAGGGGGGTTGGTTAGGGACAGCGGAGGATTCGAGTTTCCTTTTCTTTTTTTCTTTTTTCATCTTTCACTTTATTTCTTGCCTGGAGTAATGAAAAGTTTCTAAAAATTGAACAAAAATTAAGTGTGATGGATGCACAGCTGTATGAGGGTACCCAGGGGCAAGTGATTGTACACTTTGGATCTTTGGATAATTGTATGGTATCTGAACAATCTCAATAAAAATGAAAAAAAAAAACGGAAGAAAGAGCTAAAATTGAAGAACTAGTGGAACAACTGAAGGAGCTAGAATATCAACAGCAAACCAATCTTAAACCAAGTAGAAGAAAAGAAACAAGGATTAAAGCTGAAATAAATGACATAGAAAAAACAAACAAAAAACCAATAGCACCAAAAGTTGATTCTTTGAGAAGATCAACAAGATTGACAAGCTCCTAGCTAGACTGACAAAACTAAAAAGAGAGAAGACCCAAATAAAAAAAAAATAAAATAATGAATGAGAGAGGCAACATTACTGTGGCTCATGAAGAAATTAAAAAAAAATTATAAGAGGATACTATGAATAACTGTATGAACAACCCAGACTGACCTAGAAGAAATAGAAGACCTCAACCAACCCATCACAAGCAAAGAGATCCAATCAGTTGTCAAAAAGCTTCCCACAAATAAATGCCAAGGGCCAGATGGCTTCACAGGGGAATTCTACCAAACTTTCCAAAAAGAACTAACACCAGTCTTACTTAAATTCTTTCAAAACATTGAAGAAAATGGAACACTACCTATCTCATTTTATGAAGCTAACATGAATCTAATACCAAAACCAGGCAAAGATGCTACAAAAAAGGAAAACTACTGGCCAATCTCCCTAATGAATATAGATGCAAAAATCCTCAACAAAATACTTGCAAATCGAATCCAAAGACACATTAAAAAAATCATACACCATGACCAAGTGGGGTTCATCCCAGGCATGCAAGGATAGTTCAACATAAGAAAATCAATCAATGTATTACAACACATTAACAAATCAAAAGGGAAAAATCAAATAATCATCTCAATAGATGCTGAAAAAGCATTTGACAAAATCAAACACCCTTTTTTGATACAAACACTTCAAAAGGTAGGAATCAAAGGACACTTCCTCAATATGATAAAGAGCATATATGAAAAACCCAAAGCCAGCATAGTACTCAATGGCGAGAGACTGAAAGCCTTCCCTCTAAGATCAGGAACAAGACAAGGATGCCCGCTGTCACCACTATTATTCAACATTGTGCTGGAAGTGGTAGCCAGGGCAGTCCAGCAAGACAAAGAAATAAAAGGCATCCAAATTGGAAAGGAAGAAGTAAAACTGTCATTGCTTGCAGATGATATGATCTTGTATTTGGAAAACTCCTGAGAAATTGATGACAAGGCTACTAGAGCTCATAAACAAATATAAGAAAGTAGTGGGATACAAGATTAATGCACATAACTCAGTAATGTTTCTATACATGAGAAATCACCTAACTGAAGAGACACTCAATGCTCTAGTTTGCTAATGCTGCTGCAATGCAAAACACCAGAAATGGATTGGCTTTTATAAAAGGGGGTTTATTTGGTTACACAGTTACATCCTTAAGGCCATAAAGTTTCCAAGGTAACACATCAGCAATCGGGTACCTTCATTGGAGGACAGCCAATGGTGTCTGGAAAACCTCCGTTAGCTGGGAAGGCATGTGGCTGGCGCCTGCTCCAAAATTCTGGTTTAAAAAATGGCTTTCTCCTAGTACATTCCTCTCTAGGCTGCAGTTCCTCAAAAATGTCACTCTTAGTTGCACTTGGGTGTTTGTCCTCTCTTAGCTTCTCCAGGGCAAGCATCTGCTTTCAATGGCTGTCTTCAAGCTGTCTCTCATCTGCAGCTACTCTCAGCTTCTGTGCATTCTTCAAAGTGTCCCTCTTGGCTGTAGCAAGCCCGCTCCTTCTGTCTGAGCTTATATAGTGCTCCAGTAATTTAATTCAGACCCACCCTGAATGAAGGGGCCAACACCTCCATGGAAATTATCCAATCAGAGTTATCACCCACAGTTGGGTGGGGCACATTCCATGGAAACACTCAAAGAATTACAATCTAATTAACACTGATAGGTCTGCCCACACAAGATTACATCAAAGATAATGGCATTTGGGGGGACACAACACATACAAAGTGGCATACTCAAGAAAAAGATTCCTTTCAATAGCAACTGAAAAAATCAAGTATGTAGGAGTAAATTTAACCAAAGATGTAAAAGACCTATACAAAGAAAACTACATAACTTTACTAAAAGAAATAGAAAGGGACCTAAAAAGATGGAAAAATATTCCATGCTCATGGATAGGAAGGCTAAATGTCATTAAGATGTCAATTCTACCCAAACTCATCTACAGATTCAATGCAATCTCTACCAAAATGTCAACAACCTACTCTGCAGACTTGGAAAAGCTAATAATCAAATTTATTTGGAAAGGGAAGATGCCTTGAATTGCTAAAAACATTCCAAAAAAGAAAAATGAGTGGGAGAACTTACTCTCCCTGACTTTGAAACTTATTATAAAGCCACAGTAGTCAAAACAGCATGGTACTGGCACAAAGATAGACATACTGATCAATGAAATCGAATTGAGAATTCAGAGATAGACCCCCAGATCTATGGTCAACTGATCTTTGAGAAGGCCCCCAGAGCCACTGAACTGGGACATAGCAGTCTTCAATAAATTGGGCTGGGAGAGTTGGATATCCATATCCAAAAGAATGAAAGAGGATTCCTACCTCACACCCTACACAAAAATTAACTCAAAATGGGTTAAAGACCTCAACATAAGAGACAGTACCATAAAACTCCCAGAAGATAACGTAGGGAAACATCTCAAGTACTTGTATTATGCAGTCACTTCCTAGACCTTACACCCAAAGCACAAACAACAAAGGAAAAAAGTAGATAAATGGGAACTCCTCAAGCTTAGAAGTTTCTGTACCTCAAAGGAATTTGTCAAAAAGGTGAAGAGGCAGCCAACTCAACCGGAAAAATATATTTGGAAACCATGCATCTGACAAAAGACTGATATCTTGCATATATAAAGAAATCCTACAACTCAAAGACAATAAATAGTACAGACAGTCCAATTATAAAATGGACAAAAGATATGAAAAGACAGTTCTCTGAAGAGGAAATACAAATGGCCAAAAAATACATGAAAAAAATGTTTAGCTTCAGTAGCTATTAGGGAGATGCAAATTAAGACCACAACGAGATACCATCTCACACCAATTAAATGGCTGCCATTAAAAAAAACAAGTAACTACAAATTTTGGAGATGATGTGGAGAAATTGGAACTCTTATTCATTGTTGGTGGGACTGTATAATGGTTCAGCCACTCTGGACATCAGTCTGGCAGTTCCTTAGAGAACTAGATATAGAGTTACCCTTCAGTCCAGCAATCATACTTCTCAGTATATGCCCTGAAAATCTGAAAGCAGTGACATGAACAGATATCTGCATGCCAATGTTTATAGCAGCATTATTCACAATTGCCAAGAGATGGAAACAACCCAAATGTCCTTCAACAGATGAGTGGATAAATAAAATGTGGTATATACACATGATGGAATACTACATGCCTATAAGAAGGAATGATGTTGTGAAACATATGACAACATGGATGAACTTGAAGACATAATGCTGAGCGAAATAAGCCAGGCACAAAAAGACAAATATTATATGCTACCACTAATGTGAACACTGAAAAATGTAAAATAAATGGTTTGTAATGTAGAATGCAGGGGACCTAGTGATAGAGAGCAAATAGTGAAGGGGGAACGATAATCTAATGAGAACAGATATGTTATCGTGGGTAAATTTAACATTCTGGGAATGCTCAGGAATGACTATGGTTTATTAATTCTGACTGGTGTGTTAGGAACAAGTTCACAGAAATGTAGTTATCTTAGATTATCTGTTTTTCTTATTCCTTTGCTGGGTTATAGTCTGTATATTTTCTTGGGGTAGAGTAGGAACATGTTGGAAGTAATGTAGTTATTTTAGGTTATTTGTTTTTTCTTATTCTTTTGTTTTGGTTTTGTTTGAAATGTTTTTTATTGTCTTTCACAAAATTTTTTTGATAAAGTTAATTTAAAAAAAAATGAAAAAAAATATGCGGAGCCCCCCTGAGGAGCTGGGGAAAAATGCAGAGGTGTTGGACTTCCTCACCTAGATTGTTGCTGATGTTCTCACAAACACTGGGGACTGCGGGCTTGATGTGCTGAGCCCTCTGTCTTGGGGCTGGCCCCTGTGAAGCTTGTTGCTGCAAGGAGAGGCTAAACCTGTAAATAATTGTGCCTAAGAGCCTCCTCCTGAGTGCCTCTTTGTTGCTCAGATGTGGCCCTCTCTCTCTAACTAAGCCAACTAGGCAGGTGAAATCACTGCCATCTCCCCTACATGGGACCTGACTCCTGGGGATGTAAATCTCCCTGGCAACGCAGGATATGACTCCTGGGGATGAACCTGTACCCAGCATCGTGGGATGGAGAACATCTTCTTGACCAAAAGGGGGATGTGAAATGAAATGAAATAAAGTTTCGGTGGCTGAGAGATTCCAAATGGAGTCGAGAAGCCACTCTGGTGGGCACTCTTATGCACTGTATAACTACTCTTTTTAGGTTTTAATGAATTGGAATAGCTAGTAGTAAATACCCAAACTACCAAACTACAAGCCTTGAAGCTTTAAGACGATTATATAACAATTTAGCTTACAAGGGGTGATAATGTGATTGTGAAAGCCTTGTGGCTCACACTTCCCTTTACCCAGTGTATGGATGGATAAGTAGAAAAATGGGGGCAAAAAACTAAAGGAAAAATAGGATGGGGGGCTATTTGCTTGTTCTCTTTTTACTCTTATTTTTTTATTCTTATTTTCATTTTTTCTGGTACAAGGAAAATGTTCAAAAAATAGATCAGGGTGATGAACAACTACATGATGGTAATGTGAACAATCGATTGTATACTTTGGATGATTGTATGGTGTGTGAATAAATCTTAACAAAAAATGAAAGAGAAATCTCTAATTGAGAAAAGTTATCCCTTGGGGAAACTATCACAGTTACTTCAAAGCTGCTAAAGTTCCTTCTTTCCAGGTATATAAGCAACATTCCATACCACTAAACCCTCTCCTTTTTTAAAAATTTGTTTTATTGCGATATATTCACATACCATGCAGTCATACAAAACAAAGCATACATTCGATTGTTCACAGTACCATTACCTAGTTGTGCATTCATCACCAAAATCAATCCCTGACACCTTCATTACCACACACACAAAAATAACAAGAATAATAATTAAAGTGAAAAAGAGCAATTAAAGTAAAAAGGAACACTGGGTACCTTTGTTTGTTTTAAACACTCTCCTTTTTGAAATATTCTTCACTTCACTTCTAGCACACCAGTCTTTTCTCCTAACTCATTAGTGGGTCCTTCTCAATCTTTTACTGGTTCCTCCTCTTCTCTTCCACCTTTTCATGTTGGCATACCCCAGGGCTCAGTCCTTTGCCATCTTCTTTTCTCTAGGTGTACTAGGTGATTTCACCCAATATCATGGTTATTCACCCAATATCATGACTCCCAACTAGGAACCTGAACTCGACTTGGATATCCAACTGCCTACTCGGCATCTACAACTTAACATGGTCAAAATAGAACCTCTGTTTCCACATTCCTTCAAACCTATTCCTTCTCCAGGATGTCTTACCTTTACGTCTCAGGTCTTACCTTTACGTCTCAGAATTCACCTGGTCGCTCAGGTCAAAAACCTAGGAGTCATTCTTGACTCCTCTTTCCCCCTCCTCATATCCAAACTATCAACAGGTCTTTCAAAACAGAGACTGAATCCAACCTCTAACCACTTCGAATCACCTACCATCTAATCCAAGACGCTTGCTTGGAACACCTAATGACCTAACTGGTCTCTCTGCTTTTACCTTTCTTTCCTCTTCAGACTAATCTTCACACTGCTGCTCCATACTTCATACAGGTAAATCAAACTATGTCACTCCTGTACCCTCAACCCTTCTAATAGTTTCCTGTTACATATCCATACCAGGTTATAAGGATCTTGATGAACTAGTCGTCTCCTTCTCTCCTATTTTATTTCTTCCCACTATCCTCTTTTATTACTATCTTCTAAACTCATTAGCCTATTTGCTGTCCTTGAATATACCAAGTAAGTTAACATTGTAGGACCTTTTCATTTGCTTTTACCTCTGCCCAGAATACTCTTTCTCCAGATAGCCATATGACTCACTCTTACTTCATTAGGGCCTCTGCACATGCCATTTACTCAGACAGGTTTTTGCTAACCACTTTACTTCATTCCATCTGTATTCTCAGCTTTTTCTGTTTTAACTTTGTATTTTGGAATACTTTCAAACTGAGAGGACAGCTACAAAAATAATAGAAACCCCATACAGATCACTCCAAAATACCAACCCCTCCACCCGCAGATGTTCAAACCCACCAATTTTAACATTTTGCCGCACTTGCTGAATCTCTCTCTCTCCCTAGCTATCCATCGATTTTCTGAACACTTGAGTGTAGGTTGTGTACATCATGTTCCTTGAACACTTAATATTGCCAAGAACAAGTATATTCACTTATGTAACAAACTTAAGTGCAGTTGTCAAGTTCAAGAAATTTAACAAAGACATAAAGCTTAGATTAATCTATATTCAAATTTTTTCATATGTCCCAATAATGCCCCTTGGAGCATTTTCTCCTTACTAGATCCCATTCAGGATCATGTATTGTATTTAACTGTCATTATCTCTTTAATTGCTCTTCTTTTCCTTTTAATTGTGGGCACATTTATACAAAAGAAATTCTCTCAACTCAACCACTTCCAAGCATACCATTCAATGGCATTAATCACATTCATGATAGGGTGGTGCCCTCACCACTTTCCATTAATAAAACTTTCCCCATCTCCCCAAACAGAAACCCTACACCATTAGGCATTAATTCCCCATTTCCCCTGCACCCAGCCCTTAGCAACGTGTACTCTAACTTCTGTCTCTATGACCTGCATATTCTCTGATATTTTCTCTGTAGTTACCATAGGGTTTAAATTTAACATCCTAAATCTGTAACAATCTCGTTGACTGTAATACCAACTTAACTTCAATAGTATATACAAACTATGTTCCTATACCCCTCTGTTCCCCACCTTTATGTAGTTATTGTCACAAATTAAATATTTATACATAATGAGTCCCAAACCATTGATTCCTCATTACATTTTACTCCATTGTCTTTTAGATCCTGTAGGAAGTAGAAAGTGAAGCTACCAACCAAAATACAATAGTACTGGCATTTATATTTACCCATGTTTTCACCTGTCAGTGGATACCTTGTTTCCTTCATGTGGTTTTGATCTATTGTCTAGTGTCCTTTCCTTCCAACCTGCAGAACTCTTTAGGATCTCTTGGAGGGCTGGTTTATTGGTGACAACCCCCCTTGGCTTTTGTTTACCTGGGAGTGTCTTAATCTCTCCCTCATTTTGGAAAGAAGGTTTTGTCACACACAAATTCTTGGTTGGCGATATGCCATCCCACTGCCTTCTTGCATTGATGGCTTTTGATGCGAAATTGGCACTTAACTTATTGAGGCTCCCCTGAATGTTACATGTTGCTTCTCTCTTGCAGCATTTGGAATTCCTTCTTTATCTCTGACATTCAGCAGTTTGATTATAATATGCTGCTGTGTGGGTCTATTTAGATTTATTCTGCATGGAGTTTGAGCATCTTGGACATGTATATTCATGCATTTTGTTAAATTTTGGAATTTTTCAGCAATTATTTCTTTGAATATTTTCTTAGCCCCTTTCTGTCTCTTCTTATTCTGGGACTCCTACAATGCATATATTGGTACACTTGACAGTGTCCTAAAGGTTCTTCAGGCTCTGTTCATTTTTTTCATTCTTTTTTCCTTCTGCTCCTCAGACTGTTTTCACTCACCTTATCTTCAAGTTCAGTGATTTTTTCTTCTGCCAGTTCCAATCTTCTGTTAAACCTCTCAAGGGAATTTTTTATTTCTGTTACTGTGGACTTCACTTGTTTGGTTCCTTTTCATAATCTTTTAAAGTATTTCTCTAGTATGTCCCTTCCCAAGTCTGATCCTCCTTACTGATGGTTTCTAAGGCTTTCATCTTCTCATTTGCCTGGGCCATTGCTTCCTATATCTTTGTACGTTGTGTAAACTTTTGTGGAAACCTCGACATTTTGATATTTTAATGTGTTACTACTGGAATTTAGACTCTGATTCGTCTGTTCCTTAAGCTTGTATCCAACTCATGTTATGACAGAGCTTTCCTTCATTGCCAGTAACTAACCAAAAACAAAAAAAAAAAAAAGGAAAAAAAGAAAACACCTTTCCCAGTCTTTGCAGATTGACCTGTGTAAGTGTTCTCTCTGGGTTTATCCATACAATGAGTCTAGAGAACAACTTCAGGTCAAAGTGAAGGGGCCTCCCTGATCCTTTCTGCACATGTCTTGCCTTAGACATGCATACGTTGCCCTGGAAATTCCCCTGTTTACATAGATACGAATGCCCCCTCTTCCCTAGGAAAGTTTTGTCACAGTCCCAGGCACTGCACTGAATGGATGTCCTACACCCAGCAATCCCTTGCCGCAGGCAACAATGACTTGACTGTTTTCCAACAGCATTCTGTAGGAGAGTTCCATGAGCTGTCTTTTCCATGCAGGGCAAGCTCTGGAATGGCAAGTCCCTGAGGCCACCACCAGAGTTTGGCCCAGATATATATGATTCTAGTATATGCATAAAGTTCACTCTGCTCCCTACAGAAGCAGAGCAGAGATCTGCACTGGGAGCATGGGCTGGCTCCACACCGAGCCAGTGAAGGGTGGGGGGTTGGTCAGCTAGGGGGCTACAAGATCCTACCACTTTTAAGTGGGATTATTCTTGATTCAGCACTGCTTTGTTACTGCAGTACCTTAACTCTTTTCTGGAGGCTTGAGAAAGACAATTTGTTGGTTATTCAAAGCTTCTGTGGGAGGACAGAGCCCTGAAGTGTCTCACTATGCCATCTTGATCAGGACAGGGCCCTCCCTCCTTTTTTTCTTAACATCTAATATTATATATTTGTTTACATTTTGATTGTCTTTTCCACTGAAACAAAAGCTCCACAGAAGCGGATACATTGTATTGTTCACAGCTGTATTTCTAGCACACAGAATACCTGGCTGTTGCTAGGAGTTTAAGAAATATTTATTAAATGAATGAATGGTATTTCTATTCTGAACACTATCCAATCTAGTTTTGGGTTTTGTTATGCTTTAAAAAAACAAAAAAGAACCATAAAAATGTGCCCCTAAAGACAGAAATACAGTCAGCTGATTTTTCTCAAATGGCATGAATTTTATTAAAGAGGGGAGAGTTAATCAGTAGCACTGAAGCAATTACAGCACATTTTCAACACGATATCCTAACTGTTGTGAAATAAAAGAAAAGCTTCAGAATTAACCCTGAAAGTAAAGTTGCAATTAGTTTATTTGGGCCCCAAAATTTAAAAACTGGATATATATATATATCTATATATATCTATATAGATATATATAGATATATATAGATATATATACACATACACATATATACAAACAAAATACAGCAGTTTCATGGAATCAGTCAGGTATAAGCAGAAATGTCTCAATTACCCCACAATCCTCTTCCCTTTCTTCTCTTATTAAATTGTTACCAGTGAAGGCCCAGGCATCTACTACCTACTTAGAGCCAGCTTTTAGTCATACATGTTATATCTTGTAATCCAGTGCTGGTATTGTTTTCCACAGTAAGAAAAATGGCAACAGAGAAGTTTCACTGATGTAGAGTACTTTGCAGGTGTATCTATGTGAATTAACTGCCACTGTATATTACCTGCTCTATTCCATCAATATAGCTAATAGTACACAAAAATGTGAAAAATCCTACTATATAACAAATGTGTATCTTTATGCATAATTTGGTGGAAGGCAGAGCCTAATGATATAGAAGTCATCTCTTATTAGTGAGCTAAGGAATCTAAATCCTGAGAACTAAAGTAGCCAAACCTGGGCCATGGATAGAAGGCCAGTCCAAGTTCTCCTTGAGGGTGGCATACTGTTGGCAAAACAAATATGGAAACTCAAGTTGAGCCATTTGGCCTCTCTAGCAACCAGGAAGGAATTTAGTTCAGACTGCTCAGTTTATATCAACTTTCATTTGATGTTGACCATTGCGCTTTATGCTGTCTGATCAGGGAACAGAAGAATGATGAATACTACTTCTTATGAAAAGTTTCAGGCCTTGTAACTCCTCTGAAAATAAATAGTCCAAATACCAGTTCCATTTCTTTCCCTGCAGGCACAGACAGAGGAAAATTACTTAGCAAATATTTTACTCGGCTTATTCTCTACTTCCTCTTTACTTAGGAAAAGTTAACAGTATTCTGGATGTACATACAAAGGGTCAGCTTAGAGGGGCCAAGTTCATAATCAGAACTCAGTCCCTAAGTAACATTCAGCCAGAAAAGTACCCAAGGTCCAAGGGCTAAACATTCTTTTTACTATATTGGCAAACAAATTTAGCTGTTCAACTGAACAAAGTACTGTGAAATCAAAATAGGTCATCATTCCTACATTCTAGGAATTTAACATTTAAAACAAATTACACAGGAGCAGACATTATTATGTTATTTCCTATATTAAATATGTACCAACAGGAGTTACTATAATAATGAGACAATTGTATATGGTTTTTTAAACTAGTCTCATTATAGTCTTAGATCGTATGCATGCAACTAGAATATAAAATGAGATGATTCATAACCACAACAGCAAGAGTCAAACTATGAATAGTTATATCCTAGCAAAGACTGTAGAGGGTATGTACCAATAAATTCACATAAAAGTCACTGGAATGAACTCAGAAGGCAGACACTTCACTTTGACACTGTGGAAGCAGAAGACTTAAGATTTGGGAAAAAAGGTAAAAGTGTAAATTCTCTTGATGAAATTATGTATGCTTTATGAAATTGCTGAACATGATGAAAGTAAATTTATTTACCTGAATAGAGCTCAAGTTTACTGTCCTTTCTTCTGGCCATTCCTTAAAAAACAAAAACAAACAAAAAGTAGGGAAATATTTGGTTAGCAAATATCACCAGAAAATTAAGAAGGCGCTTCCTGTTTAATTCATTTGCTAAGTTCTATTCCTACCATCACTCATTTGGATTCCTTTTGAATAGATACTTATTATAACCCTCCAGATTTCTTTCTCCAAGAAGCCCAGAGAGAGGGGAAATAAAACAACAATGGATAAAGTGATCATCATTTTGTTAATCTATGGTTTCAGTTTTTTTTTTTAATTCTATACTTAGCCACTGGGGTGGGGATGGAAGAATTCAGTGAAGAGTTTTTATGAGGAATATGATACTTGAATTGAGTCCTGAGGGATGAAGAGGAAGTCTGGGTGAGGCAGACTTTGTATACATAGTTGTTTCCTTGAAACTGTAATTCTTTATCAAAACTAAGGCCTAGATGATTGATCTATTCCCTGGCTTTATCATCCTACTGAATGTCACTAAATCTAAGAACCACCAATTCCAAGAAATAACATTTTTTTCTACATCACTAAGGGAAAACTGACGATTAAACTATATATAACGCAGTGCCTTTTTAACACTTACGATTTTTAGTTTACAATGACTGAATTGTTTTATATATAGGGAGAGTTTATAATATATCATATTTATACAAAATAAAACGGAATGGGATGGTATATGGAAAAATACACAATACAAACTAAGCTCTATATTTAACAGTGACATTGTAATATTCTTTCATTAATTGTAAGAAAGGCAATATATCAAAGCTAAATGTCAATAAGAAGAGGATATAAGGGAGGGTTATGGGATTTTTTTCTTCTTCTTTCTTTTTGGAAGAAATGGGAATGTTCTCATATAGATTGTGGTGGTGAAAGCATAACTATGTGATTATACCAGGAGCCACGGATTGTACACAAAGGATGGATTGTATGGTGTGTGAATAAACTGTTTAAAAAAATAAACAGAAAACTACAAGTGCTAGAGAAGATATGGAGAAAGAGGTATACCTATTCATTATTGGTAGGGAAGTAGAACTGTGCAGCCCCTCTGGAGGGCAGTGTGGTAGTTCCTCAGGAAGCTAAGTAAGAAATTGCCATATGATCCAGCAATCCTGTTACTAGGCATACTCAGAAGAACTGAAAGCAGGGACACGAACAGACATTTGCACACCGATGTTTAAGGTGGGACTATTCATGACTGCCAATGGATGGAGGCAGCCAAGGGTCCACTGACTCATGAGGGGAAGGGCAAACTGTAGTATATATCTAGGATGGAATACTGTGTGGCTGCAGAAAGGAATGAAGTTGTGAGGCATGCAGTGACATGAATGAACCTTGAGGACATTATATTGAGCAAAATAAACCAGAATCAAAAGGACAAATATTGTATGGTCTCACTAAATATAAACTAACTATAATTTGCAAACTCTGAGAGTTAAACTCGAGAGCACAGATTATCAAGAGACAGCAAGAGGGCAGAGATTGGTCAATAGATGATGAAGGAGTATACAATGTTTAACAAGGTTGGTTGTAAAGGTTCGGAAATGGACAGCACAATACTGTGTGCTGGCAACACAATACTGAAAGTATAATTAACAAAGCTGAGTGTGAGCATGGTTGAAAGAGGAAGGCTAGAGTTGTGTATGTCACCAAAAGGAAAGCTAGAGGATAAAAACTGGAACTGCACAACTTAGTGAAACCTAGAGTGGACAATGATGGTGCTTAATCATACGAATATAAGGAACTTCTTACATGAACTAGAACAAACGTATTACAAGGTGTTAATAATAGGATGTTAAACGGGAAAAAATACAACTAATGTAAACTAAGTTCCACAGTTAACAGTAACAATGTAATATTCTTTCATTAATTGTAACAAAGGACTGTCCTTGCCCCTCCTCCCTTCTCCCTCGGCCTCAAATATAAGAGCTCTTCAAGGCTGCAATAAAAAATGGCCTCCAATAAAACTACATTCCAAAAAATGTGAAACAGAATGGAAAGAGTAAAAAAGTTGCAGAGGCAGAGACCAAAGAATTTCTGGTGGAAAAAGTACTGGATCGACTTGTAGTGAATGGGAAGGTGGAGCATTTCCTGAAGTGGAAGGGATTTACAGATGGTGACAATATTTGGGAGCCTGAAGAAAATTTAGATGCCCAGAGTTAATTGAAGCATTTTTTAATACTCAAAAAGCTGGTAAAGAAAAAGATGGTACAAAATGAAAATCTTCATCTGACAGTGAATCTGATGACAGCAAATCAAAGAAGAAAAGAGATGCTGCTGACAAACCAAGAGGCTTTGCTAGAGGTCTTGATCTTGAATGCATAATTGGTGCCACAGACAACAGTGGAGAATTAATGTTTCTCGTGAAATGGAAACATTCAGACTTGGTGCTGTCAAAAGAGGCACATATGAAGTGTCCTCAAACTGTAATTGCTTTTTATGAAGAGAGACTAATCATAACAAAGTTACTATACTAAAGCTAAATGTCAATAACTGGGGGATATAAGGGATTTGGGATTCTTTTCTTCACAAGAAATGAGAATGTTCTCATATTGACTATAGTGGTGAATGCATAACTATGTGATTATACTAAGAGCCACTGATTATACACTTAGGATGGATTGTATGGTGTGTGCACAAAACTGCTAAAATAAATAAATAAAGTAAATAATTAAATAAATAAAGAAAAATAAACAAAATGGTAAAAACATAAAGCCAGAAGCTGAAAACAACAAAACCTGGGAGAGAAGGGAGAGACCAGGAGACGTCACCATGTTCTTGGCCACGTGACAGAGGAGCTGAGGATCGCCGGTAGCTGGTCTTTGGGGACAAACCATTGCCTGCTGATGCCTTGATTTGGACATTTTCCCAGCCTGAGAACTGTAAGCTTGTAAATTAATAAATCCACATTGTAAAAACTAACCCATTTCTGGTATATTGCATTTCAGGAACTTCAGCAAACTAAAACATAAAGTAAATTGGTAAAGGTATTTCTAAAACTTCCCATTCAGTGTCCAACTCCACTGAATTATTTTTCTACTCAAGAATCATGGATGTCTGTTTTGCAACACAGTATCATCCTCAGTGCCATAAAGAGTGTGGCTGAGAGGATTATGGGAAGATGGCAGAGTAGTAAGCTCCATGAATCAGTCCTTCCACCAAAATAACTATGAAACTGGCAGGAACTGTCCAAATCAACTATTTTGAAACTCGGGAGTCTAGTCGAACACTATGCAACATCCAAGGAGGAGCGGGAGGAAAAGATGGAAATTGCTGAAATGCCAGAGAGTTTCATCTTTCCTGCAGTGGCTACTATCACCCACTCCTCAGTTTTGTGGTGGGCAGCAGTGGGGACTGCAGATCTAACTCAAAGCACAGCTTGCTGGTACAGGATGATACTTGAAGACCTAGTCCTCCAAACTCTGGGTGGGGGTAGGGTGCTCCGACAGCTGATCACAGCTTTTGAATGGGCTACACCAGATGGCTGGGGGCCAGCCATCATTCCAACCCCCCTCGGGCAAATGCAGTAGAGGAATCTTAAGGGTAGTAATCTTCCTCAAAACAAGCGTGATGCCATCAACATGGTGACATAATACATTCCCTGGAAAAGTCTCCCTTCAGAATCAACTAATAAAAGGACAAAAATCAACTGTTTGGGGAGTAGGATGAGGCCCAGGGCTGCAGCTCCAGCTTCGGTTGGGCAGCAGCTGAGACAGCAGTTGAGACAGCCACTGCGGCTGTGCCCCCACCTCCCCACCCAGATTAGGTCCAGCAGTTCTGTGGCTGCCACGGCCCCGCGGGGGCGGGGGGGGGCAGGGGGAGCGGAGTACCTTGTCTCTCCCCACCCCATCACTGCCTTGCAGGAGGCACCACGACCCTAGTGGAGCCCACAGCACAGGCTCAAGTCCCCGACTCCCAGCTACTGGCATAAGCGGCCCCTTGACTGAGCCGGGGGTGGAGAGGTGGGGTGGGGGAGTCGCCACCGTCTAAATCCCCACCTGTCACTGAACCCCACCTCGCCGACCCAAGCTGACCACGGAGTGTGCGAACGACCCAGCCACAATTTTCTTCCTCCCCCCACAGCCCCGGAAGATGGGGAACTGCCTCAAATCCCCCACCTCAGATAACATCTGTCTGCTGCACAAGTCTCAGTCTGACCAGGCTAGCTTTGGCAAGGGGACCGAGCCGGATCAGGAGCCTCCAGCGTCATATCTGGAACATGTTCCAGTTCCACTCTATCATCCAACACCTAGCCAGACTTGACTTGCAACACAGCTGACTGACAAGGAACAAATAAGGATAACTCAAAGAATAGGCCTTATACAGCATCTGCCTAAAGGACTTTATGACCCTGGAAGACACGGATAAGAAAAAAGGATTCGGGAGTGTGTGATGTGTATGATGGACTTTGTTTATGGGGACCCAATTAGGTTTCTGCTGTGCATGCACATCTATCACCTGGACTGTATAGATGACTGGTTGATGAGTTCCTTCACGTGCTCCTTCTGCATGGAGCCAGTTGATGCAGCACTGCTTTTGTACTGTAAGACTGGGCCAGGGTCTCTCCTCTGACACTTCAGTGAACCATCATTTTCGGTGGTTTTGAGCTTTTGTCACTGAGCCCAAAGAGCCAGGGATTAGGAATTAAGAGCATGCACAAAAGTTTCTTAAGAATGGTATTTTTATGTAAAGCCTTGACCCAGTGTTTAAAATATATAATTGTATTTAGATCTCATTACTGCTCCAGTACATAGGAATTGTGTAAAGTGTTAAAGCATCTGTATATGTTGAAATTGTGTATGTGGAAGATTTAATTAGGAAAAAGACACTGATTATTTTTTCTAAATGAAATAATTCTTTTTCCCTTCCTCCCCCCCCCCAACAGTAATTCTTTTATGAAGTTGCTGGCTTTTGGGTCAAGGTTTTATTAAAAGCTACATTTTATAACACTGGCACAAAAAAGTAGTTTTAAGCTTGTGTGCACAGTTCTTTTTTTCCACTGGAAATGGAATCCATTGCCTTAGGTCTTTTTAAATAATGTATTATTATTGTTGAGGCTGGCTCTACGCTTGAGAACCAGTTTATAACCTGTTTAAAGTGCTATATTCTGTTTGCAGTTAGGAAATGCAGAATTCAAAGTGATCTCCTAGCTTCTAAGCAAATTAGATGCACTATCCCTTTTCTATGAAAAATTAGCTAATGGTTAAGAAACCAATTGTAATAAAGTAGGGTTTAATAGTACCCTTTCCGTTGTGTTTTATGTAATTATTTTGGTTGTTAATATGGTGATTAACTTTACTTACTTTTAATTAAAGTCAAGGTAAATTTTAAATGTTAAGATTTCTGATTTATGAGCTCGAATTACGCCACCATACTAATGTAAAAATTAAAGTGGCATGGGGTGAAACTTAAAGAGAAAAAAATGTTCCTCAGTGGTAACAATTTTGATTTATTCTTTTCCCTGTGCCCTTCCTCCCTGTTGTCTTGAACCATAGCAAAAGGATACTGCATCTCTCATTACTGTGGTACTGAAGATATATAAAGTTATATAAAATGCATCTTAGTCTGTTTCTTGGAAACATATGTTAAGTCCTGCTAGCTCACTGACAGACAAATGTCATACATAGGCAGAGAGAATTAAGATCAATATATTTCATGTTTTGTAAACAAATGCACAGTTTGTATAACTATAGACTTCATAGTTGTGATCTCAGAAAAGGAATTCCACCTTTATCTTTTCTTGGAGTTAATGTAAGAATACTCAATTTCTAAGCTTTCGAAGCATTTTCAATAGAGATGGTCTAGTAAAGATGTAGTAGTAATGTTTTATCCATTTAGCATGCATTTACTTTTCCTTATGTATTCTCAAAGGTGATTTATTTGTTCAGCTCAGTGATATTACAGCTGAAAAAAAACCACTCATTAGCAAAAGGAGAAGCAGTCGCAACCTAACAAAGAAATCAGAAATTTACCTTATTACTTTATATTGAGTTGAATATTTGACTCTTAATACTTTTCTACATACAAAAACAAGTATCTTGAAGGTTCTTCATAATTGCATTATAGAGGAATTCAGTATGTCATAAGTACTTTCTAAAGATTTGACATTTGACTGCAGTATCATATGTTGGTTAATTTCTTTTGAGGCCCATGATGGAATGACTTAAAGACGAAATTGAGAAAAGTTGAAAGGCATTAGAATATTAGGTTCTGTTAAATTGTTATACGTATCTTGCTTCTTAAGTTTTTGTTCATTAATTTATATCTACCCAATTACATAGAGCAAATTTAGATGAAAAAAATCAATTGCTTGGAACTCTGAAGGACAATAGAGACTGGAGAAGGACTCCTCCACAAATGCTGAATTGACAAAAAAGAAAGACAAAACACCAATAAAAGAACATGAGATCTACAACCTATACATGCAATCCAGACACCTCACTCTCACTCAGTCCTGTGCAGCTTAAGAGTCATACAATGGCGGCATGGACCAGGTACCTCCTGTCATGGACACAGACCACAGAGTTACAACAGCAGCAAGCAAAGACCCCACACATAACCAGGCACAGGAGACCAAGGCTGCAGAGACCAAGGGTAGAAACCAAGTAGCTGGAGAGCACATGCTTACAAAAGGGCCCATGGAAATTAAAAAGACCACAGCAGAACTATGGGCAAGACGTGCACGCACCCAGCCTGGTCTGTGATTGTTGGAGCAACTAAACAATAACAAAAAGGCATTTTTAAACATTCACACCATCAGGCACTCCAAGACAGGATACACTTGGGAAGTTACTGGAGGGAGAAAAGACTCACAGGAAAAAGAAAGAGCAAACTGAACTGCTCTAAGGCAATCTGGGTTCCAGGACAGAAAAAGTATAATGAAAAGGGGGCTCTGAGCATGGGAGAGTAGTTAAACTAATCATAGGTACTAGGGAAAAAATTCTGCACAAAAACTGAGCAAATCAGGATTCCCACAGAATGACCAGAGGAAAGGAAGCTTTCTCCTGTAGGCATAACAATCACAAAAAAAGTGCAATCTTAAAAGTTGGACCACATATTTAGGGCAAGAAACAGATAAGGAAAACGTGAAAAAATCTGAACAGTTAAACGCAGGCTACTCTAAAGGTTCAATATAAGCTGCACTAAGTGTCAAAGATGAGCTTAACACATAACCATTCCACAATAAAACACTAGGCAAGAGGGAGAAACTGACCTTCGGGATTATGACATCAAACTAATCAGGTGCCCAGATATCAGCAAAAAACTAAAGGCCATACTAACACACAGGAATATATGGCCCAGTCAAGGGAACAAATTAAAACTTCAGAGGAGACAAAGAATTTGGAACAACTAATCAAAGAAGTTCAAACAAATTTCCTAAATCAATTAAAAGAGATGAAGGAAAACATGGATAGAAATAAACTAAATATGGGTAGGGAAGGAGGTGGGGCAAGATGGCAGCATAGGGACATGTGGAATATAGTTATTCCTCTAGAGCAACTAGTCAATAGCCAGGAACAACTAGTAAATAGTCTAGAACAACTGTTTGGGGACACCTGTGACCAGACACACATCATACACCAGTCTGGAATAGGTGGAATGGCTAAGATAGCAGCATAGAGCTGTAAGCAAAGCTCCCCCACTGGCATGGCAGGCTGAGTTGTAACACTTCCATGTGGAAGAAAGAAGCAGTCTACTATGTGCAAGGGAAAGCAACTCAACCAAGCTCCAACTGTGGTTATAATTAACAAATCTGGACTACTGAATAGAAGCTACAGGCACAGATAAATCCAGAGCAAGCAGGAAAGGAACCCTGAGGTCTCTCCTGGCAGAGAGGAGGCAGGACTGATGGAAAAATAAAGAGGCTTCTGGAGAGGGGTGAATTTAGAATACTGGAAAATGGATGTGACCCCAAAAAAGGCACACATAGCACCGGGAACCAACTCCAGTAGACCATCAAAACTGTGGGTGGGGGCTGGGACTGACTCTGAAAAAGGGAGTTCCTTCTTTTTCTTTTTTTTCCCTCATTCTAAGTAGCTCATTAGAGGAAACTTCAATCATTTTCAATTGTCAGCATTGACCCAGGCAAGGGTGGAGTTAAGAGAGTCAGAGAGACAAAGGAAGAACTCGAGTGTACGAGACAATTTCCTAAAGGGTGTATCTTCCATAAGAAAAGGAGGGGTGGGTCCCAGTTCAACTGGCTGCCCTCCCTCAGAGAATTCAGACCCCTCGGCCTTGGGGAAAAAGAAAACCCAGAAACAACTTAAGCTTGGCTTCTGACACCTTCCACCTCTGGCTGGGTCAGGGTCCGCTGAGAATTAAAGGCACCAAACCTCTTTATGTTGGTGGGGAGCTGTGGACTGACAAGTGCCACCTGCTGGGCAGGATAGGAAAAGCAGAGTCTAGAGACCTCACAGGAAAATAGCTCTAATCCTCAGGGAAACATGATACTGATTACACCCTATTCCTGAGACCTGGGCCCGTCTGGTCTGAGAAAATCTGATTGGGGTAATCAAGGAAACCAAATACTTAGACAACAAAAATTTATGAGTCACACTAGGAAAAACGAATATATGGCCCAAAGGAACAAACTTACACTTCAAATGAGGTAGGAGTTGAAAAAACTAATCAAAAATGTTCAAACAACTATGCTAAATCAAATCAACGAGCTGAAGGAAAATGTGGCAAAAGAGATGACATATATAAAGAAGACACTGTTTGATGATAAAGAAAAACTCATGAACTTGAAAAAACAACTGGCAGAACTTACGGGAATGAAAGGCACAACAGAAGAGATGAAAAACACAATGGAGACATAAAACAGCAAAGAAGAAGAAAGGGTTCATGAACTAGAGGGCATAACACCTGAAATCCTACAAATAAAATAACATATAGGGAAAA
Organism: Choloepus didactylus; assembly: GCF_015220235.1. Taxonomy (NCBI): domain Eukaryota; kingdom Metazoa; phylum Chordata; class Mammalia; order Pilosa; family Megalonychidae; genus Choloepus; species Choloepus didactylus. The sequence continues at coordinate 39,895,066 of NC_051335.1, read as the reverse complement.
GAATTGAAAAATATGAGCAGCAGCTAAAGGAACTGAAAGACAACATGAAGTGCACAAATATCTGTGTCATGGGTATCCAAGAAGGAGAAGAGAGAAGGGGCAGAAACAATAACAGAGGAAATAATCAACAAAAATTTCCCATCTCTTATGAAAGACATAAAATTACACATACAAGAAGTGCAGCATACCCCAAACAGAATAGATTCAAATAGACCTACTCCAAGACATTTAATAATCAGATTATCAAATGTCAAAGACAGAGAATTCTGAAAGCAGCAAGAGAAAAGTGATCCATCACATACAAGGGATGCTCGAAAAGACTGTGCAGATTTCTCAGTAGAAATCATGGAGGCAAGAAGGCAGTGGTATGATATTTTTAAGATACTGAAAGAGAAAAATTGCAAACCAAGAATTCTATATCCAGCAAAAATGTCCTTCAAAAACGAGTGAGAGAGAAGACAGGGAAGATGGTGGCATAGAGAGAGTGGAAGCTAAGTAGTCCCCCTAGAACAACTAAAAAAAAACAGAAACAACTAGTAAATAATCCAGAATAACTGCGGGGTGCCAAACGAGACTGTCCACTCATCATACACCAACCTGAATCGGGAGGAATGCCTGACAACACAGAGATAAAATCTGTAAGTAAAACCTGCGGATCCAAGTTGTGAGGCCTCCTCCCCCATAGCCCGAGCTGCAAAGCCTCGAGGTGCCAGAGAGAGGCTCTCTCCCAGCAAGCAAATATAGCTCAGCTGAGCTCCAACTGGGGTTTTAAGAAGCGAGTGTGAACTGCTCACTACAGGTACGAATCCCCAAAAAACAGACGGAAGCTTCGGGTGACAACTGAGCTTGGAAAGCTGGAGGGTCACCTTGAACTAGGTCTGAAGGAGACTATCTGTTTCTTTTTTGGCTCAGTGGAGAAAGCCCTAGCCATTACAGTTCCCAGTGCTGTGATTCAAAGAAGGGTGGAGATAGCACAAGCAGAGAGAGAGAGAGAGAACACTGAAATGCTGATGACCTCCCCCTAGGGGGTCTATCTTCTCTAAGAGGAAAGGGGTGGGGCCCTTTCCATTCAGAACCAGACCCCAGAGCCTGGGGGAACACAGCCACACCTCCTCGCACCAGTCAAGAATTATAGGCTAAGAGGAGCCACCTGCTGGGCAGAAAAGCACAGTGACCTGAGTCATCACAGGAACCAATTTTCTAAGACACATCCTCAGGGAAATCAGATACTGAATATTTCTTCCGTCTGGGACCTGAGCCTGTTCTGGTCTGGGAAAACCTGATTTGGCTAACCAAGGAAACCATGCCTAGACAACAGAAAATTACAATCTACACTAAGAAAAACAAAGTTATGGCCCAGTCAAAGAACAAACATACACTTCAACTGAGATACAGGAATTTAAACAACTAATGCTAAATCAATTCAAAAAGTTTAGAGAAGTTATCACAAAAGAGATAGAGGCTGTAAAGAGAACACTGGGCATACATAAGGCAGAAATAAAAAGTTCAAAAAAACAACTAGTAGAATCTATGGAAATGAAAGGCACAACACGAGATGAAAGACACAATGGAAACACAACAGCAGATGTCAAGAGGCAGAAGAAAACACTCAGGGAATGGAGAACAAAACACCTGAAAGCCTACATGCAAAGGAGCAGATGGAGAAAAGAATGAAAAAATATGAGCAATATGAAACAAAGTACAAGAATGTACTTATCATTGGTGTCCCAGAAGGAGAAGAGAAGGGAAAAGGGGCAGAGGCAATAATAGTGGAAATAATCAATGAAAATTTCCCATCTCTTATGAAAGACATAAAATTACAGATCCAAGAAGAGCAGCATACTCCAAACAGAATAGATCTGAATAGGCCTACACCAAGACACTTAATAATCAGATTATCAAATGTCAAAGACAAAGAGAGAATTCTGAAAGCAGCAAGAGAAAAGTGATCCATCACATACAAAGAAAGTTTAATAAGACTATGTGCGGATCTCTCAGCAGAAACCATGGAGGCAAGAAGGAAGGGTTCTGATATATTTAAGATACTGAAAGAGGAAAACCGCCAACCAAGAATCCTATATCCAGCAAAACTGTCCTTCAAATATGAGGGAGAGCTCAAAATATTTTCTGACAAACAGGCAATGAGAGACTTTGTGAACAAGACACCTGCCCTACAGGAAATACTAAAGGGAGCACTACAGAGTGATAGGAGAAGACAAGAGTACGTGGTTTGGAACACAATTTTGGGAGATGGTAACACAGCAATGTAAATACACGGAACAAAGATAACTATGAATACGGTTGAGAGAGGAAGGTTGGGAGCATGTGAGACACCAGAAGAAAGGAGGAAAGATAAAGACTGGGACTGTGTAACTTGGTGAACTCTGGAGTGTTCAACAATTGTGATAAAATGTACAAATATGTACTTTTACAAGGGAGAACAAGCAAATGTCAACCTTGCAAGGTGTTAGAAATGGGGAGGCACTGGGGAAGGGATGCAATCAACATAAACTAGAGACTGTAACTAACAGAATCATTGCATTATGCTTCCTTTAATGTAACAAAGGCCATAAACCAAGGTAAATGCAGATAAGAGGGGGGGATAGGGGAGGCATGTTAGACAATTGACATTGGTGGTGTTGTCTGACTCTTTACTTTGATTTAAGGTTATTTTTCCTTTTGCTGCTTCCTAGGTGTCATTTTTTCCCCTTTTTTCTTTTTCTTTTGCCTCTCTACCTTCTTTGACTCTCCCTCCTGCCTTGTGGAAGAAATGGAGATGCCCTTATATAGATAGTGGTAAAGGTGGTGAACACATAAATATATGACCATACAGAGAATCATCGATTATTTACTTGGAATGGAATGTACAGTGTGTGAAAAAAAAACATATTAAAAAAAAAACAGGCTGATGACAAAACCTTGAGGGCAATATACTGAGTGAAATAAGCCAGACACATAGGACAAATATTGCAGGGTCTCACTGATAGGAACTAATTATAATATGTAAACTCATAGACATGAAATATAATGTACCAAGATATAAGATGAGGCTTAAGAATGGGGAATGGTTGCTTAGTATGAGCAGAATGTTCAATTAGGATGAACTTAAATGTTTGGAAATGAACAGAGGTGTTGGTAGCAAGATGTGAGAATAACTAACAGCGCTGAATGGTGCGTGAATGAGGTGGAAAGGGGAAGCTCAGAGTCATATATGTCACCAGAAGGAAAGTTGGAGATCAAAAGATGGGAATGCATAAAACAATCCTATGGTGGGCAATGTCCATGATTAACTGTACAAATATTAGAAATCTCTTCCATGAACCAGAACAAAGGTATGACAATACAATTAGAAGTTAATAATAGAGGAGCATATTGGGAAGAACTATATACCTATTACAAACTATATACTACAGTTAGTAGTATTTCAACATTTTTTCATAAACAGTAACAAACGTACTATATCAATACTAGGAGTCAACAATTGAGGGGGGTTGGTTAGGGATAGGGGAGGATTAGAGTTTCCTTTTCTTTTTTTCTTTTTTCATCTTTCAGTTTATTTCTTGTCTGGAGTAATGAAAAGTTTCTAAAAATTGAACAAAAATTAAGTGTGATGGATGCACAGCTGTATGAGGGTACCCATGGGCAAGTGATTGTACACTTTGGATCTTTGGATAATTGTATGGTATCTGAACAATCTCAATAAAAATGAAAAAAAAAGTTAATTAGAAAAAAAGCAGGAGCCACAGGAATAGCCTATGCAAAATCCTTGAGGCAGCAATACGTTTGACACTGCTGCAGACAACTGACTGAAAAAAGCTGAGGAAGGCATGTTCTCCAGGTAAAGGGGAAAAAAAAACACACTTAGGAGAGAAGGTAGTCAAGGCTACATGCTCAAGACCAGGTTGTGAATTACTCCAGCTCCCCTCAATCATCTCCTCTCACATGCATAAGCTTGGCCATAAGTACTGGGATGTGCCTTGCATAAACATGTGCTCACACACACCACCACTCTTCATGGTAGGTAGTCAGACCAATTCAAAGATAAATAATCAGAAACAGACAGAGAACCTATGCATAGAGATTGCGAAGAAAATCTAGATAGACTTCAGATGTTCTTCACAGTCTCAAATAAATTTTATGTGATCATGTAAAACTCTTAGATCATGTAAAACTATTAGATTATGTATACTCTTAGACCAGAGAAACTAAAAATAGCAATAACTTATTGTAATGATAAGGATAGGGTACAGAGGGTTGGCTTAAGCTTAATCCTCTTCTATCATAGCAGGAAGTCAATAGATAATGTCTAAATAGATAAGGTAAGATAAGGTAAAACATAGCAGTATAAGCATATTATTTGGAGATAAGGAGAAAACTACCAAACCAAACTGTTAAAGAGTTAAAAGGGGTTGCCACTGGCTAGCAAGACTAGAGATAAGAAGGGGTGGGACATGAGATGGTTGCTTTTTATTAAAAGTCTTCCTGTACCACTTGTTTTAATTCTGTGTTCTTTGATTTAAAAATAATACTAATAAAGATCTTTTTAAGAAAAGAAGGAAGTAAAACCTGAACTGGCAGTGATCTGGAAAAGAAAAGATGAAAAAATTATAAATAAAATCCACAGAAGAAGCAAGAACAAACGGAATAAAAAAATCTGAAAAACAAGGGGGAAAAGTTAAGCAACAAAGTCAGGAAAAAACAAAATTAGGGGAAAAATTAAGCTGGGCTTAAGAAAGTTAAATAGAACAAAATTCCAAATAACAATACACAATGATCACAGAGAGGATGACAGGCATGGAAAAAAGCAAGCCAGAGTAGTGAAGTGATGTGGCCAAAGTTACAGAAGAATCAAGATCAGATTCCAACTCTGCCCTTTAACAAGCTCTTTGTATTAAGCTTGCTTATTTATTATAAGAATTCAATATCTAGCCAGGTAATCACTTTAGTTTGTCAAGGATTTAGAAGTTTTGTATTTTTTCTTAATTATTTTTTTTTGCTTGTTTTTACTGCAGAACTGTTTTCTAGATAAAGTCCATTCTGTTTATGGGTGGGAATGAAAAATGCTATTAAATATTAGGAAAACATTTGCATACACTATTGTATCTAAAACTAATCTAGATAAACACAGCAGTATTGGAGTGAAAAGAAAAAAGCAAGTCATTTCTGAAAGTAAAAAAAAAGTAGATAATTTTTAAAAAGATGCGACACATTCTCCTTTATCTTATATAATTTCTCTGATATTTCATCCATTTGATTAAATATCCAGTTAGCATGTTGACACATACACATCCAAACATCTTGTATCATCAGGATATTTAACATATATACAAATTCTTAAACTATTAAACTAACCAGTTCCTAATTTCCCCCCACATCCTATATGGACATAGGCCGATGGGGATGAAATGGGTGGGTATAACATATGTAATCCAAAGACTGACTAGCTCTTCAAATCAAGAGTGCTAATCCTTGTGAGGGAACAAGAGAAAAACGGGAATTTCTTCATTGCCCATCAGCCGCAATCATCAGGGAGAATGTGACACATAGGAGAGTGAAGCAGAAACTCACAATGAAAATTGTGAGATGCATAAAAATTCTAACTATTTGACTACTATAAATCTGATCATTAAAAGGACAAAGGGTCAGTGGCTAAGAAGTAGGTTATTTTTATTCGTATAGCGGGGCAAAAAACGCATTCCCGCAAACTCCCTGGGGACGTACTGCTTTATTTGTCCTACCCCAAAAGCTCAGCTAGATCAGATTAAGTATTCAACTAGAGTACTAGTTGAAGGACAATTCACCTGCATTTGAAAAGAATTGTTGTGACATGGGAATGGTTCCACAACCAACCTCCCTCTCAAACCTCACTTGTAAATGATACTGATCCTACTCCCAAACAAAATTTCTACTAAAAATGAGGAGTACTAAGACTGAAATGTGCAAGGTACAAATATATTGAATCCCTCAAGATTAACTAAGATGAAACACAAATGTACCAGAAAGTATATCCCTGGCAAGTACTTGAAAAAATCTGTAATTACAAAGACTGTTGTTATATAATGAAGTCACTCCCTACTTTATCATTTCCACAAATTAAAATGTCCACATTCAATAAAGGCCTCCACCTGCCATTGAAAGGATGTTGTAATAAAGTAACAATTTGTGATTAGTAAATTTTAAACAATCAGAATAAAATCTGCTTGACTACCATGATCATTCAATTAACTTTTATTCAAGGCATGTTGGTCCCTCCTTATGCCTAGAATTGGCAAAGAGGGGAAGTGCTAACTAGTATTTGATTTCATAGCATGGAAAATTAGCTTTTACCGTATAGTACTGTACAGACATGATAAGGTCCAGTGGGTGGTTAGTTCTTTTAAAGATGATTAAAGTGAGAAATTATTAAACGTAAAAATTATCTTCAATATTTTGATGTAATTTACAATTTGAAAATAAACATTCATTAATATAGGTTTGATAGCTGGAGTTCAGAACAGTCTCTGCATAAATCACATCCTTAATGCATTCTCCACTATGTGCAGAGTCATTTTCTTCAGAAGAAGAACTTAATGACATCTTGCAAAGGCACATGAATCCTTCCAGGTTTTTGTTATTTTTCCCAGGCTTTCGGTTGCCTCACCTATGCTTAATTCAATAGCAATCCTTTTAGCTGCATTATCAAATCATATGAAAGACTTCTACTTAATTTTCATAGAAAAAGCTCTTCTCTTACATTTCACCAATTTACATGATTTTTAATTAAATCATATAATTACAAAGCAATTATAACTGGCACATATAGGTTTGGACACAAATATGATGGACTCTTCTTTGTTAAGCAAAGAACCCAACAGATAGGAACAGAGGGTAGTTTGTAAATTATCAGAAACCAAGAAGACATGTTTGCCTCAATTATCAAATTTTCTCAGCTTATCAAATTTTCTGAGCTATGTCACCATTTGCTAGTAAGAAATATGAAATGATTTTTTATTTGTTAATTACTGCTTAAATTAAGCCATTAAGGAATATACCTTCACTCAAGAGGCCATACAAGCAATCCCCAGACTTAAGAGGGCCACTGTTCTTGCCCTATTTCCCTACCCTCAAATCTAGAAGCTTCTCTACCACTCTCATGCAACAGTCATGAAAAACAAGCAGCTCTGAGAGAGATGGGATCACAGTGAAAATAAGTCAACACTTGAAAAGTAGAAACGATTTAGATAGAGACAATTATCCCCAAGGTAGAACCTTAAATTGGGGCTGCTTATATGATTATTCCCTTCCCCAAAACATTCTCCTTCTCAGCCTGAATTTATTCACTTTGTCACACTATCCTGCTGAACATTTTATCAAGTGATTCATTTGTGTTAATAAGCACCTTAAATAACAGTAATAATAACACCACCTCCAGAAATGATTTTCACATGTCCTGGGTTCATTCTGACACTTAGAGATAAGTTGCATGACAGAAATGAAGACATTGGGAAGAAAAGAAGGTAGGCAATTTTGGCATACTGAAGAACAGGGAAAATCTAGGAGAGAGGTCAGTGAAGGGAGGAGCACTATCATATGTATAAGGGTTATAGAAAGCAATGTGGGGAATCCCAAAGATAAAATTTACTGATTTTGAAATATTGCCTAAAGTAAGCCATGCACCTAGGAAAAAGGAAGGAACACTCTTTATTGTTCCTATACCACATGGTACATACATAGTGCTCCCAGAGCTCAGATTCATACTATTAATAAAACATCTGATCTGTAATGTAGATTAAATCAGGTTTTAAAAAGGAGCACTACCCTGGGAACTTAGTCTCCTTTCAAAAAAATAGAAAGAAAGAAAAGAAAAATGTTTGCAAACACTTTTTGTACTACAGCATGTAACTAGTGGTTCTCCAGCTTTCAGAATCATCTAGGCAGCTTATTAAAGCTTATTTAAATCATCAGAATTAAAGAATACTCACAAAGCAAAACTGAAAATGCCGAAGAGATAAAGAGAGAAACCAAAGTGACCATTTGCATGAAAGAAGTGGTTGTCATTAAATCACTTTGTCATTATGATATCCTACAAGAATATCTCACCCTTTGCTAACCTTCAACCCCTTTGGATAAAAATCTCACAGGCTCTAGTGGTTCTGATATACTTTTCCAGGAATTATGAGTGCCCTTTTGTCTTAAATTGAGACTAAGGAGATGCTACTTTCTATCTATTCCTGTTAACCACAATTTTATAGAACTTTATTTTCTTCAGCTTGTATTACGAAAAACAAGTGGTTTCTCAATATGCATTTTCAAACTAAATACATATTCCCAGGAGATTTTTATATGCTCCCCAAAGAGTCATCCTCTTCTTCAATGTAGTAGGTACTCTCTGCTCCATAGCAAGTTATACCTGAGAAACAAGAAATGATGTCCCACGATCATCTAAAGTGAAGGTATCTGATAACAAATTCATCATCCCACCTACTTCCATCTCTCTCCCCACCTTCCTTCTCCCGCCTGGACCCACCCCCCAATTCAATCAATCACCAAGGTTAACTTCTAAATCCTAATCTTGCTCCTCTTCTCCATCCCTAGGAGCACCACTGCCTGAGTTGAGGAGTCCATTTTATACCTATACCATTGTAATAATTTATCTGGTCTTCCATTCTCCAATCTCACTTCCTTCCGATCGTTTCTTTCTTCACTGGTTTTAATGTCTGGATCAGGAGTCAAAAACTCAAAGGCTGATAGATTCTAGGCAGGGACAGAATTGAGTTTTGCAAGCCAGCTGTAGGATAATAAATGTCAACTAACACTTGACTTCAAGGTAAAATGCAATAGGGGTGGACTGGGGCAAGTTCAAGAGCACATGGCCCATTCAAATGAGAGGGAACTTATTCCCATACAGCAAATTGTTGCCAGCCATGTGGCAACATTGGCCTGGTATTGCAAAATTACTGTTTCAAGAGAAGCCAGAAATTTGGATTTTTATGCGTAAACTCAATGTTTAAGGTCTAGCAACCAAATCAAAATGTAAAAACGATACTGCCAACAGTGCAAGCCAAACAAAACACATCTATAACTGGATGTGACTTACAGGGCTACCATTTTGAAAACTATGTATGAAATCAGTGGTTCTCCAACTTTACAGAATCATCTAGGCAGCTTATTAAAGATGTAGATTCCTAGGCCCCACCCCCACAGGATTCTAATTCATTAAGTCCATGGCAGGGCTCCAGAAACTTTCCTGGTAGTTTTGACGCAAGTGCTCCTAAAACCACTTTTTAACAAATCTGCCCTATCAATGTGAAAAAGGTTATCAAGGGGATTAAAGGGAATGAGAAGAATGGGAAAAAATGGAAACTATGATTTTAATGTTATTTAAAATATTTTAAATGTTATCATTTTAACTCTGTCCCAAGGAGGTACAACTTAGTATCATACTTGTTTCAACTTTGAACAATAGTGTTCATTCATAGGCATATTTTCAAGTAACATATGAAACCAACAAGACATGTTTTAAGGAATTACTTCTTTTTTTTAGTGTACTGGTAATTTCAGATCAATAGTGTGGCAACTGTTAAACATTAAAAAATAAGGTGGTAATCTAAAAAACCAGGAAAATTCTGTTTACTAAAACAAATTATTTAAAAAGTACTATTTGGAGGAACCTAAGATGGCAGCTAGGTGAGACAGAGAAAAAAAAACACCTCCATGGAAAATGCTAGATAAAAAACCAGAAAGTGACCCAGAACACCACTTCCAGAGTAGCACCAGCTGGACAAGTTCTGCTAAAGCCACAGGGAACGTGCGTTTGGTGAAACCAGAAGTCTGCATTCTGAAACAAGTGAGTGAGTCAGCTGAGTCCCTCAGCCAGCTACGATGTGGGGAAACGGTAAGTTCATGTTTTGTTTTGTTTTTTTTTTTTAAAAAAAAAGAAGCCCAGGAACAGCTGCAGATAAGACGGGAGCGGTCTGGACTAATGCCTCGGTGTCTGGGGTGAAGGATACCCCTTCCCACATCCACTGCTGATTGTCTTGGGTCCAGGGGAGCAAAGGAAAGACACATGACTTGCAGCCATCACCCCAGCGGGCGGGACTACTCCTGCCCGACTGAACACACAGCACAGAGCCGAGACAAAAAACCCAGCCTGACAGGGAGTCTTTCCCACAGCACCCCTCACACGACACAATATTGGCTGTGGACAGTGGCCTTGAATACACCCACGGCTGATTGTCCCGGAGCTGGGAGAGCGGAGCTGTGAGGAAAAGGGGAAGTTAACTCATCCCATTCAACCATCTTTGAAGTGGGTTGGGAACACTCCTACACAGCCCGGCGGCCCAGGGCTTCCCTGGAGGCCAGCACTCACTTGTGATGTGGCACGGCCCTCCCCACCTCAACAGAGGTCCTGGAAAACCACAGCAGGGAAGGGGGGAACCGCTCGGAAATCCCAGGGAACCTATGCCAATACCAAGGACTTTTGTGTCAGTGGCAGAGAACAGCCTTAAATCTCCGGGAACACCTGGGAGATTTGATTGTTAAACTTGCCCTTCCTCCCTAACCACTCAGGCACACGCCCTTCATTGAGGGAAGACAGCACTGACAACACACCCAAATTAAGTGCACCAATTGGACCCCAAAAGAATCAATTCCACACACACCACAAAGTTGGGGAGAACTGACTTGAGGGGAATAAATGACTCACAGATGCCATCTGCTGGTTAGTTAGAGAAAGTGTATGTCACCAAGGTGCAATTCTAACAAATTAAAGATCAAGTAAAGCAAATGCCAAGAGGCTAAAAACAACAGAAAATCTTAAAGCATATGATAAAACCAGACGACACGGAGAACCCAAACCCAAACACTCAAATTAAAAAATCCAAAGACACACAGTTCCTGGCAAAATTAATCAAAGAATTACAGACAGGCTTTGAGAGCATGGCACGGGATATAAAAGACTTGAAGAAGAGCATGGCACAGAATATAAAAGACATAAAGAAGACCCTAGAAGAGCATAAAGAAGATATTGCAAGAGTAAATAAAAAAATAGAAGATCTTAAGGAAATTAAAGAAACTGTAGGCCAAATTAAAAAGACTCTGGAGGGTAACAATGGGATTGGGAAAGCCAGAAGGACCACATCCCCTTTGTCTAGTTTATGGATGGATGAGTAGAAAAATAGAGGAAGGAAACAAACAGACAGACAGACAAAGGTACCCAGTGTTCTTTTTTTACTTTAATTGCTCTTTTTCACTTTAATTATTATTCTTGTTATTTTTGTGTGGGTGCTAATGAAGGTGTCACGGATTGATTTAGGTGATGAATGTACAACTATGTAATGGTACTGTGAACAATCGAATGTATGATTTGTTTTGTATGACTGCATGGTATGTGAATATATCTCAATAAAATGAAGATTAAAAATTAAAAAAAAAATGGGTTGATGACAAAACCTCGAGGGCAATATACTGAGTGAAATAAGCCAGACACATTAGGACAATAATTACAGTGTCTCACTGACAGGAACTAATTATAATATGTAAACTCATAGACATGAAATATAAGGTACCAAGATACAGAACGAGGCTTAAGAATGGGTAGTGGTTGCTTAATATGAGGAGAATGTTGAATTAGGGTGAACTCAAATGTTTGGAAATGAACAGGGGTGTTGGTAGCAAGATGTGAGAATAACTAACAGTGCCGAATGGTGTGTGAATGAGGTGGAAAGGGAAAGCTCAGAGTCATATATGTCACCAGAAGGAAAGTTGGAGGTCTAAAGATGGGAATGTATAAAACTGAATCCTATGGTGGGCAATGTCCATGATCAACTGTACAAATACTAGAAATCGCTTCCATGAACCAGAACAAAGGTATGACAATACAATTAGAAGTTAATAATAGAGGAGCATATAGGGAAGAACTATATACCTATTACAAACTATATACTACAGTTAGTAGTATTTCAACATTTTTTCATAAACAGTAACAAATGTACTATATCAACACTACGAGTCAACAATTGAGGGGGGTTGGTTAGGGACAGCGGAGGATTCGAGTTTCCTTTTCTTTTTTTCTTTTTTCATCTTTTACTTTATTTCTTGTCTGGAGTAATGAAAACCTTCTAAAAATTGAAGAAAAATTAAGTGTGGCTATGGATGCAGAGCTGTATGAGGATACCAGGGGCAACTGATTATACACGTTGGATCTTTGGATAATTGTATGGTATCTGAACAATCCCAATAAAAATAGAAAAAAACCTACTTACAAAGAAAACAAATGAGAGAGAGTTTAAAGTATTTTCAGACAAACAGACACTAAGAGAGTTTGTGAACAAGACACCTGCTCTACAAGAAATACTGAAGGGAGTACTACAGGCAGGCAGGAAAAGACAAGAGAGAGGTTTGGAGAAGAGTGTAGAAATGAAGACTATATCAGTAAGGGTAAAAAGAGAGAGAGAGAAAAAAAATGAAAATAAGATATGACATATAAAATCTAAAACAAAATATTAGATAATAAACATTATGTCGAATGAAATTAACCAGAAACAAAAGGACAAATACTGTATGGTCTCACTACCATGAACTAACATTAACAGCGAACCTTCAAAGTTAAAGCTGAGAACACAACTTATCAGGAGATAGAAAGATGGTAGAGACCAGGCAGCTGATGCTGAAGGAGTACAGAATGTTCAACAGAATTGATTGTACAGCTCCAGAAATATATAGCACAATACTGTTTAATGATAGCACAATACTGTAAGTACTCTGAAAAAAAGATGAGTGTGAGTATGGGTGAAAGAGGAAGGCTAAGGGCATGTATGCTACCAGAAAGAAAGATAGAGGATAAAGTCTGGGACTGTATAACTTAGTGAAACCTAGAGTGGTCAATCATGGTGATTAAGTGTACTAATGTAAGAATGTTTTTACATGAGGGAGAACAAATGAATGTCAACATTGCAAGGTGTTGAAAACTGGATGCCATGGGGAAAAAATACAATCAATGCAAACTAGAGTCAACAGTTTACAGTAAGACTGTAATATGCTTCCATTAATTGTAACAAAAGCAATATACCAAAACTAAATGTCTACAAGAGGGGGATATAAGGGAGGGGTATGGGATTCTTGGTGCTACTTCTGTTTTATGACCTTTTCATTGTATTTTATTTTTTTCTTCTATCTTTTTCTTTATTCTTCATTTTTTTCCCTCCTCTTCCCCCTTCATTGTGGAAGAAATTGAAATGTCCTAATAGAGATTGTGGTGGCAAACACATAGCTAGGTGATTATACCAGGAATCATTGATTGTTTACTTAGGATGGATTACATGGTGTGTGAATAAAGCTGTTTGAAAAATAAACAAAGGTATACAAGTGTTGGATAAAATGTGGAGAGGGATGTACCTATTCACTGTTGGTGGGGAACTAGAATGGTGCAGCCCATGTGGAGGGCAGTGTGGTGGTTCCACAGGAAACTAAGTATGGGGCTGCCATATGGTACTGCAACCCTGTTATTGGTTGTATACTTAGAGGAATGAGGGCAGGGACACGAGTGGACATTTGCACGCTGCTGTTTGTGGCAGCAGTGTTCACGATTTGCAATGGATGGAGATGGCCTAAGGGCACATCAACTGATAAACCGAACAGTGAACTGTGGTGTACACATACAACGGAACACTGAGCAGCAGCAAGGAGTGAAGTTGGTATGCAACTAGGTGCATGGATCTTGAGGACAGTAAGTAAGTAGAGTGAAATAAGCCAGAAATGAAAAAGACAAACATTATAATGCCTCACTAATATGGACTAAACATAATGTGCAGACTCTGAGAATTGAATCTGAGAGCATAGGTTATCACGGGAAGGTTTATATAAAGGTTCCTAGATTGTAAGCTCTTACAGCAGTCACATCTATTTATGAGTTGTAACAGTCATTTCTAAATTCTGAGATGATGAGCGGTTTGTATGTGACCTGGTTGGTGCGGCTTTGGTGTCTGTGTGGCACCTGGGACTCAGAGCCAGAGTTCGGCAGCTGTGAGTGTTGGCATTGTCCCATGCAGCAACTGTTAAAGAGGCTGACATTAGACTTCTATTATAGATATAAACGAAATAGACTTGGTTGAGATTGGGGTAGATCAGACTAAAGTATAGAGGAGGATATTAACTGTGTTTTAAAACTTTGACTTCTTTGTGGGACCAAAGGAAGAGATGTTTATTTGGTGCAAAATCTATTATTTTCTGTAGCATACTATATAACTAAACTTGTATGGTCAGTTCACTCAAACACCATAATTACTTGGAACCTTGAATAGGGAGTGAAATCTGCTTGGTTTGTACAGGTTAGCATGAAGCTCTGACACATCCCTGAGTAATCTCGGCAGAGAACAAAAAGTATTCGCAAAGCCTCCTTGAGGGACTGGGGAAAATTTGGTAATATTTATCATCTTCAGCTGGGGAACCCTGATATTCTTGCAAGCATTGAGAACTACCAGTTTAGTAGGCCAAGCCCTTAATCTTGGGGCTTGCCTTTAAGAAGCCTGTTACTGCAAAGGAGAGGCTAAGCCTATTTATAATTGAGCCTGAGAGTCACCCCTAGAGCACCTCTTTTGTTGCTCAGATGTGGCCTCTCTCTCTAAGCCAACTTGGCAGGTAAACTCACTGCCCTCCCCATACTTGGGACATGACTCCCAGGTATGTAAAATCTCCCTGGCAAAAAAGAAAATCTCCCTGGCATCATGGGACGTGACTCCTGGGGATGAGCCTGGACCTGGCATCGTAGAATTGAGAAAGCCTTATGGACCAAAAGGGGGAAGAGAAATGAAACAAAGTTTCAATGGCTGAGAGATTACAAATGGAGTCGAGAGGTCATTCTGGAAGTTATTCTTATGCGTTATATAGATATCCATTTTTAGTTTTTAGTGTATTAGAATAGCTAGAAGGAAATATCTGAAACTGTTGAACTGCAATCCAGTATCCCAGATTCTTGAATACAATCATATAACTATATTGCTTATATGGTGTGATTGTGTGATTATGAAAACCTTATGGTTCACATTCCCTTTACACAGTGTATGGACAAATGAGTAGAAAAATGGGGGAAAAAAGTAAATAAATAATGGGTGGAGGAGGAGGAGTATGGGATGTTTTGGGTACTCTTTTTTACTTTTTTTGGAATAATGAAAATGTTCAAAAACTGATTGTGGAGATGAATGTACAGCTGTATGATGATACTGTGACCAATTGATTGTACATTTTGTATGATTGTATGGAATGTGAATATATCTCAATAAAATTGCATTAAAGAAAGAATCCTACTGAAAAGGATGAAAATTATATATGTATCCTGAAGGATATGTGCGAAGAAAAAGAAGAACAGAAATGATGAGATGAAAAACACAATAATGGAGATTAAAAACACACTATGGGCTGACAACAGCAGATTTGAATGGGCAGAAAAAAGAATCAGAATTAGAAGACAGGAAAATTGAAATTATACAGTCAGAAGAACAAATAGAGAAAAGAACAGAAAAAAATGAGCAGTGAATCAGGGATTTCAGTAATAGCACAAAGTACATAAACATACATGTCATGAGTGTCCCAGAAGGAGAAGAGAAGGGAGAAGGGGCAGAAAGAATATATGAGGAAATGACTGGAAATTTCCCAACTCTTATGAAAGACATAAATATACATGTACAAGAATCACAATGTACTCCAAATAGAATAAGTGCTAATAAACCTACCCTGAGACAAATACTAATTATATTGTCAAATGCCAAAGATAGAGGATCCTGAAAGCAGAGAAAGAAAAGCAATCTATCACATACAAGAGATCCTCAATAAGACTAAGTGCTGATTTTTCATCAGAAACTAGGGAGGTGAGAAGACAGTGGTATGACAGATTTAAGGTACTGAAAGAGAAAAACTGCCAGCCAAAAATTTTTATCCAGCAAAACTGTCCTTCAGAAATGAGGGAGACTTTAAAATATCCAAAGATAAACAGAAACTGACAGACTTTATTACCAAAAGACCTGCCATCCAAGAATTGCTACAGGGAGTTCTTCTGGTTGAAAGGAGAAGACAAGATGGAGTGGTTTGGAGTCATGTGAAGCAGTGAAGATCTTCAGTAAAGGTAACTAAATGGGTGACTGCAAAACCCTATAGCAGTGTATGCTCAATATATAATTCTATTCTTTTTTCCTATAAGAGTTAGAATACAAATGAATAAGACACAGTCATATTTCCTGATAATGGACACACAAAATATAAAGATGTCATATGGGATAAAAACAACATAAAGAAGGGAAATGGAGGGATATAGGAGCAAAGAGCATGCATGCTATTGAAGTCAAGCTGGTATCTTTTCAAAGTGATATGTTACAGACTTAGGTTGTGTAATACAAACCCCAAGGTAACCAGAAAGAAGGTATTTAAAAATATATACAGAAATGTAAATGAGAAGCACATCAATTAAATACATCAGGAAATATGAACTATATGGAAAAAGAGGCTGCAATAAAGACAGAGACAGATAGAGATACATAAACTACAAAGAACAAAATGGCTGAAGTAAGTACTGCCTTTACAGTAATAACAATGAATGGCAATGGATTAAACTCCCCAATCAAAAGACACAGAATGGCAGAATGGATAAAAAAAAGCATGATCCTGACTCCCAGGGATGTAAATCTCCCTGGCAACGCAGGATATGACTGCAGGGGATGAATTTCTGGACCTGGCATCATGGGATTGAGAACATGTTCTTGATCAAAAGGGGAATGCAAACTGAAACAAAATAAAAGTTTCAGTGACTGAGAGATTCCAGATGGAGTTGAGAGGTCACTCTGGTGGGCACTTTTCACTCCTGTGGGCACTTTTATGCACTATATAGATAACCCTTTTTAGGTTTTAATGTACTGGAATAGCTAGAATAAATACCTGAAACTATCAAATTGCAACCCACTATCCTTGACTCTTGAAGACAATTGCATAGCTTACAAGGAGTGACAGCATGATTGTGAAAACCTTGTGGATACACTCCCTTTATCCAGTGTATGGATGGATGAGTAGATAAATGGGGGAAAAAAATAAATGAAAAATGGGGGGGGGGGGATTTGAATGTTCTTTTTTACTTTTATTTTTTATTCTTATTTTTACTTTTTCTGGTATAAGGAAAACGTTCAAAAATAGATTAGGGTGATAAATGCACAACTATACAATGGTACTGTGAATGGTTGATTGTACACATGGGTGATTGTATGATATGTGAATACATCTTGATAAAACTGAATTTAAAGAAAAGTAAATAAGAAAAAAAATGAAAAAAAAAAGCATGATCCAACTACAGGTTGTTTACAAAAGACTCATCTTAGACCCAAAGACACAAACAGGTTGGAAGTGAAAGGATGGAAAAAGACAATCTGTGTAAATAGTAACAAAAAGAGAACTGGGATAGCTGTACTAATATCATAAAAATACAAAACATAAAGAAGGACACTATATGTTAATAAAAGGGTTTATCCACCAACAAGAAATAACAATTATAAATATTTAAGCCCCTAAACACAGTGTTCCAAAATACATGAAGCAAACACTGGCAAAAATGAAGGGAGAAATAGACAGCTCTAAAATAATAGTTGTAGACTTCAGTACAGCACTTTCATCAATAGACAGAACATCTAAATGGAAGATCAGTACGGAAACAGAGAACTTGAATATGATAAATGAACTAGACCTACAAGACATATACAGAACACTGCACCCCAAGATAGTGGCATATATATTACTCTATTATATACACAAGGACTGTTCTCAAGATAGACCACATGATGGATAACAAAACAAGTCTCAATAAATTCAAAACTATTGAAATCATACAGTGTATCTTTTCCAATCAAAACGGAATAAAGCTAGAAATGAATAACGGAGGGAGAAATGGGAAATTAACAAATACGAAGAAATTAAACAATATACTCTTAAACAACCAATGGGTTAAACAGGAAATCACAAGTAAATTAGGAAATATATTCAGGCAAATGAAACTGAAAATACAGCATAACAAAACTCATGGGATGCAGCAAAGGGAGTGCTGAGATGGAAATTTGTAGCTCTAAAATATTAACATTTAAAAAGAAAAACTTCAAATCAGAGACTTAACTTCAAACATGGAAGAACTGGAAAAAGAAAAGCAAACTAACCCAAAGAAAGCAGAAGGAAGAAAATAACAAACAGTAGAGAACAGATAAATTAAATAGAGGACAAAAAAAAAAAAAAAAAAAAAAAAAAAACCAATGGAGAGCAATAACAAAAACAGAAGTTGGTTCTTTGAAAAGATCAATAAAATTGACAAACATTTAACTAGATAGATATAAAAAAAGGGAGAGGATAAAAATGACTAAAATCAGAAATGCAAAGGGGGGTATTAATACCAACACTGCTGAAATAAAAAGGACAATAAGAGGATACTATGAACAATTGTATGTCAATAGATCAGACAAGCTAGATGAAATGGCAAAATTGTTAGAAACCCACAAACTACCTACATTGACTCAAGAAGAAACAGAAGATTCCAACAAAACAATTATTATTAAAGAGATTGACTCAGTAATCAAAAATCTCCCAACAAAGAGAAGCCCAGGAATAGATGGCTTCACAGGAGAATATGACCAAACAATGCAAGAGGACGTAACTCCAGCTCTGTTCAAACTCTTCCAAAAAAATGAAGGGAGCACTCCCTAATTCATTCTACAAGGCCGATACTATACTAATATCAAAGCCAGATAAAGATACCACAAAAAAGAAAACTACAGACCACTATCTCCTATGAATGTAGATGCAAAAATCCCCAACAAAATATGAGCAAACCAAATCCAACAGCATATTAAAACAATTATACACCATGATCAATTGAGAATTATCCCAGGTATGCAAGAGTAGTTCAACATAAGAAAATCAATTAATGTAATACACCACATTACCAGGGAAAAAACTACATGATCGTCTCAACTGACCCAGAAAAGGCATTTGACAAAACCCAGCATCCTTTTGTAATAAAAACATTTAGAAACATAGGAATAGAAGAAAACTTTCTTAACATGATAAAGAGCATATATGAAAACCAAAAGCTGCAACATACTCAATGGTGAAAGAATGAAAGCTTTCACTCTAAGATCTGGAACAAGACAAGTATGCCCACTGCCACCACTTTTAATCAACACTGTACTGAAAGTTCTAGCCAGAGCAGTTAGGCAAGAAAAAGAAAGAAAACGAATCCAGATTGGAAAGGAAGAAGTAGAAGTTTCACTATTTGCAGATGGCATGATCCTATATATAAAAAGCCCCCAAAAATCTACAACAAACCTACTATAGCTAATAAATGAGTTCAGCAAAGTAGCAGGATACAAGATCAATGAGCAAAAATCAATGGTGTTTCTATACACTAGTAATGAGTAATCTGAGGAGGAAATCAAGAGTAAAATTCCATTTACAATAGCAACTGAAACAATCAAATATCTAGGAATAAATTTAACCAAGGATATAAAGGACTTGTACACAGAAAACTACAAAACATTGCAAAAAGAAATCAAAGATGACCTAAATAAATGGAAGAACATTCCATGTTCATGAACTGGAAGACCAAATATCTTTAAGATATCAATCCTCCGAAATGATTTAAAGATTCAATGCAATCCCAATCAAAATTCTGACAGCCTATCTTACAGAATTGGAAAAGCCAATAATCAAGTTTATTTCGAAGGGTAAGGGGCTGTTAATAGTCAAAAACATCTTGAAAAAGAAGAATGAGGTTGGCAGACCCACATTTCTTGACTTTACAGCATATCACAAAGCTACAGTGGTCAAAACAGCATGGTACTGGCATAAAGACCCATGGAATTGAAATGGGAGTTCAGAAATAGAGCTTCACATCTATGGACAATTGATTTTTGATAGGGCTGCCAGGCACGCAATTGGGAAAGAATAGTCTCATCAACAAATGGTGCTGGGAGAACAGGATAACTATGTGTAAATGAATGAAAGGCCCCTATCTCATACCATATACCAAAATGGATTAAAGACCTAGATACAAAAGCCAGGACTAGAAAACTCCTGAAAGAAAATATAGGGAAGCATCTTCACGATCTTGTGTTAGGCAATGGTTTCTTAGACTTTACATGCAAAGAAAAAGCAACAAAAGAGAAAACAGATAAATGGGACCTCCTCAACATTAAAAACTTTTGCACATCAAAGGACTTTGTCACAAAGGTGAAAAGACAGACTAATCAATGGGAGAAAATATTTGGAAACCGCATATCCAATAAGCATTTAATATCCAGAATACATAAAGAAATCCTACAACTCAACAACAAAAAGATAAACAACCCAATTTAAAAATCGGCAAAAGACTTGAGTAGACAGTCTTCCAAAGATATTCAAATGGCTAAAAAAGCACATGGAAAGATGCTCAACATCACTAGTTTTTAGGTAAATGCAAATCCAAAACCACAATGAGATATCATTTCAAACCCACTAGAACAGATACTATTTTAAAAAATATAGAAAATTACAAATGTTGGAGAGAATGTGGAGAAATAGGAACACTCATTCTTTGCTGGTGGTAATGTAAAATGGTGCACCTGCTGTGGAAGACAGTTTGGCAATTCCTCAGGAAGCCAAGTATAGAATTACCATATAACCTGGCAATCCTGCTACTAGGCGTATACCCTAAAGAACTGAAAGCAGGGAATCGAACAGATATTTGCACACAGATGTTCATAGCAGCATTATTCACAATTGCCAAAAGATGGAAACCTGTGTCCTTCAACCTGTGAATGGATAAACAAATTGTAGTATATACATACAATGGAATACCATTCAGCTGCAAAAAGGATCAAAGTCCTGATGCATGCGACAACACATGGATGAACCTTAAGGATATTATGGTAAATAAGCATGCAAAATAACAAATATATGATTGCACTGATAAGAACTAATCATAATAAGCAAACTCACAGAGTTAGAATCTAGAATATAGGAAACAAGAGGATGGACTGGGGATAGAGAAAAGGGAGCTGATGCGTAATTTGTATAGAATTTCTATTTGGGTTGATTGTCGAGGTTTAGAAATGAACAGTGGTGATAGCAGCACACTATTCTGAGTGTAATTAACAGTGCTGAATTATTTATGTGAATGTGGTTGAAGGGGAAGTTTTGGATCGTATATGTTTACTAGAATGACATTATAACACAGCAAACCCTGTTGAGGACTATGGACTGGGGTTAATTGTACAAGAATATGTACTACTCATGAATGTTCTTTCAGGAATCATAACAAATATATGACACTAATACACAGTATTAATAATAGGGTGGTATATTGGGGAAAATATACCAATTGTAAATTGCGGACTATAGTTAATAGTGCTATTTTAATATTGTTTCACCAGCTGTAACAAAGGTACCACACTAATGCAAAGTATCAATAATAGGGGCATATATAGGAACGTGGGTTTTTTACACAATTTTGCTGTAAAAACACAACTTCTGTACATCAAGGGTTGACACCTTTTTATATGTGTGATTTATTTTACAGTGATGGAGGTGGCTGAGGCTGTGGAGCTCTGACTGTGATGTTCTTTGGGATTTGCTCTCTCACTGCTTGTTGAGTCATGTTTTGAGGGCTGTCACTGTTCTGTATATGTGTTGGAGTTCATAATGACAAAAAAAAAAACCAAAAAAATAAAAAGAACATATAAAAAAATACAACTTCAATAATTAAAATAATAATAATAATAGGACATATTTCACAGATCTGTATATCGAGTGTTTTAAATGAGGTAATCCATGTAAATTGCTTAACACAGTGCCTAGGATATAGAATCTTTCAGTAAGTGCTGGCTGCTACTGTTTAAAAAAAGCACAGTTATGAAAAAGTGCTATCATTAATTGTAATAAATGTTCCACACCAATGTAAGGTGTTAGTGGTGGGATGGTGTATGGGAATCCTGTATTTTATACATGTTTATTCTATAAACCCACAACTTCCTTAATAAAATTTTAAAAAATTAAAATTAAAAAAAGGGTTAGGAATAAATTTAACAAAAGAGGTGCAAAACTTATACTCTGAAAACTACAAAACACTGTTGGAAGAAATTAAGGAAGACTTAAATACATAGAAAGACATTCAAGGTTCCCAGGGTGGAAGATTTAATATTGTTAAGATGGCAATAAGTCCCAAATTCACCTACAGATTCAACATGATCCCTGCTGATATTTCAACGGATTTCTTGGCAAAAATTGACAAGCAAATATGAAAATTCATATGGAAATGCATGGGGCCCAAAAAAGCCAAAACAATCTTGAAAACAGAACAAAGCTGAAGGACTCCCACTTCCCAATTTCAAAGCTTACTACAATGCTACCTTAATCAAGACCATATCAATCACCAAAATGGGGGAGAGAAATGAAACAAAATACAGTTTCAGTGGCTGAGACATCTCAAATAGTCAAGAGGTCATTCTGACGCATTATATAGACATCCCTTTTTAGTTTTTAGTGTATTGGAATAGCTAGAAGGAAATACCTGCAACTGTTGAACTGCAACCCAGTAATCTTTATTCTTTTTTTTTTCCTTTGGCATTTCCAGGAAGTTTTTTTTATTTTTTTAATTCAGTTTTATTGAGATATATTCAAATATCATACAATCATCTGTAGTGTACAACCAATTGTTCACAGTACCATCATACAGTTGTGCATTCATCACCCTAATCTATTTTTGAACATTTTCCTTACATCAGAAATAATCAGAATAAGAATAAAAAAAAAGTAAAAAAGAACACCGAAATCATCCCCCCATCCCACACTATTTTTCATTTAGTTTTTGTCCCCATTTTTCTACTCATCCATCCATACACTGGATGAAGGGAGTATGATCCACAAGGTTTTCACAATCACACTGTCACCCCTTGTAAGCTTACATTGTTATACAATCGTCTTCAAGAGTCAAGGCTACTGGGTAGGAGTTTGATACTTTCAGATATTTACTTCTAGCTATTCCAATGCATTAAAACCTAAAAAGGGTTATCTACATAATACGAGTGCCCACCAGAGTGCCCTCTCAATTCCATTTGGAATCTCTCAGCCACTGAAACTTTATTTTGTTTCATTTCACATCCCCCTTTTGGTCAAGAAGATGTTCTCAATCCCACAATATTGGGTTCAGATTCATCCTTGGGAGTCATATCCTGCGTTGCCAGGGAGACTTACAACCCTGGGAGTCAGGTCCCACGCAGTGAGGAGTAGCAGCCTTTATTCTTGAAGACGAGTGTGTAGCTATACAGCTTACACTGTATGACTGTGTGATTGTGAAAACTTTGTGGCACCCACTCCATTTATCCAGTGTGTGGATAGATGAACAGAAAAAGGAGGACAAAACGTAAATAAATAAAGGGAAGGGATGGAGAGTATGGGATGTTTTGGGTGTTTTGTTTTACTTTAACTTTTATTCTTATTCTTTTTTGTGTGTGGTAATGAAAAGGTTCAAAAATTGATTGTGGTGATGAATTCACAACTATACAATGGTTCTGTGAACAACTGATTGTACACTGTGGATGACTGTATGGTATGTGAATATATCTCAATAAAACTGAATTTAAAAAACACTGTCATACAGCCAAAAGGATAGACATATCATCAATTTAATAGAATTGCGATTACAGAATTAAACCTTCATTATTACAGTTAATTTTTCACAAGGGTGCTAAGACTGTTTAATGGGAAAAAAAGTCTTTTCAATAAATGGTGCTGAAACAACTGAATATCCACATGAATCAAAATGAATCCAGACCCCTAAATAATACTATACACAAGACAACCCTTTTTAGGTTCTAGTGATTTGGAGTAGCTAGCAGTAAATATCTGAAACCATCAAACTATAACCCAGAACCCATGAATCTTGAAAACAATCATACAAAAATGTAGCTTATGAGGGGTGACAATGGGATTGGGAAAACCATATGGACCACTCTCCCCTTTGTCTAGTTTATGGATAGATGAGTAGAAAAATGGGGAAAGGAAACAAACAAACAAACAAAGGCACCCAGTGTTCTTTTTTACTTTAATTGCTCTTTTTCACTTTAATTATTATTCTTGTTATTTTTGTGTGTGTGATAATGAAGGTGTCAGGGATTGATTTTGGTGATGAATGCACAACTATGTAATGGTACTGTGAACAATCAAATGTACGCTTTGTTTTGTATGACTGCATGGTATGTGAATATATCTCAATAAAATGTATTAAAAAATAAATAAACCAAATGTTTGTTTGTGGAAAAAAATAATACTATATACAAAAATCAACTCAAAATGTATCAAAAACCTAAATGTAAGGGCTAAAACCATAAAATTCTTAGAAGAAAAGAAAGGGGTAAATCTTCATGACCTTGTGCTAGGAAATGATTTCTTAACTATGACAACAAAAGCACAAGCAATAAAAGATAAAGCTCATAAACTGAACATCATTAAAATGACAGTCTTTTGGGCTTCAAAAGACACCATCAAAAAAATGAAAAGGTAACCCAAAGAACAGGAGAAAATTTTTGTAAATCATGTATCTGATAAGGGAGCTATATATATAGAATATAGAAGGAAAGCTTATAGCTCAATAATAAAATGACAAACAGTACAATTTAAAAATGCACAAGGAAGCAAAAAAAGAAGATGGCAGCGTAGAGAGGAGTAGAAGTTAGTTAGTCCCTCTGGAACAAGTAATAAACAACCAGGGACAACTAGTAAATAATCTGAAATAACTGCTGGGGGACAAACATGACTGTCCGCTCATCATACACCAACCTGAATTGAGAGGAATGCCCAAGATCACAGCATAAAATCTGTAAGTAAAAACTGCGAACCCACACTGAGAGACCCTCCCCCATGGCAACCCAAACTGCAACACCTCACAGTGATAGAGAGCAGCACTCTCTGAACAAGGCAATATACCTGAGTCCAGCTCCAACTGGGGTTTTGAATTAACAAATGTGGACTGCTCAATACAAGCTACAAATCCCCAACAAGCAGACAGAGGCTTTTAGTGATGACTGACCTTAAAGAGCCGGCAGACTTCTCTGTGCTGGGAGGGGCAGCCCAGAGGACCAGGTGCTATCTCTGGCCAAGGGTGGGGGAGCTGGGGAGACTGTGGACTGGCCCTGAAGTGGGCTTTCTGTCCCTTTTTCTTTCTCTCAACCTGGGTGGCTCGTTGGAGAAAGCCACAGCTATTTTCAGTACGCAGCTCTCTGACCCAGACAAGGGTGGAGATAGCAGAGTCAGAGAGACAAAGAGTGTATTTAAATGCAAATGAAAATTCCCTAGAGGGTCTATCTTCCCTAAGAGGAAGGAGGTGGTGCCCAGCTCTACTATTGGCTTCCCATTCAGAAGCAGACCCCAGAGCCTGGGGGAAAACAGCCAAAACAGAAACTAAGGACTACAGGGGCCCCACCTCCTTACACCAGTCAGGAGCTATAGACTGACAGGCGCCACCTGCTGGGTAGGTTAGGAAAAGCACAGCAGCTTGAGGCCTCACAGGGTGCTTCAATCTTCGAAGACACACCCTCAGGGAGACCTGATACTGAATATTGCCCCCTTCTGATATCTGAGCCTGTTCTGTCTGGGGAAACCTGATTGGGGTAACCAAGGAAACCAGATGCCTAGACAATGGAAAACTACAACCTACACTAAGAAAAACAAAGTGTGCCAGTTTGAATGTATTGTGTCCCCCAAATGCCATTATCTTTGTGGTCTTGTGGGACAGACGTTTTGGTGCTGGTTAGATTTGCTTGGAATGTGCCCCACCCAGCTGTGGGTGGTGACTTTGGTGGGATACTCCCATGGAGGTGAGACCCCACCCATTCAGGGTGGGCCTTGATCAGGGGAGCCATATAAAACATGCTGACTCAAAGAGACTGGACGGAGTGCAGCTGTGAGTGACGTTTTGAAGAGGAGCAAGCTTGCTAGAGAGGAACATCCTGGGAGAAAGCCATTTTGAAACCAGAACTTTGGAGCAGACGCCAGCCACGTGCCTTCCCAGCTAACAGAAGTTTTCCAGACGCCATTGGCCATCCTCCAGTGAAGGTACCCAATTACTGATGCGTTACCTTGGACACTTTAAGGCCTTAAGACTGTAACTGTGTAGCCAAGTAAACCCCCTTTTTAAAAAGGCCAATCCGTCTCTGGTGTTTCGCATTCCACAGCATTAGCAAACTAGAACACAAAGCTATGGTCCAGTCAAAGGAACAAACTTACACTTCAATTGAGATACAGGAATTGAAACAACTAATGCTAAATCAATTCAAAAAGTTTAGGGAAGATATGACAAAAGAGATGAAGTGTATAATGAAAACACTGGGTGAATATAAGGTAGAAATCAAAAGTTTGAAAAAACAAATGGCAGAATCTATGGAAATGAAAGGCACAACACAAGAGACAAAAGACACAATGGAGACATAAACAGCAGATCTCAAGAGGCAGAAGAAAACACTCAGGAACTGGAGAACAAGACACCTGAAAGCCTACACACAAAAGAACAGATGGAGAAAAGAATGGAAAACTATAAGCAATGGCCCTGGGAATTGAATGACAACATGAAATGCATGAATGTACATGTCATGGGTGTCCCAGAAGAAGAAGGGAAGGGAAATGGGGCAGAAGCAATAATAGAGGATATAATCAATGAAAATTTCCCATCTCTTATGAAAGACATAAAATCACAGATCCAAGAAGCACAGCATACCCCAAACAGAAGAGATTTGAATAGACCTACACCAAGACACCTAATTATCAGATTATCAAACGTCAAAGACAAAGAGAGAATCCTGAAAGCAGCAAGAGAAAAGCGACCCATCGCATACAAAGGAAGCTTGAAAAGACTACAAGCGGATTTCTCAGTAGAAACCATGGAGGCAAGAAGGAAGTGAGGTGATATATTTAAGATACTGAAAGAGAAAAACCTCCAACCAAGAATCCTATATCCGGCAAAACTGTCCTTCAAATATGAGGGAGAGTTTGAAATATTCTCTGACAAACAATGACAGAGTTTGTGAACAGGATACCTGGGCTACAGGAAATACTAAAGGGAGAACTACAGACAGATAGGAAAAGACAGAAGTGAGAGGTTTGGAACACAATCTTGGATGATGGTAGCACAGCAATTTAAGTACACTGAACAAAGATGACTGTGAGTATGGTTAAAAGAAGAAGGTTAGGAGCATATGGGACACCAGAAGGAAAGAGGAAAGATAAAGACTGGGACTGTGTAACTCAGTGAAACCTAGAGTGCTCAACAATTGTGATAAAATGTACAAATATGTTTTTACATGAGGGAGAACAAATGAATGTCAACTTTGCAAGGTGTTAAAAATAGGGTGGTATTGGGGGAAAGATGCAATCAATGCAAACTGGAAACTATAGTTAACAGAAACATTGCATTATGCTTCCTTTAATGTAACAAAGGCAATACACCAAAGCTAAATGCCTTTAAGAGGGGGACATAAGGGAGGGGTATGGGACTCTCAGCATTGGAGATGTTGTCTGACTCTTTATTCTACTTTAGTTTATTACTATCTTTCTTTTTTGTTGCTTCCTAGCTGTCATGTGTTTTTTTTTTCTCTTTCGTTTTTCTTTTTCTTTTGTCTCTCTACCTTCTTTGATTCTTCCTCCTTTGTGGAAGAAACGGAGATGTCCTTATATAGATAGTGGTGAGGGTGGTGAAAACATAAACACATGACTATACAGGGCACCATCGATTGTTTACTTAGGATGGAATGTATGGGGTGTGATCAAAACCATCTTAAAAAATGGGTTGTTGAAGAAACCTTGAGTACACTATAATGAGTAAAATAAGTCAGACACGTAAGGACAAATATTGCAGGGTCTCATTGATATGAACTAATTATAATATGTAAACTCATAGACATGTAATATAAGTTACCAGGATGTAGAAGGAGGAAGAATGGGGAGCGGTTGCTTATTATGAGCAGAATGTTCAACTAGGTTGAACTTAAGTATTTGGAAATGGACATAGTTGACAGTAGCACGTTGTGAGAATAACTAGCAGTGTTGAATGGTGTGTGAATGTGGTGGAAAGGGGAAGCTCAGAGTCACATATGTCACCAGAAGGAAAATTGGAGGTTAAAAGATGTGAATGTATAAAACAGTGACTCCTGTGGTGGACAATGTCCATGATTAACTATACAAATATTAGAGATCTCTCTCACGAACTAGAACAAATGTATGACACTATAACTAGAAGTTATTAATAGAGAGGCATATAGGAAAAAATATATACCTATTGCAAACTATATACTATAGTTAGTAGTATTTTAACATTCTTTCATTAACAGTAACAAATACACTATATCAATACTATGAGTTAATAATGGAGGGGGGGTGGTTAGGGGTATTGGAGGATCTAAGTTTCCTCTTTTTTGTCTTTATTTCTTTTCTGGAGTAATGAAAATGTTCTAAAAATTCAAAAAAAATTAATTGTGGTGATGGATGCACAGCTCTATGATGGTACCGTGGGCAACTGATTGTACACTTTGAATCTTTGGATAATTGTATGGAATGTGAACTATCTCAATAAAGAAAATGCACAAGGAATCTGAATAGACAATTCCCCAAAGAAGATACACAAATGGCCAATAAGTACACAAAAAGTGCTCAGCATCAATAGCCATCAGGGAAATGCAAACTAAAACCCCAATGAGATACCATTTCATACCCTCTAGTATGGCTATAATAAAAAAGTCAGATAATAACAAGTGTTGGAGAGGATGTAGAGGAATTGGAACCCTCATCCACTGCTGGTGGAAATGTGTAATGGTGCAGCCACTCTGGAAAACAGTCTGCCAGTTCCTCAAAAGTTAATTATGATGTTACCATATGACACAGCAATTCCACTCCTAAGTATATACCGAAGAGAAATGAAAGCATATGTCCACATAAAAAGTTGACACAAATGTTCATAGAAGTATTATTCACAATAGCCAAAAGATGGACAATCCAAATATCCATCAACTGGTAAATGGATAAACAAAATGTAGCACATCCATACAATGCATTATTATTTAGCAGTAAAAAGAAATTAGGGACTGATACATGCTACAACATAGATGATTCTTGAAGAGTATGCTAAATGAAAGAAGCCAGTCACAAAGGACCAAATATTGTATGATTCAATTCAAATAAAATGTCCATAATAGGCAAATCTATAAGTAAAGAAAAGTGTTTTCCCAGGACTGGAAGAGACGGAGGAATTATGAGTGATGGCTAAGAGTGCAGTTTCTATCTGGGATAATGAAACTGTTCTAAAATTGAATGTGGTGCTGGGCTCTTTGTGTATAACCTGGTCGTTCCCTGGAACTTCGGTTATCTGTGTGACACCTGAGACTCAGAGCTGGAGTATTGCAGCTATGAAAGTCAGTATTACCCTATACAGCAACTGTTAAATAAGCTGAAAAAGAGATCAGACTTCAATTAGAGATATGAATGAAGCTGATCTGGTTAGGACTAAGGCAAATCAGACTAAAGGGTAAAGGACAATATTGACTGTGTTTTTAAAATTTCACCTTCTGTGTGAGACCAAAGAAAGAGATGTTTATTTGGTACAAAACTTATAATTTCTGTAGCACACTATCCAATTTAACTTTTATGGTCAGTTGATTCAAACACCGTAATTACATAGAACCTTGAATAGGGAGTGAGATCTGGTTGGTTTGTACAGGTTAGTGTGATGCTCCAATACAGCCCAGAGTAATTTGGGCAGAGAATGAAAAATTATTTGCGAAGTCCCCTTGTCGGACTGGAGAAATATGCGAAAATATTAAAATTCCCCACCTGGAGAATTCCTGATATTCTCACAAGCATCGGGGACTACCAATTTAACAGGCCAAGCCCTCGATCTTGGGGCTTGCCCTTATTAAGCTTTTTACTGCAAAGGAGAAGCTAAGCCTACTTATAGTGGTGCCTAAGAGTCACCCTCAGAGAACCTTTTTTGTTGCTCAGATGTGGCCTCTCTCTAACCCACTCAGCTGGTAAACTCACTGCCCTCCCCACCATGTGGGACATGACTCCCAGGGGTATAAAGCTCCCTGGCAACCTGGGACAGGACTCTTCGGGGATAAGCCTGATCCTGCCATCATGGGATTGAGAATGCCTTCTTGGACCAAAAGGGGGAAGAGAAATGAAACAAAATAGAGTTTCAGTGGCAAAGAGATTTCAAATAGAGTTGAGAGGTCATTCGGAAGGTTTTTCTTTTGTATTATATAGATTCTCCTTTTTAGTTTTTAGTGTATTGGAATAGCTAGAAGGAGATACCTGAAATTGTTAAATTGTAATCCAGTAGCCTTGATTCCTGATAATGATGTATAACTATATAGCTTTTACAGCTTGTCTTGTAATTGTGAAAACCTTGTGGCTCATACTCCCTTTATCCAGTGTATGGACAAATGAGTAAGAAAACAAAGATAAAAAAACAAATAAATAATAGTGGGGATAAGGGGTATGGGATATTTTGGGTATTCTTTTTTATTTTTTATTCTGATTTTTATATTTTTGGAGTAATGAAAATGTTCAAAAATTGTGGTGATAAATGGACAACTATATGACAATACCATGAACCACTGATTGTATACTTTGGATGATTATCTGGTATGTGAATGTATCTCAATAAAATTGCATTAAAAATTGACTGTGGATGCACAACCCTGTGAATATACTAAAAGCCGTTAACTGTACACTTTAAATGGCTGAATTATATGGTATTTGAATTACATCTCAGTGAAGCTGTTAAAAAAAGAGAAACTGAAAAAATGTGTCCATATCTTTGAGAGATGTATAGTCAAATATTATAGTTGAAATTATATAACATTTTGTATTTGCTTCAAAATAACTGGGGG
The DNA here is from genome assembly GCF_015220235.1 of Choloepus didactylus. NCBI lineage: Eukaryota > Metazoa > Chordata > Mammalia > Pilosa > Megalonychidae > Choloepus > Choloepus didactylus. The sequence continues at coordinate 39,864,158 of NC_051335.1, read as the reverse complement.
ATATAAAACTGGGTGGGAGTAGAGATCAAGCTGGGTAACGGGTACATGAGGTTCATTTTACTATTCTCTCTACTTTTGTATGTTTGATATTTTCTCACAAGCTTGTAGTCTGGCTTCCTATGGTTTTGGGGAATCTCAGACATAGAACTTAGTTTAGGGTGGTCCCAGACAAATAGTACCTCTAGATACCTATAGACACAATGAAAATCTTCTACACAGGGAAATATCATTTTAGTCTTCAAATTACTTCTAAAAATAATATTCCAAGTGTCCAGCACATGATCAAAGATAACTAGGCATGCTAAGAAATGAGGAATAAGCAGCAAAAAATGTAGGCAACTGAAACAGACCCACAGAAACTTCAGACATTGGAATTGTCAGGCACAAATTATAAAACAATTATTACTGAGCTTAAAGAAATAAAAAAACAGACTTGAAATGATAAAAAGTAACATAGCAAAACAACAGAGAAAGACTGCTACATATGTAATGATTTGCAGGATGTATTAAAGAGAAAAAAGCAAGATACACAACAGTATATTCAGTGCACCATCTTTTATGTAAAGGTTGATGGGAATGCAAATACATATACATTCTTATTTGTGAAATGAAACACTGGATGGAAAACAACAAACAGTAATAAAAAGTTACCTATAGGCAGAAGAAGAGAACAGATGGAAGAGGCAAGGACAGAAGTAAGATTTCCACAGTTTGGTATTTAGAATCGTGTAAATGTTTTACATACTCAAAGAATAAAATTAAATCATAAAGAAAAATGCAATTCCTGAAACATGAAAACAAATGTACTTAACTACAGGTAAAATACAGTATGTGCACTGTACATTCTTAGTAGGATTTAGTCCTGAGGCATAAAGAACTAAAAGCACTTAAAAATTTTTACCTAGTAGTCTCATTACTAGTAGAAATATTAGTATTATTAATTTGAAACAATTTTTGTATACTGTATGATAAATAAAGCAAGTTATTATAAGGCAAGAAAAGAGAGGAAAAAGAGGAAGGGCAATCAGTAAACCACAAAACTATACTGCCTCTCCAATGTTCTATGTACTTAAATAAACAATTTTTATTTAGATATTAAAATCAATGTTTTTTAAAGCCTATGTATTATTTTTTTCACCATATGGTTTTTGAATGTTTTATAACTTCATCTTGTGCCATTCTGTAGTCAAGCCCAGTGACTCTCAACCCTTGTTGTATATCAGAATTATTATGCTAAAAAAGCAAATCCTGGATGTCACCCTAGAGTTATAAAATCAGAATCTCAGAGTGGAAAGCACCCTGGGTAATTTTCCAAGTCAGGGTAGAATCAACTGCTCTGGTTCTACAAATCTACTTCAAGTTCCTCAAACATGGCATGTTCTAACACAGGGGTCAGTAAATCACAGCCTATAGTCAACACACAGCTTAACACCTGGTTTTGTAAATAAAGTTTTAATAGCACATACCCATGCTCATTTGTTTAAGCACTGTCTATGGCTGCTTTTATGTTACATTGGCAAAGTTAAATAATCTTGACAGAGACCATGTGGCCTGCAAAGCCTAAAATGTTTACTATCTGGCCTTCTACAGAAAAGGTTTGTTGACCCCTGCTCTAACCTGTCTTTGCTCTATGCCTTTGCAACTTTGCTCAAACACTCACTGCTCCTGTCTTGGCAAGCTCATGTTTATCCTTTGAAACTCTTGTTAGCATCACTTCTGTGAAGGCTGAACTGGGTTAACAATCACTGTATATTTGTTCATCATCCCCTGTACTTTCCCCTTTACACTGCTCTTCATACTTTATTCTTAGATGCCTGTTTAATGATTGTCTCCCCAACTAGACTGTAGCTCTGTGAGGGTCAAAACCCAGTTCTGTATTGTTCACCACAGTATGTGGTTCATTGCATGCATATACAAAACAAGGATTTAATGAATATTCCCTCTACCCTATACAGTTTTTACCCACATCTTGTTACATTTTTCAATGTTTCAGCCTGTGAAGGAAATTGTGAATCTGGATTCTATCAATGTATTTGTAACCCCACCCCTTTGTGTCATCTACACATTTGATATGCCTACCATTAAAATTCTTCTTCTCCAAGTCAATGATAATACTGGAAAAAACAGGGCTGAGAATAAAGTACTGTGAAGACACCCATACATACACCAATACTGATAACAATTCACTAAATCAGCAGTCTTCGGCTAAGAATCTAACTCTAATTATACTATTTAGCTTACATTTTCCATTATTCTACAAGGATCTTATGAGAGCTTCCACTTCTATGAAGCCTCTTCTTGTCTGGCACCACCTCCACCCAAGCAGAATTGAATTAATCACTCTCCCATTTTCCACACAAAGGCACCTTTTCTCACTTCACCACACTGTATTGTAATAATTTATTTACAAGTCTGTCTCTTCTGCAAGCCCAAGTTCTTCAAAGGTAGTGATTTACTTACCTCTAAATCCCTAGAACCTAGCACAATATCCAAAATTTAGTTGGAACTCAAAAAAATAAAAAAAATTACTGAATATGTCTTGCAATTCAAACACACTAAATTTATGGCATTATCTATTTCTGCCATCACAATATTCCTACATAAAATTTTAAAATCCTTTATATACCCTTACCTGCAGAAAGGAAACAGCATAACCCAACAGAGCAGGGTGATGGACTAAATTTAAACTGTTTTTATATTCTGCTATTCCAGCTTTTTCTAGGATTTTTGGGTCAATATGTATTCCTTTATGGTAGAGACCTTTCTGGAAAGGTTTGGATGTCCACAGGTAACCAACCATGGTTGTCAAATAGTGGTTAAATTCTTGATAGGTCTTGCTGTTGAAATTGAACTCTGATTTTGCCTATTGGAAAAGAAAAAAAAACTGTCACTATCTTCTGTTCTCCTTTTCCTTATTTTCCTCAACAGATCATATATATCTATAAACAATTTTTAAACAATGGTAATTGTGTTATGCACCCAAGAAAAAAACCATGTTCTTAATCTGCATTCCTGTAGGTGTGACCCCAGTGAAAGTATCTTGAAGATGGTATTTTACTTAAGATGTAGCCCAAATGAATGAGGGTGGGCCTTAATCGGGATTACTGGAGGCTTTATAAAGAGAAGGAGAAGCCAGAAACAGGAAGTCAATGAGAACCCAGAAGAGATAGGAGAGGACATCACCATGGGACCTGAGGCAAAGATGCAAGCTAAGGAACCCCAAGGACTGCACCAAGCCAACATCAGAACACAACTGAAGCCGGGAAGAAGCAAGCCTTCTAGCCTCCAAAACCATGAGACAATAAATTCTTGTTGTTTAAGCCAACCATTGTGTAGCATTTGTCATAGCAGCATGGCAAACTAAACAGTGATTTAACACAGAGATTTATCCATACCTTTTGCACTAACTCATTTTTCTTTGCAACAGTCAAATTTTTATGATACCTAATAGGAAGAACAAGTAGAATGAAACTTTTAAAGTTAAATGCCTTTGAAAGCTAAACATAAACAAAAATGTACATTTTTAATGTAAATATATGCAAATGTGTAGATATGCAAAACTCCAGTTGTTTCTTTAAGATTTTATCTTTTTTTGTGGTACATTCTCCTCAAAGAATAAAACCTTAAAAGATGCTCAATATTGAGTTGTACATTTAAGATGTGCACTTACCTGTACGTAAATTATACCTCTATACAAAAGAAAAAACAATGAAGGGAATATTTTTAATGTTTCACTATTAAAAATTATTGCTTATTGGGTACAGAGTTTCTGTTTGAGATGATGAAAAAGTTTTGATAATGGATGGTGATGTTGGTAGCACAACAGTGGGAATATAATTAATATCACTGAATTGTATACATGAAAGTGGTAAAATGGGAATTTTTGTGTTTTATATATGTCACTACAATAAAAAAACCTAACTCCTCAAAATAAAAATCTAATAGAGGCTGAAAAGCAGTCAGTTGCTGATACAGAACATCTTTTCTTAATTTGAGAAAAAGGGTGTGGTGAAAGAATAAATGGGAAATTTAGAAATGCAATTTTTTCCTTGACTGAGAACTATAGTTACTTTTTAAACATTTTAACCTTGAGATAGTCATACAAATTATATCAAAAGGATCTACAGTTTTAGACATCTTTTTAAGATAAGTACTATGATTTCTGAAAAGAGTAATTTTAGTACAAAAGTTAAAGAATTAGGAGATCAGGCAGTTATATGAACTTATCTCCCAGAAAATACCGTCTTTTTACCAGAGAAGCTATGTTGACTTGTATCAGTTGTTAGCAAATAACTAATTCTTCTATAAGACATAGCTATTAGAATCAACAATGCTGAGTGTAGCTATTAGAATCAACAATGCTGAGTGTAGCAATACCACTGGGCAAAAGATCCTTATCTATGAAATTTTTTATTCCACATTGCTCCCGGTGACATTTTAAAAATGACACAACTATCATGGCCTCATATTGGAAGGTCATGTGTAAAAGAAAGGCATCTTTCCTATTTTCATAGGCCCCTGGGAGCAAATAAATAGGGATTTTTGTTGAATTATAGTCAGAAAAAAATGAAGATAGAATTATCATGTACTAATTCATAAAATGGCAAAAAGGCTTTGTACCTATGCATAATGTAACAGATCTGGTTCAAGATACTGGAATCCAGGCTGAGGAGTGATGGATAGAAGACCCCAGGAGGAAACAACACCACTAATGGAAGGTCATAATTTATATATATGTCACATACCTTTTGGAAAGAATAATAATATCAGTATACATATATATATATATATATATATATAATTCCCCAGAACCCACCAACCAAGTTCACCTAAAGAATCATCAAGGTAAGATAAACAATAATATAACATTAAAGACTGCCCAGTTCATAAATATAACAGATAGCTATAAGCCTGCTTAAAAATATACCTCACCATACATCAACCTTTATGATAAGGCATTATTTCTAGAAGACCACTATTCAAATCTTTAATATTTTTTCCAGGAAGGGAGCTTAGAGTTGGGGGTGGGGGTAGGGGGAAACAGGGTAAAGGAAAGGAGCATTATTTTCTCCTTAAATCCCATAAACACTTGTTTATGATCTTACATAGCTGTCAACTTGGAAAAGAAAGGGGCATGTTTCCAAGCAAATATAACAGAAGACAGCTATTAGTGAAGGGAGGAAACCAGGAAAATTGAAATTAGTGGGTAATTTCTGTCCTGGTCAAATACCATAAGACAACAGAAGAGGACTAGAATCATAAAAGTATTAGGTACTGGGAGAAATAAGGCAGTTGAAAGGTGGGAGTGGAAAACCGAAGAAACAAGAAGGCATTTTTGGCTTTTGCCAAGGGTTGGGATGGAAAATGGATAAGTAAGTGATGCCAGACACAAATGGGCATTCTTACATACTTCTGGTGGAGAGTAAATTGGCACTTCCTAGAGAGATGGCAATTTGGCAACACCTTTCAAAATTACAAACGCTTAGATAGGTGGTTTTCAAACTTCTTTGCACACTGGAATCACCTAGGCAGATTCAAAAACTATTGATGCCTGTTCCAGCCTCCAGAGATTTTGAGTTTTGTGGCCTGGGATATAACTATGGCTTTAGAATTTTTGTAAGATCCCTAGTTGATACTAATGGCTTGTATATTCTCTGATGAAATGATTCCACTTCTCCTTAACCTACACACATATTCACACAGGTGATGAATGACCTATGTCATTAATTGTAGCTTTGTTTTGATATCAAAAATTAGAAAAAAAAATACATGTTCACCAAAATGAGACTTGTTAAATAAATAAAGCTGTTATATAAACATTTTCTTAAAAAGTTATGCCAGAGACAAACTTCTGTTTAGGGCCAGCAATATTACAGGTGAAATGTCTATTAAAGTGGTACCCAGAGAAAAGAAGCATGTTCTCCCACTGTGCTTTATGAAAGTCAGTTATCTAGACAAGAATACAAATCATTAACTTCAAAATGTGCAGTTTATTTCAACTATGCTAGTTAAGGTCATAGCCCAAATTAATGGCCGTACATAAAATTTAAATCATAGGCCACTTCAAATGAACAGCCGTTACAAAGAACCTAAATAGGGAAAATGAGATGTGTATTACCGTCTCATAGAAATCCAAAATAAAGTGCAGAAAGAAAGTACTGTTGCTCTCCAAGCGCATCGCAGTAGTGGACAACCGCCCTACATAGTGAATCAGTTCAGACACGGAGTTCAAGGATCCACCTAAAGTTGTCTCTCTGTGTTAAGAAACCACGACATTCAGATCCATATTAGCAATAGTGTTTGCAGTTTCCAAGCTAAAGCTGGATAATATATAGCAAAAAGTTGACAGGCATTTCAGAAAACTCCCCCAATGTATAATTCCCTTTGTTTTTAAGCCACAGTGATTAAACCTAAAACCATACTTATTTAAAATAAATTCATAGAATATCCTCAGCAACCAGGTTGCTGAAAGAAAGGATTAAGCTCCAAATATACTTTAGATAATGTTACCGATGTCCAGGGATCAGCTATTCAGCATGTTAGTAGAGTCTGTAATTGATAAGCATTGAACCCTGGAAATCTTTAAGGGATAGATAAATAAAAGTCACCAGAAAATGGGTAAGCCATTAAAAGGAAGGGGAAAAAAGAGCTTATGACAAGGTGATATGAAAAATTCAGAATAAAATCTGACAAGGGACAAAATGATAAAATAAACTAGAAAAAATGAGAACCATTTAATCCCAATCAAACCACATAGCGGTTCAAAAGGTAAACATTAAGATGTCTGGGGACTTGTTTCCTATGACGTAGCAGCATTGCAGTACACTGACTGAAACAAAATACACACATCAAAACCCAGTTTTGCCTGAATTCCTAAGCTGAAGTGCTGTTAAAAATATGCATTTTCATTCTAATTTGAGTGGAATTCAATTCAAAGCTAAAACTGACTTAGTAAAATTCACAGCATCCTTCACTGTTCTAGTAAAAGCCAGATCTGAATATTTTATATCCTTCCCAAATCAACAATCTGGCCTTCTTTAAACCAGGCACCAGGTTTATTGGTTCAATCCATCTACCTATCACTCTTGTCATCCTTCAAGCCACTGTTAAATGGTTTAGGAAAAGACCTACAGACGTGATTTCATAGCTTTACCTTCCTATCTAGGTAGCCAATCAGTAGTTATACACAAGGAAAAAGGAATACTATATAGTCCTAGAGCTTTAGAGATAATGACTCTGCCACTATCCACCACTATGATGGTTCAGTGCCACAGCAAGCAGGAAAGGAGCAGGAAACCATTCAAACCAGTAGCAGCACCCATATAGTCAGCTGGCTATTTGCAAAACTATACTTTATGATTTTTAGGAAGACTTAGCAAATATATCTGAAATCATTTAAAATGATGGTGATTTACTCAGAACAGCCCCCTCTGAAGCGCTTCTCCACAGAGTGCTATTGGCATTTTGGATGAAACAATTTAACTGTTCAGGACTGTTGCCCATTTAGCATCCATGGCTCCCACCTACTACATGATGGTAGCACTCTCTTTCTAGTCACTGTGACAATCAGAATTGCCCCCCTGAAACACCACTGCTGAAGATATGGCATTACAACTATATTTCCAAAATAGAAGGCATTACTGGAAGCTTAAGAGCAAGCTATACTGTATAACACAAATATTATTATGTCAAAAAAGTTATCTACCTGGACTTTGAGTTGGAGTTCTTTATTGGATAGGACTTCAGGGGAGGGGGGCAAGAGTTTTTCTATGTACAGGCAGAAGAGTTTGCATTAAGTATGCACATACTTTCCATAAAGTATGATTTTTAAGAAGGATTTTGTTGGATACTTTTTGCCAGGTTTAGGAAAATCCATTCTATTCCTGGATTCCTAGGAAACTTTAACATTAGTGAGTGTGAAATTTTCAAAATGACCTTTCTTTGAAACAATCTTGTGTGTTTTTTCTTTTAATTTAATAATTTATTAAGAATGAATATTTAATACATTGTAATGTTCAACCATTTTCAAATTGTGGAGAAAAATCTAACTAGGGCATGATGTATTATTATTTAAAAACACACTACTAGATACATTGTAGAATTTTGTTCTGAATTTTTATATCTTTGTAAGTGAGACTGGTCTGTAATTTTTCTTTCTCACTTGTTCTTGTTTGGTTTGGGTTCTTTTAACCTCATAAAATGAGTTAAGACATGATAAGGCATTCCGAATGATCTGTTCCTTGAATACTTTGAAGAAACTGCTTATAAAACCACCGGGGCCGATTTTTTAATGGGTAGATTTTTAAACTCTTGATTGTATTTCTTAAGGATTTATTTTTAAAAAGTTATCTATACTTTTTTTCATGTATTTGTTTTAAGAATTTTAGAAAGCAGAATTCCTTTTTAAATGCCCCCCCCCAACACACACACACACACACACACACACACACACACATTTATGACACTAATAAAAGAAGTATCCTAGGATTTTTGGAAAGAAACTATAGAAATTTTAAGTGATCTATTTCAGGGGTGCCTAAGACTTAAATTGCAAGTTGGCTGATGACTGCAGGTTGCAAACATACTATTCTTAATAGAATTTAGGTGGAAGAGGTTAAGATTTAAATGGAATTTCTTTACAAAAATGGTTCTCAAACTTTAGTTTACATCAGAATTATGTGAAGCATTTGTTAGAACACAGCTTACTGGGCCCCACCTCCAGAGTTTAATTCAGTAGGTGTGGGCTATGGCCTGAGAATGTGCATTTCTAACAAGTTCCCAGGCAATACTGATGCTGCTTGTCCAGGAACCTCACTTTGAGAATTATAGCTTTACAGGATGCATTCACTATCTACAAATTCTCCACCTCCTTCTTGAATTGATCAGACATATATGGAAATTTTTCCAAATTACCCTCAAGAAGCCTCTATTTTCCATTTCCCTAAAAAGGTAGGAGATCAACATAGGGATGAGAAAATATGCAAAAACAGGTCTGGGTAAATACTATACCCAAGTTTACCAAAAGCTGTTTGCAATAGAAGCTAAGGGATCCTTTTCTTATAATTATACTTATTAAGTAATAAGAACATGGCTAATAATATAGGGCATTTGAACACTGATTAAATATTTGAAGATATTAAGAGCTATTAATCTTTTTAGGTGTCATAATGGTATTCATTTTTTACAGTTGAAATGATATCTGAGTTTTGCTTAAAAATAATCCTTTAGGAAAGAGGAGGAAGACGGGGGTGTGTTATAGATGAAAAAAGATTAACCATGAGTTGATAACTCTTGAGGCTGAGTGTTGGGTACATGCAGATAACATTGCACTTTTGATTATGTTATCAATTTTCGATAATATAAAGTTTAAAAAAATAAATGCCAAAAAATAGTCCAGTTAACAACAGAATAGAGGAGAGCCAAAGATTTTAAGTATAAAGAGTCAAAACAACCTGATTATGCAGTTCTCTGACATTCAGTCTTTTACTTTCACTTTGAGGGTAAAGCACATGTTTAACAACTATCAACACAATAGAAATTCAGGGCTCTTTTTTTTACTTCAAAGTCAAAATAAATTAACACATTTAACCAAAATACATCAGAGGAAACTAAAGAACAAAACTGTACAGCAAAGTTACCTTAGAGATTTTTCTAGCCATCATCAAAATGGGAAGTCAAAGTTGTGAGTTCTAATCTCAGCTCTCCAATGTTTTGCTCTATTAACTCCCGCAAGTCACTAGAGGCAAAGGAGTTGTATTTTTATTTATGTAATGAGAACTAGGAGAATTAACCTTCCTCACAGGACTGTGGGGAAGAGTGAAAAGTAACAACTAGAAAAAAAATAAAAACATCTTTTAGAGAAGTACTACTAAGCATTTCTATGAACCAATTAGGTCTCATGTCTCACTATTAAATTCCATATGTAAGTGTTTGTATACAAATCATCTCTAGTGGAGGGTTATGAGATAACTCACAGAGGACTGTTAATCACAGGTTTCATGTGGATATCCCGAGAAAGCCACAACAGCCAATTCTGCAGTAGTTCTTTCAAACTCTGAAGAACACTACACTGAGGGGAGCAAAATAAAAAATCATTCATAAAATCATTAGGACGTAACATACTGTTCAAAAAAAAAACAGACTAAACCAGTAGCTTAGAGGTGAAAGCAACCATGGAGATGACCATATCCCCTTATCATCCCCTCTCAGAGATCCTTTGAGGTTGCTATATCTAAGTTTCCCACCCTCTCTCCTTGTCGTCTACAAATACAATTTACTCCCTTTTTGACAGTTAAAAAATTTATCTCATCTTCTGTGACTGTGGAAAACAAACAATTCTAGCCTTTCCTTTCTCAGGCCTTGCCTTTATTTCCCAGGGCCTCATTCATGTACAAAAGATAGAGTCATGATAAAAATTTACCTGGGTCGTTTATGATGATAAAGCCAAATCTATACATTTGAAAAAAATCCATAGCATCCCAAAATCTAATAAGGAAAAGCTTTCTCAAACATCTTTAATAAGTAACAGCCTACATACTATTTGAGTATTTCCAGTGATAGGCTGCTCACTGCTACTTCATAGAACAGTTCAATTAATATTTGTTAGAAATCGACACCTCATGTTCAAGTTAGAAATATGTTCAAATTGAAAGCAACCTTAAAGTCATCTAAAACAATTCTGTACTTTGGTGTCAACCAGGGAATTTTATCATTTGAAAAGTTATTCAATATTACAATGTTATATTTTGAAAACAGAAATTCTTAACTCCTCACCCACCCACCCTATCCCACACCACTGACACATTAAAGGAATGCATGAGATTTTTATGTTTATGAGAAGAGGACATAAGTTATTAGAAAAAAAAAAGGTTGAGAAGCATGGCTCTACTCTATGTGTGAATCTTTTCTACGTAAATATCACCAGTAGAAGGCCATTAAACCTCTGCCTAGCCTACTCCACAGTCAGGAAATACACTCCCTCTTAAGGCTCTGTATTCCATCTTGAGTCTGCTCTACCTGCTTTAAGATACTGTCCTATATCTAACTCTTGTCTCCTGCAGCCATGCAGATCATTCAAATATTTTAAGAGAACCAGAAAATCATGGTCTTTTGTCCTCCAGGCAAAATATCCCTGGTTCCTTTACAGTCCCCAGCTAGAAATCTCAAAATCACCTTGTATCTTTTGTGCTTTATATCCAATCACAAAGTCAATTTTTTCCTTCAAAATGTCTAATTTATCCATTTCCTTCCCAATGCCATTATAATGACCCCAGATCAAGCCTTGACACCTCTACTTGAGATTACTTTATCCTACTCTAGCCTCATCTCTCAAACCCCAATTCTTTCTTCATGGCTGCCAGACTCTTGCTTGTTTAAGTACTCCATCCTTATATTCCTCCTTGTTTTAAGAACTTTGCATTGAATCTTTGGCAAAGGAACAGCAGTATGTATCAAGCTAACAAAATTTTTTTAAATCCTCTCCTTTAATTCAGTAATCTCATTCCTGGAAACATATCCCACAAGAATAATTCAACAGAAGAAAAATTTTAGTTCATCTCCACTCTAGTAACCTATCCCTATAGCCACACATTCTACTTTCTCATAATATGAATTGAATCACCACCAAAATCTACTCTAATATTCTTTAACTGTTATAACTTCCTATCCTTCCAGCTTTCTCAGACTCTCAACTTCCACTACAGTTACTCTTTTCCTTCAACTTCAGAGACATTCGATCCCTTAATTCCTTCATTTTTAACCTCCATCATCAGGATTATCAGCCTGCTCCTGGCCAACTTCCTATCTAGACCATACTATAGATCATGCTCAACTCCCTTGTACTCCATTAAACCAGAAAAACCCTGAAGAAAAACACACGACTGTACAGACTGGCACCATTCCAAATTTATGGTCCCCAACTTCACCTGAATCCTTAATGAAGCTCAATAATCTTTTTATTTGTTCTCAATCAAATATCTCTCCATCCCATTTTTTTCCCATGGCTGCCCTAAATACTTTGAAGCCCAGTATTCAATTCTATCTTCTATAAAATCCTTCCTGGTTTGAGAAATTTCACATTTTTAGACACAAAATATTTTAATTTCTTACCCTTTTCTCCAACTATCTACACATTCACCTGCACATACCTTCCTCCCTCTCTCCCCCAGACTTTGAGGATAAGTGGTGCCCTCCAAACCCTCAGTATCCATTCAAACAAATCCCTCTGCCTATATTAATACAATAACTTCATATCTTTTATGGAATCTTGCATTGTCAATTATCCCCCATTTTTCCTCCATCTTCAACTTCTCCCTCTCAACTGACTCCTTCTCCTCTATCTATAAACATGTTAGAGTTTCTGTCATTCTGAGCACAAAAAAAGTAAACCTTCCCTTGATTCCAAGTCTCATTATAGATATTTCTCTCCCTACTGCTTCATAATCTGAGCCAAGCTCCTTAAAAGATAGCCTTTAAACTGGGGAAAATGCAGAAATATTAAACTTCCCCACCTGGGAAATTACTGATATTCTCACAAGCATTGAGGACTACCAACTTAGAAGGCTGAGCCCTCAATCTTGGGGCTTGCCCTTATGAAGCTTGTTACTGCAAAGAAGAGGCTAAGCCTATTTAAAATTGTGCCTAAAAGACTCCCCCAGAGAACTTCTTTTGTTGCTCAGAAGTGGCCTCTCTCTTTCTAAGCCCACTTGGCAGGTAAACTCACTGCTCTACTTCCTACAAGGGACATGACTCCCAGGAATGTAAAGCTCCCTGGCAATGAGGGACACATTATTCCTGGGGATGAGCCTGGACCTGGCATCATGCGATTGAGAAAGTCTTCTTGACCAAAAGGGGGAAGCAAAATGAAACCAAGTTTCAGTGGCTGAGAGATTTCAAATGGAGTTGAAAGGCGATTCTGGATGGTTTTCTGTGCTATACAGATATTCCTTTGTAGTTTTTAGTGTATTGGAATAGCTAGAAGGAAATACCAGAAACTGTCAAATTGCAAGCCAGCAGCCCTGATTCTTAAGGATGACTGTATAACTGTCTTACCTGGTATGACTGTGTGATTGTGAAAACTTTGTGGCTTACACTCCTTTTATTAAGTATATAGACAGATGGGTAGAAAAATGGGGACAAAAATTAATTGAAAAATAGGGTGGGATGGGATGTTTCGGGTGTTTTTACTTTTATTTTTTTGTAGTAATGAAAATATTCAAAAATTGATTGTGGTGATGAAGCACAACTACACAATGGTACTGTGAACAACTGACTGTACACTGTGGATGATTGTACAGTATGTGAACAGATCTCAATGAAACTGAATTTCAAAAAATGTTAAAGGGTTAAGAGAAAAGAAAAAAAAAGACAGCCCTTACTCACTGTCTTAACTTCTTCACTTCTCATCATACTTTAAGCCCCACAATCTGGCTTCTACCCCCTATACTCCACTGAAGCTGATATCAAAGGTCACCAAAATCCCTGTATTATCAATTCCAGAAGAAACTTTTTTCTCTTTATCTTTCTGGACTGTCCTGTGGCACTTAGCAACATTATTCTTTCACTCCTTCTTGATATCTTCTATTTCCCTTGTTTTCTGGGCACTATTGTTCTCCTGGTTTTCCTATCTCTTGGCATTTCTTTCTTAAGGTTCCTGCATAGAATCTCCTCCTTTTTGGCCTGAGAATTAAATACTGAGTATTCCCCAGAGTTATGTCCTTGGCCCCTTCCTTCTTTCCTTCTTTCCTCCTCCCTCCCCTCCTCCCAGATATAAATATATATGTATGCGTATAACGTATAAATAACCCATTACTTGTGTATCATACGAAACTGCCATTTTTGACCTACTTAAAGGTGATTTCATATGTTTCAACCTAATATTTATAGTAGACAGCACTGAATGATTAAAAGATTGGGAAATAATCACTAAGAACCACAAAATGAAGTCCCGAAAATTTATAATTGTGTATTATAATACACAATTAGTGTGTATTATCATGTGAATATTGATATTGGTCAGGTAGTAAAAGTTACAAGTAATATAAATAATTAACTTGTATTGGTTATTATTACAAGTTCAATACAAGTTAATGTAATAGGGAGCTAATGAAGTGTCATTTGATTATGACAAACACTAACCAGAACATATTTTTCCTGTAAGTGTGGCCAATGTAAGTGATTTAAGGTGAAAAAAGTTACAAAAGAAACATTACTTCTATCATGACTCTTGGAATAAGAAAATGGCTCTTAAAATTCACTCAGGTAGTAAAATCCTAAAATGCACAGTGGTCCTTTCAGAGAATATCCCCAAACAGTAACACATTTAATTTTAACATATAATGTTGGAAAAGTTTTACTAGCAGAAAATGGCTGTATTATAAGTATATAACATGAATGACACGGGGTTTTGTCTTTCGTCACTACTGTATTTCCAGTGCTGAGAACGGTGCCTAACACACAGTGGGTGCTCAAAAAATATTTGTGAAATGATTAAGCAGAGATACTGCAGGTTTGGTTTCTGACCACCTCAATAAGTGAGTATCGCAATAAAGTGAGTCACACGAAATTTTTTGGTTTCCCAGTGCATATAAAAGTTATGCTGACACTATACTGTAGTCTATTAAGTGTGCAACAGCATTATATCTAAAAATGTACATACCTTAATTAAAAATACATTATTGCTAAAAAATGCTAACCATCATCTGAGCCTTCAGCAAGTTGTAATCTTTTGCCAGTGGAGGGTCTTGCCTTGATACTGATGGCTGCTAACTGATCAGGGTAGTGGTTCCTGAAGGTTGGGGTGACTGGAAATTTCTTAAAATAAGACAACAATGAAGTTTGCCACATCCATTGACTTTCTTTCATGGAAGATTTCTCTGTAGCTTGCAATGCTTTTTGATAGCATTTTATCCACAGTAGAACTTCTTTCGAAATTGGAGCCAATCCTCTCAAATCTTGCCACTGCTTTGTCAACGAAGTTTATGTAATATTCTAAATCATTTGTTGTCATTTCAACACTGTTCACAGCATCTTCACCAAGAGTAGATTCCATCTCAAGAAACTACTTTCTTTGTTCATCCATAAGAAGTAACTTCTCATCCATTCAAGTTTTATCATGAGATTGCAGTAATTCAGTCACATCTTCAGGCTCCACTTCTAATTCTAGTTCTCTTGTTTCTACCATATCTGCAGTTATTTCCTCCACTGAAGTCCAGAACCTCCTAGGATTTTCAGAATGGTAATGAGCATTGGCTTCGAATTAAACTCATCAGCTGCACTGCATCCCAACAAGAGAGTGAGCCTGTCCTTTGAAGCCCTGAAGCCAGGCATTGATTTCTCTCTAGTTATGAAAATCCTAGATGCCATCTTCTTCCAATAGAAGGATGTTTCTTCTATATCATAAATCTGTTGTTAGAGTCACCACCCTCATCAATTATCTTGGCTAAATCTTCTGTGTAACTTGCTGCAGCTTCTACATCAGCATTTGCTGCTTCACCTTGCACTTTTATATTATGGAGATAGCTTCTTTCCTCAAACCTCATGAACCAACCTTTGCTAGTTTCCAACTTTTCTTCTGCAGCTTTCTCGCCTCTCTCAGCCTTCACAGAAATGAAGAAAGTTAGAGCCTTGCTCTGGAGTAGACTTTGGCTTAAAGTAATGTTGTGGCTGGTTGGATCTTCTATCCAGACCACTCAAACTTTCTCCATATCAGTAATAAGGCTGTTTCACTTTCTTATCATTTCTGTGTTCACTGGAGTAGCACTTTTAATTTCCTTCAAGAACTTTCCCTTGCATTCACAACTTGGCTAACTGGCACAAGAGACCTAGCTTCAGCTTATCTCCGCTTTTGACAATGCCTTCCACACTGAGCTTAATCATTTCTGGCTTCGGATTTAAAGTGAGAGATGTGCAACTCTTGTGCGACTCTTTCTTTCAATTGAACACCTAGAGGCCATTGTAGGGTTACTAATTGGCCTAATTTTAATACTGTTGTGTCTCAGGGAATAGGGAGGCCCAAGAAGAGGAAGAGACACAGGGAAAGGTTGGTCGGAGGAGCAGTCAGCACACACGCAACATTTATCAATTAAGTTCACCATCTTATACAGGCACAATTCACAGCACCCCAGAACAATTAGTAACATCAAAGATAACCTATCACAGATCACCATAACAGATATAATAATAACGAAAAATTTGAAATATTCTGAGAATTACAAAAATGTGACATAGAGAGCTGAAGTGAGCACATGCTGTTTGAAAAATGATGCTGATCAACTTGCCATGCACAGGTGCCACAAACCTTCAATTTATATAAAAAAGCACTATCTGCAAAGCACAATAAAGCAAAGCGCAATAAAATGAGTTATGCTTACAGTATGGTTAAGTATTTCCCAGGGTGTTTTTATTAATACATGTTTGCCACTTGTTTCATTCACTTTGTCATCGTCTACAAGTGGATATAGTTCAAGAAAATTGTATGAGACCAAACCTGAAATACTGAGAAATTTATGTGCATTAACTTTTGGGATGCTGGTCAGAAATGGGTGAATTGAAGTCCACTGATTTCTAATTTGAGTGATGTAACACATCAAAGACCAGGTCCAAGAAAATTCTGTTAGAAGACCACTACAGCAACATGGATTTAAAAATCACATACCACTGGCAATAGAATAATACTTCCTATTCAATCCAAGGAAGACAGGTTTTTTTTTTACCTTGAAATAAATGGTTGATGTAAAGAAGAGCTGTTCTAGATAGTCAAAAAGAAGTGGCTTCAACTCTAGGAATCAAAAAAAAAGATTATTCAAAATCTTTTTAATCAATATTGTACTGGATTAAACAACTCCAAATTTTCATGATACATACCAGAGAAGCTACTTAAACGAATCCAGCTCACAAGTTGAAGGAACTGTGACCTACAACAGAAGCCATCCCAGAGAGGGAGGCTTTTGTACAGGAATGCGTCACAGGAATAAAACCCCTCCTGTAACACAAGTCAATAGTACAACTTTATATGGAACTCTTTCACTCATAATAACTCTCTAAAACAACTGGTTTGTTTTGTTGCTATAGTTGTTTCACTCTTAGAGTAATTTTTGTCATCAGTATATTAAAAGCCTTGGGTTAGTTGCCAGACTCCTTCATAAAAGGATGAGATGATTAATATTTGGATACATTAACATCTTTATCAATACAGGTTTCAAAAAGCATAAAACTTCATCAGTTGGAGTGAAGGTAAAAAGTCAGAAAAAGTTATGAAATATTTTTAAAGATAAATGAAATGGTATTATTTTGGGATACATACAGTAACTTGAATAGTCAATAAAATGTATACAATGTTATATAATAGGGCTACAATTCCGTTAGAGACTGCAGACCAATCCAAACTCTTGACAGCTACATCTGGAGAGCTCCAAGTGTCTAGGTTTCTTATATTTCCACCAAAGTGAAGATCCAGGGCTTTCTTTTTTCTCTCTGTCATCCTGAGCCTTAAATAGTAGTACACACCAGAACGCTATTCTAGACCTTCTCTTCATGTCATGACTTCTCTGGACGATCTCATCCATATCATAGCTAAAACCACCATTTACATCCTGAGGAGTCCTAAATCTCTAGCTCTAGCCCAAATCTCATTCCTGAGCCCTAGACTCATTCATCTAACTGCTTTCTGGATATCACCTCTTAGTCGTTTCACAGGCATCTCAAAATCAACATATTTTAAATCAAATATCTTTCCTTCTAAGTCTGTTCCTTCTATATTCCCCTTCTCAGTGAATGTCTCGATCATCTTCCTCAGCAAGAAACCTAGAAAGTCAACCTAGATCCTTCCCTTTGTCCACACCACCATCACCCACATCCAACTTCCAATTCAATGGCTTCACACCGAATCCTTAAGATTTATTCAACATTTATTGAGCATCTCTTTTGTGCCAGGTACCAAACTAAACAAACTGAAGATGAAGAAAAGTTAGACATGGTCCCTGCCTTCCAGGAGCTCATAATGTGTGGGGGAAACCGATGCTGAAAATGCCACATCAGAAATAAGCACAGAGAGCTATGGAAGCACATAGGACAAGTATCTAACCCAGAATGGGGTGATGAGTGAAGGCTTCTTGAAGGTCTGAAAACCGAACTGAAATTTAAACTACAACTCAGGATGACCCAGGCTAAACAGTACAGTGGCTAGAACATATTAGACATTCAAAACATGTTTGGCAATTTTAAGAACACAAGTGATGACTCTATGAGATTTATTTTACTGGCTAATTCAATTAATTGAATGCATTCACTTACATCTTCAGTTCAATCTTTTAAATTATAGACCTTTCCCACTTAACAGTACAAAGATAAAGATCAGTCCAACTCAGCTTCACTTATAATGGGTCTTTAAATTGGGCAAAGATTGTTTACAAAAGATGTTACAGCACTAAAGAAAAGGTTTTTGATGAATACCTAAATAACTTTTAGTAAAGAGTGGTGGATTCTTGTAGGAAGTAAGTAGAATCTTACTTGTAAGAAGCACTCTGCATTGATGATAGTGTCCAGGAAGTCGGCAAATTCTTTCCCATATTCACAGTTATTCACCTTGTACCAAACACATTCTAGAGCAGAAATATTAAACATAAGTATCTGGCTGCACAACAATGAAAATGACACAAAACATAATTAGTGATACTCTAAAGTGAAAAGTAAATGAAAAATATAAACAAGCCAAAATCTTGCACATACTGGGACAACTCAGACTGTCGATTGTAAAAGGTATGTGGAGGTGACAGTGAGATGTTCCTTAAAAACTTGGTAATACACGTAAAAGCTTACAGTGAAAAAAATAAGCTGGTAAAATTCACATACAAATAATGCAATTAGCCTTTTGTCATATAATAATCCAAGAGACTATAAATATGTTCCTATTTATATTAAAAGTTTGAGAATACTGTAAACTTCAATTAGGGTGAGCTAGGTATAATCTAAGAGTGGTAGGACTAGACAATATTGGAATTTAGTAAGTGGAAACCTAATAAATTGTATCATACTATCCAGAGGAGATTGAGTAGAAGGAGAGTTAGCCAAGAACCAAATTAAACTGACTTTAAACACTTTAAAGAGTCAGGAGCTATTTATCAAGGAAAGAGATACTCAATTGGTCAAGAGAAATACTATCTCTAGAGAAAGACAACCCCTAGGAGGAATGGGATGATCAGGCTTTACCAGGGTCTAGATAAAAGACTCCTCAGGTGCCCTTTCCTGTAATTCTATAATTTAAAAATCTAATACTAATTTGGCACCCACATATACTAATAGCAGAGAGAGGATGTTTTCATTGCCAGATATGATCATTTTGGTCACCAGAAAGTTACTTTTATAAAATAGTAACTTGACCTTCTGGCTTAGATATTAGTCTCTTCTAAGTTTAGTTAGCATTAATTTGATGGACTCTGGGTGCTTAAAGGCAAATTTCTAGACAAACATGAAAATAGTTTTGATTGTGATGGTCATCAGAGTAGAGCTACCCACCAAGAATTTGTTGTACCAGCACTATTCTAGAACAACACACCTCCTTTCTTGCTGCCCTTAAAATTACAGCAAAGGAAGCACTCATCCTCTGAATATATGATTACTAGAGAAATAATTACAGGATATGAAGGATCCAACTGTCTAGAATTTGGCACCCTTATGAAAGACATCAATTTGTAAACTACCTTGTTCTTTTCTCATTTGTCCAATGCTTCTAAGTAGTCAATTCTTACCTTCTTGTAATGTTTGACTCAACCAATGATACAGCCTCAGTAAGACTGACTCATCTCTGACACAGTTAATGTAATGAAGTAGCAGAGAGCTGTTTAGTACTGAGCCCATATGAGAAGGCAGCTGCAGAGAACAACTGGTCAACTGTAAGTATATGAAAAGTAGGTCAGAGCAACAAGAAAATCACCACATAGGAAATATATAAGAAAAATCAAGGCCATGAAGATCAAATGTAAATGTAAATGAACACATGGTCCAGTCACAAACCTCTAAGCAATGGATGTTCTGTAAAAGTTGAGGGAAGCTATGAAGTTTGACTAGTGGAAATGACCCATTTCTGCTGAGGCAATCAGAAAAGCTCATCTCTTTCTTCCCACATTCTTTACTGTGGCTGCTGGGGTTTAGCACTGGTATAATTGAGTGAGAATTCCATTTCTAAAGAAGAAAAACAAAAAACTAATCTATTAATGGACTAATCAGACTTTAAAATATAGATCCAAAAGCAGTTGTTAAGGTGATTCAATTAAGGGAGTGTGAATATGGTCTGTATAGACTCCTAGGTACTTAAAACGTATTTAAATATCTATAATTTCATCTAACATTTAAATCGTTATTATTTAGATTTAATAAAAGAAGGCTATACAAGTCATCTGGCGTTTTAGATACTTACTCTTTTTACAGAACATACATTAGTTGAACCTAACATCAGCTTCAGAGGAGCTGGAGAAGATCTCTGGTTTCTTTGTCTCACAGCAATCAGAGCTGACTTCCATAGATTCTCTGAATTCTTAAAATAGATCTATAAAGTTGGATGTAAAATACATGAGAAGAGGTGCCCAAAAGTTGGAGCAACATAAAGTCTAAAACTCTTCATTAACTGAAAGTATATTAATTATGAAATACTTTGTACCCATCCAATCCAATTTAAGTTTTCTTTCTGATCAGTAATCTATTAAACACATCAAATAGAATCAAAATGAAGTGTATCAGTCCCTAAAAAACTTTCCAAAAACAGTGCTGTAATATCAGAACTTAAAATGGAATTCTGTAAACTTTTGCAGTTCAATTCTGTAAATTAATTTTATCAAAAATAACATTTTAATCTTTATGTCTCATCTCCTTCATTTCTTACCTTCTTCCTTACAGGCAAAGATACAGAAATCAAAGCAGGAACAAAGAATTTATACAGTGACAATAAGGCCTGAAGATGAGGCTGCATTCCCTAAAATAAAATAAGAGTTTTCAATTTTCAATTCCGTACCCAATAAGAAACTGGGGAGGAAAATGCCAAGAAGAACAAAACTTTTATGATAAAATATACTGACACCAAATATATATTCAGACCCTAATTTCACTGTGCGATTTGGCTACAGGAAACTGCTCTAGAAAATGAAGGACTGAATAATCTGACATCTAAATCACCCATCATAAAACAACATTCTCCAACCTGTGACCTTCTCTTTTACGACCTTTTTTTACCTATCTTACTTGTCTCTTGGAATTTCTTTCTTCTTTTCTTCCTATTTTATCTTCTCTGCCAGTGCCTTAGGCTTGCCAGTCATACTTGCTAGCATGGCTTTACTCTCACTGGTAGCATACTCAAAGAAAGAGTTTATTCATCCTCAATTTAGATATCAAGAAGGGAGGACAAAAAGGGAAGCCAAGAAAGTAGAGCAAAGGAAATATTATGATTGGCATGCAGTAGTCAAGCAGCTTGATATAAATGACTGAAAGAAGTCTTAATAAAAACAATAATTTCACAATGAAAGAAGTCAATGCTGCTAGATACCTCTATTTGATATATCTGGCTATACAGAGAAATCATACCACTAAAATGAACTCCAAGGAAGTAATCATATTGTTTTATTATATTAAAATGTTGTTGACTCAAGTACTGTACAAAATAAGGAAGGCAGCAAACTAGGCTTCAAAATACTAAATATTCCTATTTTATCACAGCGTCCTGAAATTAAACTTATTATAACAAAACCAAAATGACTATGTGTCTCTATGTAAAAACTATCTTCTGACCTCTGCACACTCATTATCAATGACTGTTGGAGTTTATGCTTTGAGTTAGGAGTCTTTTTTGATAGAAAAATATTTAGTACCACCTTTAATACTTATTGTCTAGTTAACCTATCTTTTCTCAAAATGCTCAGACCTTTTTTTAAAGGGAGACTTTCAGTTAAACATGGTATATTGAACATACATCTTTAACTCTGAGTCCTCTCAAAGCTCCACTAAAAAGCTAGTAAAAAAAAATGAAGGAAAAGGGCATAAAGCACAAGCTCAAAGAGAACAAGAGAGGAGACGAGAAATTAGAGACCTCAACAAGATTTTGGAACCTAGAACGAAGATGCGCAAACAGTAACCAATTTAGCAAAACAGAGAAAATGAAACCTAAGGTACAACAGTAAAAGCTTGAGAAGAATCATGCTACCGAACTCCCAGAAAAGCTCAGGAATTTGAGGCACCAACACCTCTGAAAAGTGAAAGTACAGGAGGGGCAGAAAAGAGGCAGATTGGTTAAAAGCCTATATAAGCAGCTAGAACCCCGAATTCCTTCTCTACACTGACAAAACATTAGAGTTTTTACTCTCTGAAGCTGAAGCTGGGATCAGAGACACCAGGCACAGGTCAGAGAGGGCATCATGACCCTTCCCCACCCCCTTCTACTGCTTAGGTCCCAGAGGGCTGGCAGCCAGGTTTAAACCCTCTGGACTGGAAACAGTAGAATTCCTCTCAGGGGAAAGTAACACAATTATCTGGGGGCTCCCCAATGAAGCATCAGGATTCCACAATGAATATGTCCCGTTTACACACGCAAGATTTAAATTACCATTTTATTGTGCTACTATTAAATATGGACAAAGAAGGTTTACCAAGCATTTGAGAGAAACCCCTATCACAAAAGAGAGACAGAACAAACTAGAGAAAGGAATTCTGAGACAAACCTGTAACAAACACTCTTCAAAAATTTTTTTCATTAGGAGCTGCTGCTACAGCCCATGGTACACACACAGAGGCTTGTGCCTGATGGAGGGAGAATCCCAGAAACAATTCTCACAAGCCCTTAGGAAGAAACCTAACTCTTCCTTCCTGTTCCAAAGATTGCTTTCAATAGGGCCCAGTGTATGGGAGATAACAATGTATCTGCTCCAGTTCCGGCCATTCGTGCTTGCCACCAGAAAGGCAATTTCTGCGTTTTTGTTTCTTTCACAGATACAGAGTTAAGGGGCATGGGTAGGTATACATGAGCTGTATCTTTTGTAGGTATCAGAAATTAACAAATCCAATATATCTGCTTACATGTGCTGATAATACCTGTTACCATTATACATGTTCACTTAAATATGAGCATGGCTATGCCTTCTTGGTTTGATATTGCTGAACTCTGTCTAAAATACAGCCAGTCAAAACAATGTTATAAATGTATCTTTTTAAATAGTTGCTGATAATGGAATAATTTAGTAATGAACTATATAGAATATTAATAGTGAAGCCATGCATTTAATGTCTGGGTTTAAAATTTTTAGACAATCATTCACTAAATCATTTTTTAACTTGAACATACACTGTTGTTCCAGTTAATACAAATCAGCAAGATCTTATTTATGGCAAGAATTTTCTTATTCCATTGAAATGTTTTGCTGTAACATGTACATCTTTTCCAAAATTTCTATTAATGGGAAATAAAATTTAATTCTGACCAAAACTTATCATTAATATCCTCAGAGGACTAAGAGAAGAAAGTGTATCCATGGAACCAAAACAGGAGGCTATATAAAACAAGAACAGTGAGAGAACAAGATGGAGTTGTAACTATAGATAGATACAGCTCTACACAGATGCTTTACAGATAAAGATATAGAAGATACATACAGCTCTAGATAGATGCTTTATAGATACAGATATAGATTGTAGTATACAATGGAATACTACTTAGTAATAATGTTACTGATACATTCAGCAAGGATAAATCTCAAGAACATTGTTAAGTGAAAGAATTCAGAAACAACAGAGTAATACTGTATGATTCCACTTTAAAGTCCAGGAACAGGCAAGAAATAAAAGACCTAAATGTAAGAGCCAAAACTATAAAACTCTTAGAAGAAAACATAGGCATACATCTTCATGACCTTGAATTAAACAATGCTTTCCTAGATACGACATCAAAAGCACAAGCAACCAAAGAAAAATATAAATTGGACTTGATCAAAATTAAAAACTTTTGTGCTTCAAAGGATATTATTAAGAAAGCAAAAAGACAATCCCCAGAATGGGAATGTAAAATTATGCTGCTTCTGTGCAAACGGTTTAGTACTTACTCAAACAGTTAAACACAGAATTACATAAGACCCAGCAATTCCACTCTTAGGTATATGCCCAAAAGAAATGAAAACACATGTCCACAAAAGAAAAGCTTGTATATGAATGCTCATAGAAGCATTATTCATGACAGCCAAAAAGTAGAAACAACCCAAATGTCCATCAACTAATGAATAAGTAAACAAAATGTAGTATATCCATACAATGGAATATTATTCAGCCATAAAAAGGAATGAAGTAATGATATATACTACAACATGGCTGAACCTTGAAAACATGCTAAGTGAAAGAAATCAGACACAAAGGCTATATATTGTATGGTTCCATTTTTATGAAATGGCCATAAGAGGCAAATCCCTAAGGCAGAAAGTAGATTACTGGATACCAGAGGTTTGGGGAAGGCGGGGGTGGGGGGACAGGGGAGTGACTGCTAATGGATATGGGGTTCCTTTTTGGGTGATAAAAATATTCTAGAATTAGACAGTGGTGATGGTATCACAACTTTGTAAATTTATTAAGACACTGAGTTTTACACATTTAAAAAGGGTAAATTTTATGGTATGTGAATTATATCAATTTAAATTTTTTGAGATTTATAAAAATTTATTTTTATTTATAAAAAATGCATATAAATTTATAATTTATAAAAAAAGAAGTCAACAGTGTTATCCAATTGAAAAAATTAAAAAGCAGTATAAGCATTTTATTATAAATATGGAAGTAAAACTTCCAGAAGAGTTGAAAGAAGGGCAGGGCAGGTTTATGCTGTTTTTCATTAAGCCTTATAGAACAATCTGATTTTTAAATCTATATATTTGTATTACTTTAATAAAATTTAAATTGCTTTAAATGGAGCACACTTATTTACTTAATAATTATTTATTAAGTACCGATTAATGTGCCATACATTGTGTGACCTCAAAAAAGTTACTTAACCTCTTGACTCCTTAGTTTATCAGTAAAATAGGATACTTATGGTACTTACCTCATAAAGTTGTTAAAAGCATTAAAATGAGAGAATGCATATAAAGCACTTGGCACAATGCTTGCCACATAGAAAGCACTCAAATATTAGCCATTTTTGTTAGGGATATAAAAATAAGACAAAGTCTTACCATCAAGATATTTACACATGTATACAAATGAGTACAATAATTATTATAGGTACCATGATAGATATATATAGGGTGCACTGGGGTTCAAAGGAGGGAGTGTTAAACAAACCTGAAAGTTAGCTGGTGATAAATGCACAACTATATGATGACACTGTGAACAACTGACTGTACACTTTGGATGACTGTACAGTATATGACTATATCTCAATAAAATTGCAAGGAAAAAATTTTTTAATTTTTAAAAAGTTAAATAAAGCAATCATAAAAAATATAATTCTTGAATTCAGACTCAGAATGTAAGCAGGAGTTCGCCCAGAAGATAAAGCACAAAAATGTACTGGAGCTCACTCTGACTAGGCAGTCAGCATGAGCAAGGGCAAAGAAATTTCAAACAGCCTGCTATAACTAAGAAACTACAAGTTAGTTCAGTAAGCCTAGGAGAGTGGTTCTCAAAACTGAGGTCCTCAAGCCAGCAGAAATCAGCATCGCCTGGGAACTTGTTAAAAAAATGTAAATTATTAGGCTCACCCAGCCCTACTGAATCAGAAACACTGAGGGTGGAGCTCAGCAATCTGTATTAAAATAGGCTCTCTGGGTGATCTAAGGCATAGCTAAAGTTTGAGAACCAGTGGCCTTAGGAAGGAGAAGGACCAGAGAAAAGGGGAGGCCCCAGAGGCTTATTGTGGAGTGAGATAAAGCTGGAGCAATAGAGACTGGAGAGTTTAGTATGCCATACTAAGGTACTTATCTCTAGCACAGGCGTAACATAACCAGATTTGAGGTTTAAAACAAGAACCCTGGCAGCAGTGTGAAGAGACTGGAAGGATGTAAGAACAGCATAGCAAAAAGATCAGTTGGGGTTGGTAGCAGTAATCCAAGTGAGAGGTGATGATGACCCTGGACTACGGTAGGGGAATGAAGAAAAGGGAATTGATTTTGAGTAATAATTAAGATGCATAATTCAGAAGATTTGATGATCAATTGATATGAAGAGTGTGGGAAGAAGATGGTAGTGCCATAGAGAAGACTAAGTACAAAATGAGTGCCTAAGCCAAGACTAAGGTAATGGGGAAGGATGAGAGAGGATGAATTTGGGTGATATTTTTTGGAGATGGAACTGAAAAAATTTGAGAACCAATTGGGTGTTGTGGATATGAGAAGGAAGGCGTTGAGAATGACTCCTAGGTTTCCAGCTTATGGGACTCACCAAGATAGGGAAATACAAGAAAAGGCACTGGAATGAGAAGAAAAGATTATAAATTCAGTTTGGGACAGGTAAAGTTTGAAATATCTATGGAATAACCAGGTGAAAATACATGGAAGATCAAGAAAGGGTGTGGCAAAATCTATAGCACTGAGGCATCAGCATACAGGCAGGATAAAAGCCATGGGGGTAGAGAGATCACACAAGAACAGCATTTACAAAAAAAGGGCTAAGAGGAAACTTCAAAACAGAGAAGCACAAATGTCTGTGTGTTTGTGTTTTTCATTAAATTTTAATGCCTTTAAGTAGGTCATGTCAGCTTCACCTAGGCATAGGAACTATTACTTCCTATTGTTTTATACCCAGAGTTTCACAGATTTCTGTTACCTGGCAGGTACTATGGAAACTACAGTGAAAGAGAACTTTAAGGACAAGAGGTAATGGTCAGAAAATAGTACCCTGAAATTTAAGTATCCAGAAAAGAATAATGTCTTGAAATGCTTTCCTAGATCACATCAACAAAAAAATAACATTTCTGACCACACCTTAACACTTTCTGCTCAAGCAGTACCAAACCAGTTCCCTAAACAGATTTTACTGTTTGACATCTATATGTCTTTCCATACACTGCTTTCTAGGGCAGAAATGCTGTTCTCTCCCTTCTTTTCCTCGTTAAATTCCATTCATCCTTCATAATTTCTCTCAAGTATCACCTCTCTTCCAGGAAACATTTCCTGACCCCAAGTCTGATTCTGACTTTATATTTTGTTGACTAAACCACACAGACAGTAAGTCCCTTGAAGACAATGACTCCTTTGATTTTGTATCCTCAAAGCCTAGCTCAGTACTAGTGAATGACATACTGGGCAGTCTTAGGTCTTTTCAGTACTCACCATCTTAGCTTGAAGATCAAGCAGTTTTCTCACACGAAATGGCTTAACTAGAAAAGATAAAGAGAAAAGGTTCTATGCATTTGGTTGAGAATAAAAAGAAACTGGTTATACCTAACCCCATGTAGTTCATATAGCTTCTTCTTACAACAGATCAAGACTATAAATACCCTGGTTCAGTTAAGCCATTAAGCAGATGCTCTTAGATTAAAAAAAGTTCTAAAAAGCAATTTCCACAAAACAAGTCCTGTCATGTAAGTAATGTGAATAGTTAACATTAGAAACACCAATATAAAAGCTAATTCCTCAGAGAAAACATAATAAAACTGAAAGGAAAATACTCACCATTCTCTTTTTGGGTAATTAAATATAACAAATGGCAGACAAAAGGGCACTGTTAAAATATAAAATTTAAAAAGAAGAATGACAATATGTCTTGAACAGAAAGCAGCAACACATTTTCGTCTAGTGTCAATCTTATACTGATTAAGAAAAAAGGCTTCAGGACTTCACTGAACAAGTTTTACAAAGCTTCTCATTTTCATACGTTACACCAAAGTAAGTAAACAAATGACCAATAAGTTCCTGAAAAGATGCTCAACATTATTAGTCATTAGGGAAATGCAAATCAAAACCACAATAAGATACCATTTCACATCTGCTAGTATGGCCATTACTTTTTTTTAAATCAGAAAATAAGTGCTGGTGAGGATACAGAGAAATAGCAACCTTTGTACATTGTTGCTGGGAATGTAAAATGATGCAGCTGCTGTGGAAAACAGTTTGGCGGTTCCTCAAAAAGTTAAACACAACTAAATGCAACACATGATCCTGGACTGGCTCTAATAATGGAGGAGGAAATACTCAAAAGGACATTATTGGGACATATGAAAAACTGGAGTGTGGACAGTTACCACTGTTAAACTGTTTGAACTTGGTAACTGTACTTAAGATGGCTCTATAACTGAATATCTTTGTTCTTAGGAAATGTACACGGAAGTATTAGTGTACAAGAAGCATGATGTATATGACCTACTCTCAAAAGTTTAGAAAATGGATGGATAGATGGAAGGATGGAAGGGCAGATGGATGGGAGGATGGAAGGATGGGAGGGAGGGAAAGAAATGACAATGCAGCAAAACTGTAAAAGTTGGTGAATCTGGGTATGGGGGGGGTATGCTGGAGTCCTCTGTATTATGTCTGGGTTTGTATTATTTTGCAACTGTCCTGTAAATTTGAAATCATTTCAAAATAAAAAGTTAAAAAAAAGTTAAACACAGAATTACTATATGATCTGACAATTCAATTCTAGGTACACACCCAAAAGAACTGAAAGCAGGGGTTCAGACAGATATCTATATATCAATGTTCATAGAAGCATAATTCACAATAGCAAAAAGGTCCATCAACAGATGAAAGGATAAACAAAATGTGGTATATACATAAAATGGAATATTATTCAACCATAAAAGAATGAAGTTCTGACACGTTACAACATGGATGAATCTTGAAAATATTATGCTCAGTGAAATCAAGGACCCAAAAGAACAAATATTGTATGATTCCACTTACATGAAATATCCAGAATAAGCAAATTCATAGAGACAAAAAGATTAGAGATTACCAGAGGCTGGGTAGAAGGGGAAATGAGGAGTTATTGCTTAATAGGTACTGAGTTCCTACTTGGGGTGATGAAAAAGTTTTGGTAATAAATACTGGTGATGGATCTTAGCAGTTGACTGGTGAGATAACCCTTCACAGCATTGCAGCTGCCGACCTAGGGACTGACCACCAAACAAGGAGAGAGCATTTTTCTAAGTCCTATCTCTACAGCTGGCTGGGGAGATAACCCTTCACAGCCCCGTGGCTGAGAGCTCTCTTGAGGGAATTCATGATTCGGCGGATTTGTGACAGCATCCACTCTTCTTCCACGGAAGCCCACAGTGGCATAGCCTAGAGGCAAGGGCGCCACACAGAAGTGCCAAGAGCCTTACCCCAATCCCAGTGACTTGTGGGCACATGGCAGACAGAGACTCTGGGGCATTTGAGCTGAAAGGTGAGACGCACAGCTCTGCAGCCCCAGAGTACTCCACCTGCAGCTAGGACCACTGTGTTCTGGAGTGGACTCCCTGACAAACCACACATAAGAAAATCAATCAGTGCAATACAACACATTAACAAATGAAAAGCAAAAATCAAATGATCATCTCAATAGATGCTGAAAAAGCATTTGACAAAATTCAGCATCCTTTTTTGATGAAAACACTTCATAAGGTAGGAATTGAGGAAACTTCCTCAATATGATAACGGGGATATATGAAAAATCCACAGCCAGCATAGTAGTCAATGGCAAGAGACTGAAGATCCCTCTAAGATCAGGAATGAGGCAAGGATGCCTGCCATCACCACTATTATTCAACATCGTGCTAGAAGTTCTAGCTAAAGCAATCTGGCAAGGCAAAGAAAAAAGGCATCCAAATTGGAGAGGAAGAAGTAAAACTGTCATTATCTGCAGATGCTATGATCTTATACTTGGAAAATCCTGAGAAATCAATGAAATGTCTACTTGAGCTAATGAACAGATCCAGCCAAATGGCAGGATACAAGATTAATGCACATAAGTCAGTAATGTTCCTATACACTAGAAATGACCTAACTGAAGAGACACTCAAGAAAAAGGTTCTATTCACAAGAAAAAGGTTCCTTTCACAATAGCACCTAAAAATTCAAGTACCTAGGAATAATTTTAAACAAGGATATAAAATACCTAAACATAGAAAATTGCATAACTTCACCAGAAGAAATAGAAGGGGACTTAAAAAGATGGAAAAATATTCCATGTTCACGGATAGGAAGGCTAAATGTCATTAAGATGTCAATACTACCCAAACTCATCTACAGATTCAATGCAATTCCAATCAAAATTCCAACAACCTATTTTGCAGACTTGGGAAAGCTAGTTATCAAATTTATTTGGAAGGGAAAAATGCCTAGAATTGCTAAAAACATTCTAAAACAGAAAAACAAAACAGGAGGGCTTACACTTCCTGACTTTGAAGCTTATTATAAAGCCACAGTAGTCAAAACAGCATGGTAATGGCATAAAGATAGACATATTGATCAATGGAATCGAATTGGGAATTCGGAGATAGACCTCCAGATCTACGGCTGACTGACCTTTGATAAGGCCCCCAAATCCACTGAACTGGGATATAACAGTCTCTTCAACAAATGGCACTGGATGAGCTGGATATCCATATCCAAAAGAAAGAAAGAGGACCCTTATCTCACACCCTACACAAAAGTTAACTCAAAGTGGATGAAAGACCTCAATATAAGAGACAGTACCATTAAACTCCTAAAAGATAATGTAAGGAAACAAGTTCAAGACCTTGTATTAGGAGATCGCTTCCTAGACCTTACACCCAAAGCACAAGCAACGAAAGAAAAAATAGATAAATGGGAGCTCCTCAAAATCAAAAGCTTCTAAAGGAATTTGTCAAAAAGATGAAGAGGCAGTCAACACAATGGAAGAAAATATTTAGAAACTGTATATCTGATAAGAGACTGATATCCTGCATATATAAAGTAATCCTACCACTCTGTAACAGTACAAACAGCCCAAATATAAAATGGGCAAAATTATGAAAAGACATTTCTCCAAAGAGGAAATACAAATGGCTAAAAAAAAACACACATGAAAAAATGTTCATCTTCACTAGCTATTAGAGAGATGCAAATCAAGACAACCATGAGGTATCATCTCACACCAATAAGAATGGCTGCCATTAAACAAACAGGAAACCATAAATGCTAGAGAGGATGTGGGGAAATTAGAATTATTATTCATTGCTGGTGGGACTGGATAATATGGAAGACAGTTTGCCAGTTCCTCAGAAAACTAGATATCAAGTTACCCCACAATCCAGCAATTTTACTTCTTGGTATATAACCAGAAGATCTGAAAGCAGCGACACAAACAGATATTTGCACACTGATATTCATAGCAGCATTGTTCACAATTGCCAAGAGATGTAAACAATTCAAATGTCCTTTAACAGATGAGTGGATAAACAAAATGTGGTATATACACACAATGGAATACTATGAGGCAGTAAGAAGGAACGAGTTTGTGAAACATAAGACAACATGGATGAACCTTGAGGACATAACGCTCAGTGAAATAAGCCAGACACAAAAGGAAAGACGTTGTATGTTACCACTAATGAGAATTCCGTGAGAAATGTAGTATAAGTGTCTTGTAATGCAAACTATAGGGGACCCAGAGATAGAAGATAGGGAAGGGGGAATGACAATCTAATATGTACAGCTATGATAATGAGGGTGAACTTAATGGTATGAGAATGGTCAGGTGTGACTATGGTTTGTTAAGGGGATTATAAGTATCAGTGATGCACTGAAGGTGAACATGTTAGCAAATGGTTGTTTAAAGGCATGTAACCCAAGAGTAGCACCACAAACCTAAATAAGTGTTAGCATGATATAAGGTATGACACTGGTGCAGAGAGCTAACAAGAGTGGTATATGGAAAAACTACCCATTACATATTATAGACTATATTTAATAGGAGTATTTTACCAACACTAACTAATACTAGGGATGAATAATTGGCAGCTGAAGAAAACTCTGGGATGCCTTAAGTTATGATAATTGTTTAGAGTTGAGAGTGATGATGACTGTACAACTAAGTGAAGATAATGTAAGGAACTGACCATTTATCTTGGGATAGAATATATATTAAGTAAAATTAGGAACCCACTACTTAATAAATCAGGCCTTTGACTTGAGGCTTGCTCTTACGAAACTTAGGGCTGTAAATTAGAGGCTGAGCCTTCCTATAATTATGCCTAAGAGGTACCTCCAGGGAACCTCTTTTGTTGCTCAGATGTGGCCTTTCTCTCTCTCAGCCCAACTTGGCAAATAAATTCATTAATGTCCCCCCCACCCATGAGGGACATGACTCCGAGGGGAATGAGTCTCCCTGGCGACATGGGACATGACTCCCAGGAATGAGCCCAGCCCTGGCAGTGAGGGATTGAAAATGCTTACTTGACCAAAAGGGTTTAAAAAAAAAAAAAAAGGGTAACAAGCTTAGGTTGCAGTGCTGCAAGATCCCAAATAGAGTCAAAAGGCTATCCTGGAGGTTTGTCTTATGCAAGCTCCAGCTAGACATCCCGAATGGCCACAGTATGTCATGCCCTTACCAAATACCTAGGTCCCTACCTGATATTCTATAAAAGATTCACTAAGTTTTCTCTTAGAAACTTAAACCCACTAGAATGTTCCTATGCCAGACAAGTCCTAAAACCCAGAGGCAACAGCCTCTTTAAGAAGAACAATCAGACGCAGCCCCCTTACCCATACTGTTAACACCCCCTTTCAATATGAATAAGTTAGGGTGCTCACTGCCTAGACATCCCTGAAGATGGAGAAAGAGATTAAGTGAGAGAAAGGGTTAGAAACAAACAAGATAAGATTTAACAAAGGTCTATGAATCCTGAAACTTTATATAAGAAAACATATATATATATATATCTTTTTTAAGATGCTGGGGTATTGGAATAGCTGGGAAGAGGTAAATGACATGAAGAAACTGTAGCCTATAACATTCTTTGAAATTTGCTCTATAGTTACATGTTGAATTGTGCTTTGAAAGTCTTCACCTTTCTGTATATACTCTATATTTTATAATAAGGAAAAGAACTGAAACTGTGCAACTGTAACCCACAACAATTTTTGATATAACTACTTGTTGAGCTGTACATTGAAAGTTAACACCTTTCTGTATGTATGTTATATTTTACAATAATGAAAATAGCTGAAGTTGTGGAACTGTGACCCATGACATTTTTTGAAATTTGCTCTCTAACTACTTGTTATATTGTACTTTGAAAGTTATCACTGTTATGTATATATATTAAACTTCATAATAAAAAATGCATTAATAAATGCTTAAGAGAAAAAATACTGGTGATTACTGCACCACTTTGGGAATGTAATTAAGACAAATAAATCCCATCACCCTAGCTCAATAGACTGAATTCTTCTAGGCAGGGACTAAGCCTTTTACAACCCCCATACTTAGTAACATAATTCACTGCACAGGAATGCATTTTGTTCACATGGACATTGAAGTCTTTTGGCATGACTTCAAAATGGGAATTTTTTGGTGTGTGTATGTTACCATCATAAAATTTAAAAACAAAACAAAAACAGAAGAACAATAGTTTTAAATGGCTCACCATTATGTGACTTTTAAGTTGTTTTGCAGCTATAAAAACACTTCTATTTGAAAAACAGAAGAACTGCCATAATCCTTCTACTTAACAAAAATTCATGTACCCCCTTCAAGTACTAGACCATATTTATTAAGAATCAAACTTAAAATTTTTATCCTGATTTTCCACTTAAAAGCATTTTCCCTTATTGCTTGGTCTTCAAAATTATCATGTTCAATGATGTTTAATATTCCAGTGTGTGGCTGTATCATAATTTAATTAACTACTTAGCCTTCAGTTTGGCAAATAAAATGCACTTAATACATTTGTTAAATTGCTATATCATTTCATTTTGCATGCCCATTTGTTGATGTCTTATTCTAGATCAGAGTTGGCAAACTACAGCCCACGTGTTTCAGTAAACAAAGTTTTAGCAGAAAGTGGTCATGCCCTTTAATTTGTATGTTGTCGATAATCTGCTTTCTCACTACAAAGCAGATTTGAGTGGTTTCCACAGAAACTGTATGGCCCACAAAGCCTATAAAATTTACTACCAGGCCCTTTACAGTACAAGTTTGCCAACAACTTTCTAGAAGAAAACAGGAAAATATCTTCAAGACCATGGAGTGGTAGTTTTTTTCTTTCATAAAGGAAAAAAATGATATCCACAAAATAAGACATAAAAGAAATAAAGAACAATCAATTAGAGTTCATTAAATTAAGAACATCTTTTCATCAGACAAGGAAATAATTCTCTATAGGAAAAATAGGCAAACTACAATCTGTGGACCAAATCCAGACTACCACTTGTTATTGTAAATAAAGTTTTATTGGAACACAGTCACACCCAACCGTTTATGCTGCTTTTGCATAACAGCAGAATTGAGTAATTGTCACAGCGACAGCATGGCCCTCAAGCCTAAAATATTTACTATTTGGCCCTTCAAGGAAAAATTTGCCAGTGCTTGCTCCAGATGACAGGAAACTGAAAAGCAAATTATTTAATGGGACTAGAGAAAGCAATAAAAGCAAAGACTTTCTTTAAACAAATTTGTATTTTGGTAGTTATGAATCTAAAAGGAAAAGTCTAAAGTACAGCATTCTATATTACCTCTCCTATACTTAGAAATGGGTTCAGAAAGACTCTGGGCATACTTTTAAAAAAGCATGAATTTAGAGATAGGATTTTTTTTAAAGGGAAGAATACGTAGTACATATTATGATTAAGTCTGCCATATTCTACACAAAATATAGTAACTTTCAGTAGAAATCTCATTACCTCACACCCTAGGATATGAACCATTTAGCAACACTATTCCATCATGTTGAGTATGTAATGAGAGTCACACAATCCCTTGCCTTAGGCTCCAGCATTACAAGAAATCCGACATTCTCGTTTAATTATGGCTAGAAAGGAAAAACACATATGCATCTAATACTTTACAATTGCCTCTCTGGCACACATTTAACTACTACCTCGGAATCACTAAAGAGTCAGGCTCCCCCAAATAATATGAAAATGACTTTTCTGAAGTTCTACTTTTAAAATCAGGCTCCCTACTTCTTGACCTGGGGTGATATTTACATGAATGTGTTCAGTTTATGGAAATTAACTGAGCCTTTCACTTATTATATGGGTAATTTTCTGTATACATATTATACTTCAATAAATATTTATTTTTAAAAATAGAATAAAATGTAGGGCTCCCTCCTCCTGCCAAGCTGAGCAAGAAACTCTAGTCAACATCATGACGAATACTCAAGTAGATTACTATGCATTTGACAAACATTAATGAGTAGTTCTTATTGATTCATTCAGTCATGAAACAAATACTTTCTGAGCAATGAATAAAACACAAAAGTCCTGCCCTCATGAAGTTTACATTCCTGTGCAGTGAATTATGTTACTAAGTATAGGGGTTATAAAAGGCTCAGTTCCTGCCTAGAAGAATTCAGTCTATTGAGCTAGGGGAAAGAAAGGGAAAAGCAGGCCTTCCTGTTTTCCAAGATTTATAAAGTTCATTTGAATTCATTTGTATAGCAATTTGGTCAGCTTATGAACAGAAACAGCACAAGGTTGAGTGATTTCAAAGGTAAGGGATAGTCAATCACAAACTACTTATCATTCAACCATGCCTACATACCACAGAGAAAGTAGGAGGGATGCACATGTTTATTTCCTGTTGACAACTTAAGGTCACTACTCTTTCACCCTCCTATAGAAAAATATATCCTTTGATTCTTAGTCCACCCAGTCTCACTACCTATACCAAATCAATTCACTTCCTAAAGTTCCTAAAATTCAATGAGGATTTTGGCATCCAACTCAGTCTTTTCCTCTAACCATAATTCCAATGTCATGCCAGAAGACTTCAATGTCCATGTGAACAAAGAACCTTGGCCTTAAAACTCATCAAACTTCTCAATTCCAATGACTTGACTACCATTTCTAGAAACGATGCATACTAGACACCCTGAATGACCCTGCCTGCTTTCTTGCCAGTTCAACTGTTTTTTATATTGTATCCAGTTGCTTAAGTACATTTCTGAGCTGGCATGAAAGCAAATAATTTGAAGTTCACAGAAACAAAACCAAAAAATTTCCCAAAACACTATGACAAAGCTACTTAAGCTAGTAAACAAGTTCAGGAAAGTGTCAGGAAACAAGATCAATACTGACAAATCAGTAGGGTTTCTACACACTAACAATGAGCTATATAAGGAGGCAATCAAGAAAAAAAATTCCATTTACCATAGCAACTAAAAGAATCAAAAATCTAGGAATAAACTTAACCAAGGGTGTAAAGGACCTGTACACAGAAAACTACAAAACATTGCTAAAAGAATTAAAAGAAGACCTAAATAAATGAAAAGGCATCCCGTGTTCATGGATTGGAAGACTAAATGTCATTAAGATGTTAAGTCTACCCAAAGTGATCTACAGATTCAATGCAATACCAACCAAAATTCTGACAGCCTACTTTGCAGAAATGGAAAAGTTAATCATCAAAATTATTTGGAAGGGTAAGGGGCCTCAAATAACTGAAAACATCTTGAAAAAGAAGAATGAACTGGGAGGACTCATGCTTCCTGATTTTAACGCATAATATAAAGCCACAGTGGACAAAATACCATGGTACTGGCATAAAGATAAGACATATTGATCAATGGAACCGAAACTAAAGCTCAGAAATAGACCCTAAGATCTATGGTCAACTGATTTTTAACAAGGCTCTCAAATCCACTCAAATGGGACAGAACAGTCTCTTCAATAAAGGGTATTGGGAGACTTGGATATCCATATCCAAAAGAATGAAAGAGGACCCCATCTCACACCCTACACAAAAATTAATTCAAAATGGATCAAAGACCTATATAAGGTCTATAACTGTAAGAGCCAGTATCATAAAAACTCCTAGAAAAAAATATAGGGAAACATCTTCAAGATCTAATGATAGGAGGTAGTTTCTTAAACCTTATACTCAAAGCACAAACAACAAAAGAAAAAAATAGATAAATGGGACTTCCTCAAAACTGAAGACTTCTGTGCTTCAAAAGACTGTCAAAAGGGGGAAAGGGCAGCTGACTCAATGGGAGAAAATATTTGGAAACTACATATCTGATAAGGGTTTATTATCCAGAATATATAAAGAAATCCTACAATCAACAATAAAAAGACAAATAACTCAATTTTTAAAAATAGGCAAAAGACATGAATAATAGACATTTTTCCAAAGAGGAAATACAAATGGCTAAAAAGCACAGGAAAGATGCTCATCTTCACTAGCTATTTGGGAAATGCAAATCAAAACCACACAAAAAAAATCAAAACCACAAAGATATCATTTTATACGTACTAGAATGGCCATCATAAAAGAAAAAAAAGAACAGAAAACTACAAGTGTTGGAGAGAAAGTAGAGAAGTAGGAACACTTATTCACTGCTGGTGGGAATGTAAAATGGTACAGCTGCTGTAGAAGACAGTTTCACAGTTCCTCAGAAAGCTAAGTATAGAGATGCCTTATGGTCTGGCAATCCCACTATTTGGTATATACCCAGAAGATCAGAAAGCAGTGACATGAACAGACATTTGCACATTGATGTTCATAGCAGCATTATTCACAATTGCCAAAAGATGGAAGTGACCCAAGTGTCCATCAACAGACGAATGGACAAACAAAATGTGGTACATACATACAATGGACTATTATTCAGCCATAAAAAGGAATGAGGTCCTGAAGCACACAACCACGTGGATGAACCTTGAGGACATTATGTTGAGTGAAATAAGCCAGACACAAAGGGACAAATATTGTATGATCTCACTAACATGAACTAATTATACTCTGTAAACCCATAGACATAAAATCTAGAATAGAAGTGACAATAGCACAGTATTGTGAGTTTAATTAATAGTGCTGAATTGTGAGTTAATATGTCGAAAGGGGTAGCTTAGAGTCCAGTATGCCACCAGCAGGAAAGCTAGAAGTGAAAACATAGGAATGTATAACACAGTGAATCTTGAGATGGATGATAAATGTGATTAACAGTACAAATTTTAAAAAGTTCTTCATGAACTAGAACAAATGTACAACACTATTACAAGGAGTTAATAATAGAGTGGTATATGGAGAAAATGTACCTATTGCAAACTATGACTATAATTAATAGTATATCTTAATATTCTTTCATCAACAGTAACAGGTACCTACCACACGAATACTAGAGGTCATCAATAGGGGTACATAAGGGGCATAGGAAGATTTGGGTTTTCTTTTATATTTCTATTTTATCTTACTATCATTTTTTTTAAGTAATGAAAATGTTCTAAAACTGATTGTAGCAATGATTCTACAACTATGTGATGATACTGGAAGCCACTGATTGTATACTTTGGATGGACCGTAAGGTGTGCAAATATATCTCAATAAAATTGCACTGAAATAAAAT